>NW_022595253.1:3513375-3678060 GCF_009176505.1 Sitodiplosis mosellana
AGAGAGAGAGAGAGAGAGAGAGAGAGAGAGAGAGAGAGAGAGAGAGACATGTAAGAAGCCAAAGAATCCGGTGGCCCATGGTGAAACATAAAGCCGAAGTCAAAGCCGAACCAAGTGAATTGGCTGGCAGGTGAGAGAGCGAGACTGTTGCGCTTCAGTAAGGTAGATAGTGTGTGTGTTTCCATATGCTGATGTTCATCGCCGTCGTCGTAGTCTTCGTCGTCGTAGCTGTTTTGTGATCGTCATCGTCGCTGTTGTCGTGGTTGTGGTTGCTGCTCGAAAACGGTTGTGCCGTGGCTGTGCGTGTGTGTACAGTGCGCGCACTTGAATTTGAATTTAGTGGGGCAAAGTCGCAGAAGCATTGGATCAAGTATCCATGTATAAATATGGTTGTACGTTCTACAAATCGTATCATATCATCCTTCCTAGTTGATTCAACATCACAGTTTGACTTTTTTTTTTCATTGATTCGTATTTTTTTGGTTTTCCATCCAAATTTTTTTGTTGTTTTCTCGTTTGGTTAGTTCGTTGTCACGAGATAAATTTGGTGTTTCCAATTCTGTTGCTGCGAGAAAAAAACAACAACCAACTCCAGTATTGTTCGGTTTTATTTTCGCAATAAATAAAACCGGGAATAGAAAAATTGTGTGAATAAAGTTTTGAATTAAAAAAAAAAACAAACAAACCGAAACAACACGATGGCATTAGGAAAAGTATTTGGAATATTGTGTGGAATTGCGTTGGTGTCAGCGTTGCCAGCCGAGGAAATTCGCGGCCAATCGAGAAATACCGTTGGTGGCGACAGTGATTTAATGGAGAGTATTTATACGGATTGTCTGCGCAAGGATTCAGTGTCATGTGTGAAATATAAGCTGTTCTCATTTGTGGATAAAATGCTCGATCAAAGAGACACATTTGCTCTGACCGAAGGAGTGACGGTGATTAAAACCGATAAACCAGCCGATGGTGGTGCACCACGTGCTCTAACTGGTGACGAATCGATTGAATCGTTGATCTTCAGCCGGGTACAGAATTTCTTGCAATCGCACACCGTCAAAGTTGAATTGAAAGGTGCTGATGTTGTGAATGCCGTTTCATCGACTGGTCGAGCCCTCGAGGATGTGTCTGACAGTATGTTTGGCGGTGAAAATGATGTGAACGAAGCTCGTGGTAAAAAGAAGAAAGCAGCCAAAATCATCGGTCCACTTTTGTTGGCTCTCGGTCTGAAAGCAGCCGCATTGTTGCCACTCGTTTTGGGTGCGATCGCACTGATTGCTGGCAAAGCATTGTTAGTCGGTAAAATTGCGTTGGTATTGTCGGCCATTATCGGTTTGAAGAAGTTGTTGTCACAAGAGAAGCATGTCACTTATGAGGTCGTTGCTCATCCACATCACTCATCCAGCCATTCGGCAAGTCATGGTGAAGCCTATTCAGTTGGTGCATCGAACATTGATGTTAGCGGTTATGCAGCCGGTGCGGGTACTGGACACGGTGGCTGGGGACGAAGCGTTGACGCACAGGATTTGGCATACCGAGGACAAAAAACTGAGTAAATTTATCATAAAAACTCTTTCAAATTGCCCCCTTTAAATACGAACACAAGAGATTCATTCACATATAGAGATTCAAAGAACTTACTATGACTCATTCACACACACACACACACACTCATGCGGAACAGACTTACACTCAGAAACACACACACACACACAGGTTAAGTAAGAGCACAGATAAGATTTGTTAAGGAGCTTATAAATTTAAACAAAACAACAACAAAACGATCAGGGTTCTTTTTTTGTAAAAATATCGAATCCTTACTTTACCTTATTTTAGTTCATAATAGATGTTTAATTGATGCGGAAATGGAAAACATTGAAAACTAGAAAGCACACACACACACAAATAGAAACATCCAGATTCCAAAAAGCTAAGAAAAGTTTTTCATAAGATTTTCTTTCATTACTGCCGTTAGTACCGAAAACAATACTCGAATTTGTTTAACGCTTAGTTTATTCTAATTCTTTTTTTTTGCTAAATATTTCTCTGCTTCTTGATTTTTCCGATATTTTAAAATCAATTTTTATTGTTATGTTAAAGTTTTCCAATTTGTTTCATAATTTCTGTTCAATTATTTATCTTATGAGAGAGAAACGAAAAAAAAGTAATTTAATGCTATTTATTTAATTTATTTATTTAACGAAAAAGATCAGTTAACTTATTCAAGAAGATGCAAATTGCGCAAAAGCAACGAAAAAATGTAACAAAAAAAAATGTAACGAAGAATGATGGGAACAAACAAAAATAACGAAATTATATCGAAACAAAGAATGGGAGCATGCAAATGCGCAATGCTTTCCGATTGAAACCATTCAAATTGGCAGTTTTGTCGTTAGTGTTCCAATTTTGTTTTTTTTTTTTATAGAACGAACCGAAAAAAGAAAAAAACGTTTAGCACACAGAATTTCAACACACATAGCACTAAAACATACCAACAAACACACAAGCACACACACAGAACACATACACCTCATAACACGCATCGCAACCACATTGCAGTCAAAGTGACATAAGTTACACAATATACACACTCGGGCACATGATGATCATAAACATGAGATATATTTACATTTACGTTATGTGGACTGACCTCTTTCTTGCTATAGGCTTTTTATCGCTCAGATTTCATCTCAATCTTCTCTCTATCAATTTCTGTACTTTTTTCCTTCTCTTAGCTCTCGCTTGCATGTACATCTTACTTGCATGCTCTTCTCTTTCTATTCTATATATCATTTACGGTTGCTTTTTCTTCTTCTTCTTCTTCTTCATCAAAACCGTTTTTCTGTTCTTTTTTTCTTCTTTACTTTTCATAATCTGACTGTTTTCTTTATTTCAATGATCTTTCTTATCTTTTTGCCACACCAAAAATGCTGGAATTTATTTTATGTTCTGTTCAGATTTAAATTAGCCAATTTCATGTCGTTTATACACACAAAATTGTCGAAATTATTGTCCCAAATTTTCCAAATTGCATCCTATGTTGATAAATTTTGTTTTGAATTTTTTTTTATTTGCCATAAATCGCCATAGTCACTATTTCACTTCTTATTTAAGCGTATCTTTCGTTAAAAATGAGAAAAAATGGAATTTTTGTTGTTGTTCTGTATTCGAAATAAAAAAAAAAACCAATCTGAGGAAAGAAATGAACTAAATATATGGAATCAAAAATGTAAGATTAAAAAAAACACTTTTCTTTTGTTTTCTATCTTTGGCTCTATTACTATAATTTCCTGTCTCTTTCTTTATGTTTCTGACCCAATCATTGTCAATCATTGTCAATCACGCAGCGAAATTCGATTGCCACTCAGACATTGCACTTGAACATCAAACGGATCAATACAAAAAGACACATTTAACATCATCCACCTACATCGCAACACACAAAACACACACATATTTTACACACTTTACACACTTTACTCATTACATACATACAACAAACACACTACACAACAACAACAAAACGTGAAAAAAAAACTCAAAAACCAATCGAAACACATTTTTCACATATAAATACATTGACTATAACGAGCATCGGATTAGACAAAAAAAAAGAGTCATCATAAAAAGCGAAATGGCAAGAAAAACAAAAGTCGAAAATCGACACAAAGTCGAAAGCAAAGCAATTTAAGCGTGGCCAATGGAGACAGAATAATTTATGATCCATTGGCACATGTCCAGTTTATGTTGGATACGTTCTGTATTTTCTCTCTCCAAAGAGATTAAGTTTTCGCTTTAGCAGCTCGATTTTCCCCCCGAAAGCGAATTTCTAAGATGAAATCTATCAAAAATTGTTTGCAATTCATTTGTTTGCATTGTTTGGTCGATTCCATCTTCATTTTGTTTTCATTTGCTTTTCTTTTCATCTTTATTTTAATCAAGACAATTTAAAATTGACACGATCACATTTTGCATCAACAAACAACATTAAAAGCACACTTCTGAAATTCAGAGAAACATTGACACACGAACATTTGAACTCTCACTTGTCATTGCATCCGACACGAGAGAGATGAACAATGACAATAACACAACACAGCACACAGAGAAAAAAAAACGTTTTTTTGCTTTTATGGCTTGTTTTGGGAAAATGAAATTGAAAACACGCGTAACCACCAACAATAGGCGCGAAATTCATTTTGGCAAACAGAAGAAGCAAGGAAAGAAAACTGAACGAAGACAAACAATGTGAAACACGGCGACAAAATCTGTAAACAATGTGAATGCGACATCGGATGGAGGCCGGCATTTGGCCAAATGCACATAAGCTTTGTTTGTCTTGACAACACAAATTTAGCTTGAACAAACATCACCATGATTTGCATTCGCAAAAATGGATGAAAAAAGTAGAAAAAAATGACAAATTGTACAGACTAAAAAAATATCAAGAATTTACATCATTATGGTAGTATTATTATGATAATAATTTGCCCGATTTAGTATTCTCTTTTTGTGTGTTGGTAAGATAAAGGAATGAAAGTAAGCAGAAAAAAAAACAAACAAATTGTCTTTTAGTAAGTGAATTAAAGTGCGACAACATCAGATATCGATGCTATACAAGATAAACGCGTATCTGTACATGATGTTGTGTGTACTTTAGTTTTCCCGCTCCTCGCTTCGGGCCACTATTAGGATTGTTATTGTCATAATGAAGAAACAGAAAATTGTTTTAAGTAAACTGAGGCCAAACTAAGCACAAAAAATCTTTTAAGAAAAAAAACAAGCAGAATAAAATCGCAATAAATATCTTTTTTTCTTTTATTCAATTGTAATTGTGTGACGTTTATATTTCTTTTTCCCCCGAAAAATTTTTTTGTGGGAGATTTTCGTCGTATGCTTCTATCGCAAAAGAAAGAAAAAAAATTTCTCCGTTTTTTATTTCATTTGATGAAATGATTGGCCAGTGGCAATGGTGCGACGACAGCAGCGACGGCAATGGTAATCAAACATCAAGTGCGGTCTCTTTTCGCATTATTTCTGTTGTGTGTTATTTATTTTCTTCGAAACTGTGTGAAAATGGCAAAAATAATGATAATTCAAAACGAAGCGGGAAAATTGCCCATGAAAGAGCTATCCGATAATGACGAAGATCTGTGCGCAGCGATAATTTTTTTCGATTTTTCTTTCATTTAATTGTTTGTTTTCTATTTCTGTCTGCTAAACCGATGAGCCACTTGAAAATAGTTGAATGGCAAGTACGAAGCACCCAACCAAGTTAATTTCATTTTTTTCTGGAGAAAATGGGTGCTCATTTCATTGAAAGCGGTACGTGTCTAAATCTTCGTCGAGCCATTTGGTCATTCAACGAACTTTTTGGTCAACGACTGTTGTTTTTCGCATTCTTTACACCTTAATTTTTGCTGTCGAAAATGGAATGACCTTTTTACGTTTCAGAAATTTTCTGCCTTTCTTGACCATAGCAACGAAGTGGAAAAAAAAACGTGAGTTTTATCCACGACGGAAAGAACATTTAAACGCTTTCGGTTAAAACGATGAGTACTATCATTTTCGTTAGATCAGCTTCTTCCTAAAACTACGATCCGCACATCTACTGGATAACATTCGATAGGTTTGGAAAAATTATTCAAACTCAATGGAAAAAAGCGCGCACACCGTGTTGCTATTCGAAAAAAAAGAATACAAGAAATACGATGCCAAGGTAATTATCGGTGATTGCACGTGCGCAACACACTTCTAGTGTGTAAAAAACGCGTCGATGTAGGCCATGAGAGCACTGGACTTTTCGTACGTCATATTTATCGTAAGGTATGTACTGATCGACTGCTATTTTTTTCTTCTTCCGATATCTAAGCAAGAAGTTTTCTTGTCTAAGCCACTGCGCTTAAGGTAGGTATATTTCCATTAGATTTCAATTCTATCGCGTTATATGCAAAATCATGGATACCATCACAATAGCCAGCTAACAACCAAACAAAGAACAACACTATATTCAATTTTGGTGGGTTTTAATGTCGAAATTGAAAAAGAATCAAACAATTCTAGAACATTGTAGACCATACACACCGAAAGTATATATGTTACGCTAAAAAATAAAAAAACAACCGAGGAACACAATCCAGAAACAAGAACAGAGAACACACACAGTGTACAATGTTCGCAGTGCGCACACAAGTTGCTTGTTCGTTGCCTGTTTTTAGCACTACATGAAATGTAGAGCTACTAATCTGCTTATTTTTTTTTTCTCGGTCAAGTTTGACTACTCAAACAAATGTTGGTGAATTTGAATTATATGCTCATATTCTTTATTTGATTTAAAACCGGTGCACTAATGAAGATTTAATATATAACACTTCATATATACATAAAAGATTGACATACATTTTTTTTATTTTTCCAAACTATATTTTATCATACATTTTATTTGTTTCTTATATATTACTTCAAAGTTACTTTGATGAAATACATTTCATGTAGTGCGCCAAAAAATAGTTTGTTGTAAAACAACAAAATAGATTAAGTAACTAAAAACTCAAGAACGCAGAGCGGAGCGAAGCAAAGCTCTGCGGTCTTGTTTCTTCTTCGTCTTCTTGTTTAGTGTGTTTATTTCATCACGTTTCCAATTTACTTCCATTTGGCTCAATTCCAAAAATGGAATACGGTGCGCTTGCACACAAATCAACATTCGCCCGAGTGAGTATGTAGTGCGTAAAGAATAAACAAGACCAAAACCCTATATGTAGTTTGACCATATCATTCCGGGCGATAACATACGATTTCACGTCGACTTGAACGGTTTCCTCAAGATAGATGTTTTCAATAGGCAAGGTAAGCGCAGTGCTGGCAACGGACCAAACACACACATTTCACATTCGAAATCCGAGAAACGATCAACATCATGGTAATTTGTATCTCCAAGGCCTACTTTAATCATTTCGAAAATGAGCCTGATGCGATGTCAAAGAATAAAGTTCACGTTGTCCATTTATCATGTTTTCGTTGTCAAATGACACGTCATTAGCTAATTCTTCTACATTTTTATTCGCTTTAAAATAGCGGTATCGCTCCATGCAACTCATGCTCATATGTGTTGCACTTAATTTACGGTATATTTTCAGTTGTTGTTGTTGAAATCATTAGGTTTGCTATTTATCAGAACTTCATTTGAATGCGTTTCTCGCTTCTAGATATAAGCATTCGACGCGATCTCTTTCAACTTCCATAAGTTCGACATAATGGTTTGCGTCTATGCGTTTTGAATTGAATCGATCCACTTTCATGTGTTCTTCTTCTCTACATCTTCTTGCTGATGCTGTTGTACTGTAGCTTCTTTTCCCGTTCCGTACTCATGCAATTCTGCATTTGATTCCCAGTGATATGTGCAGATTTATGCTTAATTACATCAATATATCATCATCATCATTATCCATATACCGGCGCGATTCATGTAATAATAATGATGGCATCGCTATAATCATACAATGTATTGCGTACACAACATCAAGCACTCTTTATGCATTTGTACGCGATGTTCATTCTGCCAGCAAACCGAATTTTGTTGTTGTTTGCCAGCCTTCGAATTTTTGTATATACGATTTGCTTTGAATGCGTTGTTTTGTCGAATGTTGAATGGAATAAAGCATATAAAATGCGCATATGAAAGAAATAAATGCGCTGAAAACGAAGAGAATTTAAGATGGTTTTGAGCGAAGAAAAAATAACGATCATAATAATTAAAAAAGAATTTCGGTTTGGGATTTTTTGTTTGTCGTTCGGTTTTTGGCTTATGAGGAAATGAGATCACGTGTGCATAAGATGGAAATACATTCATTTTCAGCAAATTGCATTGACACCTTTCCAAGGTTCAACTTTCTTTCAGATTGATCTTAATTCTGACAAATGATCTGCTGCGATCACCATCATCGTCATGATCGTCGTCGTCGTGATCGGAAACGCGCTTTTAAAACATAACATTTGCTGAAATATACCGGCGAGCCGTGAACGTGGCTCTAGAACAAGTTCGGTTGGTTTTTTGAACGAAAGAACGTTTGTTTGTTTTACGATCGAGAGAAAATTGGTCAGTCCGATTGAGTAGTTTGTTGTGGTCGACTAGAAAGTTTGACTCAACCAATTACTTAAAATAACCCACGCAACGGTGGTATCGATTTAAGTGTAATTGCCACATGATATGAACATGAATCTGGTTAGTGAGCCGGCTGCTGTTGCTGTTGCTGTTGAGAAAGCGCACTCGGATAGCGGCATTGCATCGAAGATTTAGAACAATTGTTTGTTGAGAAAGTAGACAGATTTTGTGATGTTTATCAAATCCCACGAAGTGCGCTATCGGTACAGACCTCGATTCGTTTTGTTGAATTCTAGCGAGTAGAAATCGGGGTTTTGTTTTCGACTCAGGTCGGGTGGTTTGATCATCATGTATCAAGTGTGACAAATGCAACAATGCGGCTGCGGCTGCTGCGAGAGAGAGAGAAACGAATGCAGCAACAACACAAATTATAATAATCACAGTCAAATGGAATGTTTGTTTTAGAATCGCATCGTCGCAACGATATAAACTTAATTTACGGCCCATAAACACGCTACACAGTGCTATGGACGCACGAGTCCTAGTTAACAGACACACTGCCAAATGCAAATAATGAGAATAATTGGCGAATCTAATGCATTTCTGAAGATATAAACTCATTCTGTTCATAAATTTCATTCCATCTGACACGAACACACGAATGCCTCTCGTTCTCGATCACGTTGGTTTTCCATGTGCTCGTCGTCGAGCTCCACCAGAGAGTTCTTTTTCAGCCGGAAATTGATGAACTCTTGAGTGGAGAACTCGGAGTCACTGCTGAATGCGAATTCATTGTGTGTGTAAATGATTTAAACACGTCGATGGAAAGTGTTCGAAATGATCCAATTTCATATGCCGTAGATGACTGAATGAGAATGAAGGCACACACACGAAAAAAAACAGCATCTCAATCAGGCATTGGCCTATGAAATAGATCCGTAGTCTCTCGTTCTCACTCACTGTCAATGTGGCAAATAAGAAACGAATGACGTAAATTGTTTTCCACCGAGACATCATTTAGCCAATAAATTATTTCTAATGCACATTTTTGCCTATTTGCACATTAATGCGTTTATTATGATGATTTCTTTTTTCTCTCCACTTCTTTTTTCTCCATCTTTGCTTCACTTTGCATCGACATAGCAAGCTTCGTAGCTGTCTAGTAAAACGCGTCTCATGCATTCATTCCAAAGCCCCATTTAATATACTTAACTTTCATAATGTTTTTTCTTTGGGTTAAATACTAAATAATTGCATTCTTCTGCATATGTGCATTTCTTCGTATTCATCTCTCGCTCGTTCATTTGCTCGTTCGTTCGCTCTCTCGCTTGCTATCTTTCTCTCATCCATTCGCTGTCTTGGCAAGAGCAATTTTTATTCCATTCGGTACATGCATTTCACGTTTGCACTGTATTTATAATTTTTGCGCTCTTTTTATCGTTCATTATCTCTTGAGTGTGTGCTTTCTTTTGGATTTTTCTTTCTGTTTCACTTCGCTTGAATTGGCTTTATCGCCCTGGTTAAATAAAAATAGGCAGGCACAAAAATTATGAAGCTTCGAAGAACCACCTAACTACGCTATAGGTGGTAAAACCTGCCAGCACAAATGTTTATGTGTATGCGAATGAAAGACGACCATCGGCGAAAATTCAATGCTAATAATATAAGTGATCGCACCATAAAAAATGATACCAAAGTACCTCAAGATCAAGATCCTGGTATAATATGGCTTTAATTCAAAGAAACCAGATATATATTCACCGAACATTTAAGAAGAAAAAAATATCGTTTACGGTGATTGAATTTTTACACCGGAACCGGATTCATTCATGACCCACATTTATCGCATGTGCATTTACACACGTTATGTGGCCGATGGACCAACCGAATGTACAATTTCTCTTTTAACATTTTTGCACTGATTTTGTTTTTATCTGCACATTCACGTTCGATTTTCTGTCGGCCTCTGGTTGTTTTTTTCGTTCGTTCTTTCTCTCCATTTTCAATTATTTGATTGATAATTACAAGTGAAACGACTACGTCGTCGACAACGACAATCCATGTTCATCGAAGCGCCGTTACAACTCACTGAGTTCTCACTGCCATCGATTCGATAGCCGAAAAAATAATACTGTTTTCCTTGCTCCACTGCATCGAAGAAGAAAACAAATTTATAATGAACAAAAATTTAAATTTGATTTTCAATTGAAGAAACTCTCGTGACTTGATTTCCAAAAGTAAACAAGCATGACAAACTCACAAGGATTTATCGTGATCTTTGGCATAAGATTTGACGAGTTAGATTGACCAAATAGATACATCGACTTTAGGTTTTATCAATTTTCATCGGTTCTGCATCCGAATTGCAGGACTATTGTAAATTTCAGGCATCTCCTCGTAGTTTTTTTTAATACAGTGGGAATTCTATACATGCTGTAATACAGCATTGCTGTATTTCTAATGAGGCTTTATTAATATTCGATAAAATCAACTAGAAGAACTCTAAAAAAATAAATGGAAAAAAGAGAAAAATTGCACAAAACGCAATGCACTCACGATGTTTCCCGGCGAAACTTACCCTTGATCATGGGATCACTAAAGATTGACTGTCATATATATCTTTTTTGAGAGTGTTATATTGAACCCAAATTCAGAGATTGTCGATTCGTGTTATTCCCGTGGTCAATATTGGTGGCAAGAGGCAAGCAGTTTTGATAAACAAAAAAACACATTTTCATTTCAGAAGGTGTGCCAAGGGTACAATATGCCCTACCCCACATATGGAAAACTCAATTGAATGAACAAAAATTCAAAACCGTACAAAGTCAATATTGGTTTAAAAAAATGCTTTCTTTTGATTCTCAAGTTTGTCTCTGTAATACAAAGCATAACTTCAGTAAGAACTTGAATACTTCATGCTGAAGCTTAGCTTAAAAGTAAGTTTTACCACTTTCTTCTTCTCACCGTCGACATCTTTCAGAAATTGCCTGACCTTGAAAAAGTTTCAAAATACAAAAGCACTTGCGCGATCATAAATTAGATGTCAAAGCGTGACTTGGAATTGTGAAAGTTTAACGATCGACGATTGTTTGTGCCCATTCTTCCGACCGTGAATCTTAAGTACAAAGAAGAAACGGAGAAAGAAGAAAACAATGAAAACAGAAGCTCGCCTGAACTCATGCTAAACCCATACAGAAGTGGTATCTATATTATGGCGTTTCATGCTGATTTTCGTCAACTCATGCAAATTGAGTATTGCAATTCAACATCGTTTTAGTTTACATGATGTTACTTTTCTTAATCGAAGATGAGTTTTTTTTTTTCATTCAAGAGATGTTCTCTTCGTGTTCATTTAATCGATAGAAAATGTATAACAAAAAGTGTGGCTTGTCTGCGTTGAAACAAAAGTGGTGTATCGGTATAAAGAATACATTAAATGAGTTATAACCAGTTCAGTTGATTGCTGTAACATAACTAAATTCGTTCGTTTATTCATTTGTTTGTTCATACAATAATTTGTGGTCAACGCCCAAGCATAATGCTGATTCAACAAATTGCACTCATAAAAATGTTACTTTAAATTTTACTGCTTTCATGCGTTGTGACTCTTGAAGTGTATATAATATTGAATACTGAATATGTGTTCTCTCTGTTCCCTGTACAAGTGGCTAGTAATTATAATGTTCCAGGCATAACAAAGGAATTAATTATAACGAGACTGTGTTGCACATCGTGATTCAATTCAGTTTTTTCTTATTGGATGTTGATGCACAAGTGCATTATGAAAAGCATAGTGAAAAAAAAATGAAATTTATCGATTATTATTTAAGTTAGTCAGTTGGTGAAAACTTGATAAATTGTGTTAATGGAATAAGAGAATCGAAGGAACTTGATGACTTGATCTGATCTCTCTCTCTCTCTCTCTCTCTTTTTATCTCAATCGTTGAATCACAAATTCGTTCCAATTTTCGATTTCCACTAATCGAAAGCTGCCAAATTACCGCATTTTAAATGGTTCAAATATTTGATGTAAACGGGTTGAATCAATTTTCTGCGGTGTAAGCAAAAGAAGAAGTAGGAAAAGCAACACAAACAACCACATAATAGCTGACTAATCTGTAGAAGCGGATCTCATCACAAAATCGCTTTCAATTACGTCTAATTTGGTGTCCATTGTGTATGGTCGGACAGTTAGTCATATCTGAGATTGGTTTACATCGTGCGCGTATTGTCGTCATATGGCTGGAATTCGTAAAAGTGAATGAGAGCTGGATGGATGCGGTCGATGGAAAAACGAATTAAAAGCCTCATAATCGGTAATGAGATTGGTGCACAGCATACACTTACACACATGTGGCATTCGGCAACAATAAAAAAAACAAAAACAATGGTCGCGGTCATCTCTATTTATCGTGTCGATCGATTAAGTACCGCGATCATAAACGGGCGAAATTATGAGTGTGTTGTGGCTACTCTTACCAAACCGGAATCGATTAGCTCCGAAAGTGATGCCCATTGTTCATTATGCTTATTTTATTATAGGCATTATGACGTTGGCGATTACAAGCGCTTGATATATGCAACTTTTGTGTCGGCAATGGTTCATTAACACCGAAAATATGACTGGTGTCGAAAAGTGAGCCATGTTTCTTTCATTCGTACATATGCGATTTCAACTTTTCTTTCAGCGATTTTTCGGTCATTTATTTGCATTGTTGTGGAATGTTGTTGTTGCTGTTGCTGCTGCTGATCGCGTTGCCGGTGTGGTTCGCGAAAATAAACACTAAAAAAACTCGCTTGACGCGCGCACCAGTGATTCATACACATCGTTTGTGAAATACACGACGCAAAGAGTGTTTGCTTGCATTGTAGTGCTGCTGCTGCCGCTGTTGCTGTTACTCTTGCTTCTCGTCCAACATGACAACAAAGTGTATGAATATGATTCATTTACACCGTTGCTCTGTTTATTTGCGCGTCGACTGTCGTTTTTTTCTCCATTTCATTATGTTGATCACTCCGTTTTTTTTATTAATCATTCTCGTTTTGCTTTGTCTTGTTTGGAGAGAAAAGTGAAATTTATATCAATAAAAGTAAAAGTTTGTTCTTCTTTATCCGAACGCGCACAACGGATATTCAAATGTTAAATGAATTTGGTGATAGGATCGATTGTCGTCAAAGAGAGAGAAAGAAGGAGAAAAAGACTGATTTGGAGCGTTTGTAGGGCTTATAATGGATTAACGACGATTTGTATATGTATTTTTCGTTCGCCGCCCGTGTGTCAATCGATCGAAGCCACGTGAAATTACCGTTATTCCTTTTATAACGTTCCAAATTGATCATCATCATCATTAATTATTTTTATGAGTGGCGCGCAAATTTCGTTTCATTTTTCTGAGTGTCTGTTCATGTGTGCCCATGTCACCGAATTTAACGAGCACAAGGTGATCAATCTTCGACGCGACCGCCGAGAGAGAGATGGGAACGGCCAAAGACTTTCAATTCATTTAGATGATGATTCAATTCATCCATCGTGAATTGCGTTGCTTTTAATTCATCGAAACGGTGTTTTTTTTGCTCTTGCATGCATGTACGTGCGCATCTAATTCGATGACGGATTTATGAAATGGCAATAAACCTTTGCGTTTATTCAATTTGCATTAATGCATTTTTAAAAAGGCATTTTTCATAATGGAAATGAGATTAGGGAACAAACTCATCTGCATCGTGTATTCTCTTTTGATTTCACATACAGATATTGTTCATGGGATCAACGACGTCAACATTTTTAATGGCGACATTTGAATAAAAATGCAATCTAGCCGCATTAGTGTGCATTAATTTGTGAAAATTGTATCAAAGACGATATGTGTGTGCATTGTTTACACGAGAAAAACACATAAACTTCACCATGAATCACACATAAACTTCAACAAATATGAGAAAAACTAGGTGTATAATTACCCCGAAAAAAAGAACGTCATTTATCAATGAGCCGACAGATGTGAACGTTTGAATGGTTTCAAGCTATAGTTTAAGCACTAACATCGACATTCTATGGTAATTTGTGCTTAAAATCGTATTTGTTGTCCTCTTCTTCATCTTCATCTTGTACTTCTCAAAACCAAGAATGTTCGTTCATTTGTAGAGATTTTGTAATGAGCATATTTTCTTAAAATACGTTCGTCGCTTGTTTGTTGTTTGTTCGCTCGTTGTTCATTCATTTTGTTTTTCTAGCACTATGTGTTTCAAAATGCACGATATATATTTTTCAAAGTATTTTTTATGTTATGGAACACGAGGCACATACATATTCCGAACTTTCTCTGCTGCGCTCTCGGCTTGTTCAATTGGATCGTGTGTGTGTGCGAAGCAAATGCAACAGGTACACCCAAGCACACGAAGCATCTGCATATTTTATCACGGGCTCGCGCGATTTTGTTAGTTTGAAATACCAATAAACAGGAGTATGTTTTTACGACTTTGGTTGTTGGAAGAGGCGAGTATGTTTGTCCAAATTGGTGAATATTATTAATTTATTCGAATTTAAGTATTAGGCAAACATAATCAATAGAACTAATCGTTTGTACGATTGGCTGCTCCCAATACTTAATTTAACTCATTGGTCATACGGTGATATACCGTGACTACGAAATTGGTTAACGTTTCAATTCTATGGGCGCCAGTGTTGTACAAAAGGACTTGAAATTTATTTAGATAAAGATAAGATATTTGTGAAAAATCATAAAAATAATTTAGATGAAGATGAAATATTATCTTATCTATCCAATAAAAGATAAGATATATTTTTTTTCCAATTATCTTTTAGTTATCTTTGATATTTTTCTATGAGAAAATCGAATTATCTTTGAAATTATCTAAAAAATTCGAGATAGATAACGAAAAAAGTATTCAGATAAGATATAAAGATAGATGACCAATCTGAGTGACTGATTTAGATAAAGAAAAAGATATCATCTTATCTTATCTATTTTCATTTTATCTATCTAAATTTTATCTTTGTACAACACTGATGGGCGCCGCCATATGGTGCACGCACTCAATAGTTCCACTTATTTTAATGAGGAATCTCTATAGGTGGCGCTGCCACATCGTCATTGACATCGACTCAAATACTGTCAAATATAATAACATTGTTTATATAGGCTTATATCGCAGTACGACATTGGTTTTCGAAAAAGTAGAGTATGTTTGCATAAATGGTTAAAAATATTAAGTTCTTTCGACGAAGAGTGTCAGGAGTTCATAAGTATCAGCACATAATCGAGCTCCGCTTATGTACGGCATTAGCATAAACGAACAACATACGAGTAAATGTATAAGAGTAAAATGACAACATCACTGAAACCATAGCGCATGGAAGATAACACAGAAGAAATGCGACAACAAATAAACATTGCGAAACTGCAAAGCATCGGAGAGAGTGAGAGAGAAAAAAACGAAATCACTGAAGAACATACTCGACTTTTTAAAAATATAAATCCGAAAAAAAACATACACTACTCTCAATCTCACCCATAGGATTTTGAAATGAAAGAAGTCGATCATTTCGAATAAAGAAGGTGTATATTATTGGCTGGTTGCGGGAATACCGAAATCAAATCGTATGTTTCGGATGAATTCATCAATTGTTCGCGCTACAAATATATTCCACGATATCAATCGAACGAATTGTTGCGGCGGTAGTAATAGCGTTCATTGGGTGTTGTGTTGGTTGGTTCACGAGAAAGAGAGAGAGCATAGGCTCGTTCCTCCAATTTTCCCATTTTTCCAGTGCACTGTTAATTAGAAGAACGTTTTTCTCTCTATATAGTTTAATTTAAATATCGATTGGTTTATTAATCAAATGCCGTGTATCGCATGTCGGCATTGCGTGTTCATGCGTTTTATCAGCACCTCATCTCATGCATAGCTCTCTATTGCGATCGCCCGGCACTTTTCCATGGAATTTAAATGGCATATCAAATGCAGAAGCAGCAGCAGTAACAACACCAACCAGCCGAGGTATCGACATGAAAACATTACTTCGAAACAAACGAAGATAAGCGCGCGAAATCAAATGCACACAGAAAAAAATCGACGCATTAAATCATTTTACAATATTCAAACTTTCTTCTTCTCGGCCGTTTTTTTCTCTATCTTCTGATTCTTCTCCACTGGTGTGCTCCGTTTGTTCATGTCGGTAGCACCACTCAGAGTTGGAACAATTTCAATTGAAACCAGACTCTCGTTTCGAACTTGATTCGTCGAACACACACTGCAATCACGACTAGCTCCAACTCGAGTTGTGCTTGATGCACTTGAACGATCTTCACGATATAAACACATTTTTGTGTATGATTTGCTTGCTTTTTATCTCTCTTACGCGATCGTGTTTCATTGCAGCCACTTCGCAGCTTCGTCTTCATCTAGGGGAATATCACGAAAAAATTCTATTGAATTTTTATTGATTTTTTACAAAATTATTTTCAATTATATTAGATTGTGCGAGATATCTGAGATTTTTTCAGATATACCGTGGCGATCTGAATAGTATTGTCATGATGACCAATCACACCACAATGACAACCATTTTGACAGCACTACAGTGAAAATCATACAGAAACAATATTTTTTGTTAGTGACACTTTCCATAGTGAATCTAAAGTTTTTTATTTGAACTTTGTGTATTTTTGTATTTGATAGGGATATTTTTGTCTATATGTTTATGATATTTAGTTTTGAAAATTTGACAGTTCTGGCGTGCTCTCTACGCCATCTTGAATTTTATTATTGAACATATCTTCACAAATCTGCAAAAATTCACATTTATTTTCAAAATTCAGCATAATCACAAATATTACACCGTATCTCACATGGTGAATATCATAAATATATTGCCGGAATACCAAAAGACAGCCAATGACATCTCTAAACCAACTTATTGAATCATCGAATATTTCGAGCAACTTTTTTCAATCGTGTGTGGCTTGAGTTGAATATAATCAACTTAACGGTGACACTAGCAGCTTCTCTGCACACACATCGTAGAAGAGGGTACAAAAAGCATAGTATTTTGGCAAATGCATCGAGTAACCATTGCGAAACATCAATACGTTTTGTCTAACGCGTAGTACTGGCCCACGGAGAAGCTGTTAGCGTCGCCGTAAAGTTGATTATATTCTAGTAAAGCCATACACGTTTGAAAATGTTGCCGAAAAATACAATGATTCAATGAGTTGGAATTGAGATGACATTGAATGCTATGTATCAAATGACTTACATTTGAAATGTATTGTGGCACTTTCCCTATAGTGAATACGAATGAATAATACAGATTTTGTGAAATATTTGAAATAACATAGATTTTATTGGATTTGAAAGTAATAAATGAGATAGAAATAAGTTTTGTGAATAAAAATCGCGTGATATTCCCCTAGGTCTTTATCAAGTGAACAACAAACATCATCATCATCATCAGTTTTTGATGCCACTTCAAAGTCAATTTAATAACAATAAATACGTATTTTCTGCTAAATGTTTCAACATTTTTATTCTTTTTTTTCTGTCTTCTCTTCAGCGCGCGCTCTGTTCCATAATTGTGGACACTATTGCCTTACTTTATGGCATACGCTCGACGCCACGATAAAGAATGACGAATGGAACATAAAGGAAAAGAAAAAATGTAAAAATAATAGTAATAATCATGTGCTAAAGACGTGTAAATAATCATGATGCTGTACGGTCGTCTGGAATTTTTTTCTCGTCACAACAGATTTCTCAAAGTTCCTTTGCAATCATTTCACATTTTATCAACAACAACTACGAAAATCGATCGAGGAACGGATGAAATGGATGTAAAATAAAAAAAGAATTGATCCGATCATCGCATTTCCAGTTATAAAACGGAAGAAACGCATTCGCAACCACGATGAAATTGTGGCCACTTTTCTACACACAACTCTACTACGGCTTTGCTACAAACAACGAACGAACAACAAAAAAGCATACAACTAAAGAATAATATGTAAAACTAAAGCAGGTCGCTGATTTTCAAAAGCCTTGACTTTGTATGTTCATTTACGGACAGCGCGAGTAGAGAGAAAAAATACACGTGAATGGGCTGGACTGGATCTCGAGTTTGAATGGGAAAAATTGCCGTTACAATAAAAAAGATGAGATGTGTGTATTTGGATCTTAAATTGATCAGCCAAACACACATGTGGCGATCGACTTGAATGAGATGATATGTGGAAAACCACACTCGATCGCACACTCTGCGCGTCTCAAGCATCGCATATATAATATTGCAAACCGCGATTGTGTCAAATGCTAGCTAATTTATATGCGACGAGATTCTGGTCCTTTGCACTAAAAAAAAACGGTTTTGAAAGAGATAGAGGAATTATGGATCGAATTTATTGTAACGTTGCTTCAAATTGCACCAATATTAGCTATATTGTTCGGACGCTTATCTCATATTGTTCGGACGCATATTTCAGGTAATTTTATATGCATCGTTATGCGGTCTTTTCAGTCGTATTCAATATCAATTCCAAAATCATTTCTTTTTCCCAGAAAATGTATTTGGCTAATGTCAGCTAGCTGACTGAAAACATTCTTGCTGGCTCAGCGGCTGAGTTCTATGCGTTGCGTTTTTTCATCGCATCTGCTGTACAGAAATCATATATATGGAGATTTTTGTTTTGTTCATGTACCGTTATTTGTCAACAAGTCTGCCTATATCAACGCATTGCTACGGTACATATTATACAGCTCATACGAAATGTAAAATGTTCGCCATTTATTTTTACATTGCCAATACATTAGTTATGGGGATTTTTGTTTTGTTTATTTTTCGTTGTTTATAAACAAATCTGCTCATCTTTTTGCATTGTCACTGTACATAGTATATGTCCATAAGAAGTGTGTAGAGACAATCCAAAAATATAGGCAGATTTGTTTACAAACAACAAAAAATAAACAAAACAAAAATCTCCATAACTAATGTATTGGCAATGTAAAAATAAATGTCGAACATTTTACATTTCTTAAGGTCTGTATACTACAGATTGCGATGAAAAAACACAACGCATAGAATTCAGCCGCTGACCCAGCCAGAATGTTTTCAGTTAGCTAGCTGACATTAGCCAAATACATTGTCTGCTTTTTCCTACATTCTGGTTGAACTCACAAATGGGAAAAAAACGTTTTTTTTCCGAAATAGACAATTGCAGCCTATAAATTCAACGTGATTTATGGCAAAAAAAGAGAACAGATAAACAGGTACTTGAACGAACGGATGTCAATCGATTTTTGTTTTTTTGAACATTCAACCGATCCCATTTGACACAATTGAATTGATGGAATTTGAATTATATCCAAATGAAGCCATTTAACTGGATAATAACTGGATTACCCATTTTCAGAATATAGAACACGTTGCCGTTAATATTCAAAATATAATTCAACCCAGTGCCCTGTAAAAAGGGAAAGGTTTTCATTCTCACAACAAGCTCAAAGCTAGCTTTGGAAGCTTCCAAACCGCATGTGATACACCAAATTTTACATTTTAATATGGAAGATTTCGTTTTAATAAATTTTATTCAAAAAAACAAGTTTGGAAATCTGACAAAATTCAAACAAGTTTCTCGAAGAATGCTTTCTGTGTGAGACTGGGAGAGTTAGAGAGAGAGAGAGAGAAAGAGCTGAAGATATTTCATTCAGATGGAAATGCTATTTTTTGTACCCTTAATATAGCGGATTCTTTTTCTTCATCTGAATATTCAACAAATTGACATGCTTTTCATCCGACAAACATATTGTCTTCGATTCAAAAGTAGCCACATAATTATGTTTTCCATTCTGCGATAAACGCTCAAAGACAATCGCTGACCCAATTTTTCTCTTGCTTGTTTGTTGTGAATGAAGTAAACGATTAGTTAGATATTTTGGAAATTAGCTGCCTCTTTTTATTTCATCAAATTTTTTATATATCTTTACATTTTTTGAATATTTTAGTGATTTGTTTTCGTGTTTCAATTTAAATAAATATTCATAATAAATTAAATAAATTTAGACATTTTCCTATGTACGAATAAGAAATGGTTTCGTTTTTTTGTAGTTGCTATAAATTAGTTTCTAACTAATAGTTACTGCTTAGTTCTTTGGGCGTTGACCATTGTATGCAAGAACTTGAGCGGCTGGTTCGCTGTGGGCACCGTGTTCGTCCCATCCTTGGTTGCTCCATCCTTGTTGGTTCCATCCACCACCGTTACCACCGTTACTGTAAGCGAAAGGACAATATCAATTGGAAAAATGTTCGAAACAAAACAAAATCGATTGATGTATGCATGACAGCAACACTTACCCGCTAGTGTATGCGACGATTTCTTCAACGTTGGTGTCTTGGGAACCAGCACCACGGTTGAAAAGATTAGCCAAACCACCCAAACCTGAACCGCCTGAACCGCCTGAACTGCCTGAACTGCCTGAACTGCCACCCAAACCACCCAAACCACCCAAACCACCCAAACCACCTAAACCGCTGCCAATTCCCTTGCTTAAACCTCCCTTGGCAAGACCTCCAACACCGAACAATTTAGCAACCAATGATCCCAAGAATGAGGCACCAGCAATGGCGATGGCAAGGAATGATGTGACCAAAGCAGTCTTAGCAATAGCACCGATGGCAGCAACAGTCAAAACAGCCAAACCAGCCAATTTCAATTTGAGCAATCCCAAGAATGGCAACAATTTCTTGAGGAGCTTGACTTTCTTTCCGGTACGGGCTTCTTCAATCAACACACGGGCTGATTCTTTGATATCGTCTGGGATAGCGTTTGAAATGGCACGACCGGTGGTGGCAACATCCCATGTGAGTTTACGTTCTGAGAAGAAGCTCTTGGCCCTGTTGGCCAAGTAGTCTTCCAAAGCGTGTTCACGCTCTTGAATGGTGGCGGCTTGTTCGACTTGTGGTTCGAGGCTCTTGGCGGCACGGGCATTTGAACGGACGAATTCAACACCACTGAACAATCCAATGGATGGTTGATCGAAGAATTCACGAGCACGACGGTAGACCTGAGATTGAATTCGAATTGAATTAGTTAACAATAAATTACAATTTTTTTTTTTGGTTTCCAATGAAATTTATCAAATTCATTGAACATTTTCGGTATTTCATTTGAATTTGCGTTTGGTTTTTCTTCTTCACACTATTTGTATGAGGCATACGATATGCCAAATATTATTCAATATTTAATCCAATTTGCATTTGGAGCTCGAAAAATAAATCACTTGCACTTGTTAATCCAATATATTGACAATGGGCTGGATAGTATTGGTAGTCAATTATCACTTTCTTTTCGTTTTTCTCTTTCAGTCACTCGAATGAAACACTTTGAATGCTCAAGTGAGTTGAAATATTGATTTTTAAATTGCTATTTGTATAATCCGTACCGTTTGTTGAACACAAGCAATTGAATCTTGGTCGAAGCATTCTTTCAAGACGCTTTGCTCTCCGGCTGGCACTGTGTGAGCCAAGGCAACACTGATTAAAGCACATGCAACTACGAACACCTTCATTTTTGATAAGTTTTTTTGTTTTGTTTTTTTTTTTCGAGAAGAAAAAAAGAATCACTAGTTTTTAAAAAAAATTGTGTAAAAAAATCGTCGAGATTTCGCTAAGAACTTCTCTGAAGCTCTGTAATGTTCACTCTGCTAGAGAAGATGGTTCATTGACAACATTTCCAAAATTGTGCGCGATATTTATAGTAAAAATCAACGCCCAACAGTTTATCTAATCAGTTCGGCATATTCATTTCGGTGTTAGCGTATAGTAGTAACATATGATTCCGTATATTTACTCTCCAAAAAAAGAAACAATTTTGCATAAATATTTCACTCCGAATTCGTCGGAATTTGATGAGTCTGTGTGTGATTTTTTTTTTATATATGAATAATGTGAACTATTGGCCGAAATTTCTCTTAAAACATGCGGTTGTTGTGATACGAATCTTCGGAGAGAAAAAAAGAAAGATAGTAGAAAATAGGTGTAGCATATTTTAATCCATTCACTTCCCAAATTTGTTAATCGATGCTTTGGGTTCGATCAGTCGCCAAACGCTTTTTTTCTAGCTTTTTTTTATATCACCTCACTTCTTCATCGTCTTTTATCATTTCTTTCTCATCGATTGACGTGATTCGGATGATCAGTGTTCAATTCCGATGATCATCGTCTTTCGATTATTGTTTAGCAGCAGTTTATGATCTAAATTATGGGTAATTTTTCTTACATTACAATCTTTAAGCGATTGTATGAGTGCTTGCGGTTTGAATCAGCCGGAATTTTCGATCCAAAAGAACACAATACAAAATTCAAAAGGAAATAGAGAAAAAACCAGCAGCAGCAGCAGCAATGAAGTGTCTTGTGTGATAGAAAATTAAATTGCTTGAAATGACGTGAAAATATGATAAAAAGAATTATCCATAAAAACTGATGAAGAATGTGAAAATTATTGGTTTGGTTTTTCTGAAGCGAGAGAGTGCCATCGCGCATCTCAATCTCTCTGTCGGTGACTAAATGTTGATGAGAAATTAATACTGCATCCGTGATTGTGGCTCAAATCGATCGATTGTCGCGCTGTATAAAAATGGTTTAGCGCAATCGACGATGTGTCATTTGGTTTGTTCGACAAAACTTTGTTGCGTGCAATTGACTTGCTCATGCTCCAGACAATACATGTGTGCCCATGCTTGCGCTTGCTCATTGCAAAACTTTCACATTCGCAGAAAAACGGACATCGATAAATATTGTGTTTAATACGCAATTTATTGAGCGGATACGCTGTTGCTCTACGACCAATGACTCCACCCAAATTACGTTTGCTCTCAGTTATTTGCTTTGCATGGCATATACAAAATTGATTACAAGTTTCGGCGGCCCTCGGTCCAACTAATCAATTAAATGACAGTTATTTGGTATGTCAAATGAATGTGTTGTGTTTTTTCAAAACTCCGTTCAGTCTCGAGAAAAGTCTCCTGTTGATTTACGATTTTTTTGTTGTTGTGAAGATTTACTAATAAACATTCTTGACCAATAAATCATTAGTTTGAAAGATTTTCGTCGTCTTCATGACATCGTCTGATGTGGTACGGATGTAACGATGCTACATTAATTTAATGTGTCTCTTAATAATAAACTAGCAAAGAAAGAAAAAGCGCACGCGAGAGAGAGAGAGAGAGAGAGAGAAAGAGTGAAAAAAGCGTTATAACTAAAGAGTCTTTGACGTCGGGAAAAAAGCCGTAGATGTGAAATGGGTGCTTTTTGCCCGAACAATTCGCATTTACATTACTTTACTTCGATATATAATAATTGCCGTCGATCATTTTATGAATATTAATGTTGCAGCTTTTACTGAGAGCGCGATGTGCGATGTGTGTGTGTATGTCTGTGTAAAGGTAGAGGATCTAGAAACTCTCTCTTTCGCCACTTTAGTATGGATAGAAAAACTTGTTACTGTATATTGAGAACATGAGTGAGAGCCAACGAAGCTGAGTGTGTGATGCCATTTGAATTTCTGTCGTTGATCTGCATATGCTGTCCCATATAACTTTTTGAAACAGAATCCACATAACGCAACAACAAACTGAAACGATGCCGCTTTCGTGTCGAAAAAAAAACTCGAGCAAACGAGATGATGTAGGTGCCACATCGATATGATTGTTTACTAAATTCTAAATACGTATTGCTCATAATGCAGTGCAATGCTCCACAGTGAATGAGGTTGTTTCGAGCACATTACACCTCTCTGCACATTTGCATCTGTATACGTGTGTGAGTACACTTGGCGAGCACGCGTAATCGGATCGTTTAGTTAGCACTGCGCATTCAATGTAACTGCTTACCGTTTTCTGTTGTTGCTTATGCGTTCGATCACTATTACACATTTACGACATTTCAGAAAGAGAAATTTTTTGTGGGATTTTTTTCTTCTCTTCTTCTTTTTGCCACTCAAGATTAAAGCTAGCAAGCTTAAAATCGTAGCGATTAATTTATAACGCCGCTTGTTTTATTTCGTTTTTTCTCTCTGTACATGCCTCTTAAAAATATCATCGTTTCTGTGCCAATATCGGCTTTAAATAGATTCTCTGTGGCTTGTATTTTTCACATGCATCTCTTATTCTTCTTCACAATCTTGTTATTTTGGTCGTTGTGTTTTGTTTTGAAAGCAGCCAGAGACTCTTTCACTTGTTAATATTCAGTTTATCAAAAAACTTCTTTGTTATAAGCGATACTTGAGATGGGTGCGAACAGATAATCAGATGAATGATCGAACAACGGATTTCAAGACTGAATTGATGAACAGCGCAGAATTTCACCCATTTTTGGTGTTTTGTTTGGTTTTAATTTACGTCATTTGTTGTGTGTAGACCACACACAAGATGAGAAGAGGCAAGTTGTATTGGATATGTGTGAGATTCATGTTAGCAGTTCGAAATATTCAAACATTTCGAGATTTTTTCATCGTTCTTTGATCTAAAAAGTAGACTGTATTCCAATCCGTATACATCGTATTAAGTTAATCTATATGCATCGATGTCAGCTGTGCGTTATCTTTTTTTCTAGTGTCGAAAAGAAATGCATGTGAATTTGATTTTATTTCGGATTCGTTTTATTTCATAATTTTCTACAAAACATCTCATTATTATTTGAAATTGACTTTGTTTTAATTTTCTCTTTCGTTCTTTTAGAAGTTAAATAAATATTTTTTGAATAAATTAAATAATTTAATGACATTTTTCCCAGCGAAAAAGAAATGGTTGTGTTGGTTTGTAGTTGCTACAAATAGGTTTTCTAACAGCTACTAAAGGACGATGTTAAATGGATTAACGACGGCTTTTTGGGCGTTGGCCGCTGTAGGCCAATTGTGGGATTGGTTGGCTGTGTGAGCCGTGTTCGTCCCATCCGTTGTTGCTGCTCCATCCTTGGTTGCTCCATCCGTTGCCACCGCCATATGATGAGCCAGCACTGCGAATGAGACATGAATGAGACACACATTTTGTTAATCAAATTGCAAAGGCAACTGGAGATGAATGGATTTAAATTTGGGATTGTGATGCTTACGTGTTGTATGCGATGATTTCTTCAACGTTGGCGTTGCTGTATCCACCGTTTCCACCACCACCACCTCCCAAAAGGCTACCCAAACCGCCCAAACCGCCCAATCCTGAGCCACCGCCGCCACCGCCGCCACCGATGCCACCGATGCCACCGATGCCACCGACGCCTTTAGCCAAACCAGATCCAAGGCTGAACAATTTAGCGACAACTGAACCCAAGAATGAGGCACCAGCAATAGCGATGGCAATGAATGAGGTGATCAAAGCCTTCTTAGCGAGGAGACCAATAGCAGCAACAGCCAAAACAGCCAAACCAGCCAATTTCAATTTAAGCAATCCCAAGAATGGCAACAATTTCTTGATAAGCTTGACTTTCTTTCCGAGACGAGCTTCTTCAACCATAGCACGAACTGATTCTTTAACTTCGTCTGGGATAGCGTTTGAGATGGCACGACCGGTGGTGGCAACATCCCAGGTGATTTGGCGTTCAGAGAAGAAGTTCTTGGCACGGTTCAACAAGTAGTCTTCCAAAGCGTATTCACGCTCTTGAACGGTGGCGGCTTGTTCGACTTGTGGTTCGAGGCTCTTGGCGGCACGGGCATTTGAACGGGCGAATTCAACACCGCTGAATACGTGGATCGATGGTTGATCGAAGAATTCACGAGCACGACGGAAGACCTGAGATTGAATTCGAATTGAATTAGTTAACGGTTAATTTGTCGAAATGAAATGTTTTTTTTATGGAATTTTTTTTCGATTCATCGAACATTTTCGGTATCTCATTTGAAATGCTTTCGTTTTTTTATTTTTTGCAAATTTCACACTAATTTTATTCGATTTATTTTTTGTTTGATATATAATCCCAATGGAGAGCTAGATGGATGGTGGTAAAATCACTTGCACTTGTTAATCCAATGTTGGCAATGCGTTGTGGTTTTTCACTGTTTCGTTTTTTGGCTCGCTTTTTCAGACACTTGAATGAAACACTTTCAATGTTCGAATCGACTGGAAAATGATGAAATTGCTTATAATCCGTACCGTTTGTTGAACACAAGAGATCGAATCTTTTTCGAAGCATTCTTGCAAGATGGGTTGTTCCACTGTTTGAGCGACAGCTACACTGAGTAAAGCACAAGCAACAATAAACACCTTCATTTTTTCTTTTTTTTCCAAAAAAAAACGTTGAAATAATTTTCTCGTTTTCTATGAAGAAATCACCGAATTTACTAAAAAAAACAACAAAAAACTTCACTGAAGCTTTAATGTTTACTGTAGTAGAACGGATGGTTCATTGACGACTTTACCGAAGGTGAGCACAGTATTTAAACAAAAATCCTAGCGGAACGGTAAATCGTACAAAATCATGGAAAATAGCCGAAAAAATCTCTCAATCGGCCCCACTCTTTAGCGACACACACCAAACACCGATCTAATCGAATCAAAAATGCAAAATTATACAAACGTTCACATTTTTGTTCCTCTTTAATGCTTACTCTTCTTTTTTTCCGGGCCATTCACAGTTGTTTGCACACCAGAAAAAAAATGTATATTCCTAATGGTGATTTTAGACGGTTTCTCGCGGGAATTTCAATAAAAATGAAAACGGTCAAAATAGAAATGAATAAAAAATTATTGCGCGCGCGCACGGTGAGAAAGAGAATTAAAAAGTAGGTTTCGATTTAGAGAAAGAGACACACACTCACACATAATTTGGTCAGTTTTGAATTCATCTCATTGTCTAGCTACTGGTGAGGCGAGCGTGTGCGCGAGCACGCATTGATTATCATAGTCGGTCCACTTGGCCACCATAAAGAATACATTGTATATGAGATGCAAGAGAGAGAAAAAACCCATGAAGAGAAGCTTTTGACAATGTAGCCAAAACGAAGCAAAAGTAACAGTATTCGATGGACAACAACAACAACAACAACAACACAAAACAGTTCTAATGAAGCGTGCGCTATTGCATATTCTTTTCTCAGCCATCGCTTTTGCATGGCGTTTCGTGTGTGTACGCGCACGTGAAGGCTATACCATGCTAAGCCAACCAAAAACAACAACAATAATAATAGAATTGTCCAAAATTTCACGCAAATCACCAAACGGTTCCCATTGCCTTATCAGATTCGACGCTACTTTTACTCGAAGGAATTTTGACCACGCACTTTTTTTGTTGCTTCATGACAACAACAAAAATGAAAAGTGAAAACATGCGCGACGCGGAAAAAGAAAGAAAGAAATGAAGAAGGAACGAACATCAACAAAGATACACACGCCAATCGGAAATAGCTTCTGCGTGTGTGAATGTACTTTACGAATTAGGAGATGTGTTATTTTTTTGTTTGTTTGTTCGTTCGATTTCGTCTTTAGCTTTAATTTCTCAAATAAATCTCGTTATCTCTTTGGGCGATGGTTGTTGCTGCTGCTGGCGGTGCTGGTGCTGTTCGGTTCGCATAAAATTCGGTTATTTGCATTCAAATGTTTTGTGAAAGACGACGAAATTTGTATATTTGTAAAAGTCAAATATTAATTGTTCTGGTTTTCGATTGAGAGTTATGCATACAGTTATTATATTGTGAGTGTGTTTGTGTAACTTGGGAGAGAAACGTATCTTCTTCGCTGCCTTTTTTCTCTCTCTCTCTCTCTTTCTCTCTCTCTCTTTAACAATTTTTTTTTCGCTGTAATCCGGGTGAAATGCGTCGCGATCCATATTACTTTCGTTTCACATAACTGTTTTTGCTGATTTTACTCATTCAGTGGAGTGATTTCATCAATGAATTGAACGTTCAGCGCATTATAATTTAAAATTTTTTTTTCTTTCTTCTTCGATTCAATACACATATCGATAAAAGATAAAGCCCATTTTCAAACGATATTTTTTTCTACTACTTCTTCTTTCTTACTTGCTCTGGAGTAACTGTAGTTAGTAGTTTTCTCTACTTGTTGTCGAATAATGGCTTGAACAGCAACAACAGCAGCAGCAGACCATAATTGGATGGAAAACGTGAAAATGCTATGGCAGCGACACGATTCTGCCTGTTAACGGCTATTATTCTTCGAATCGTCTTCTTCTTTTTCGATTTTTCTTGCTCTTCACTGACGTAATTTTTTTCGCTAGTTGACGCAGTGCACGTAGTAGCGTATTTTATTA
This sequence comes from Sitodiplosis mosellana, assembly GCF_009176505.1. Classification (NCBI taxonomy): domain Eukaryota; kingdom Metazoa; phylum Arthropoda; class Insecta; order Diptera; family Cecidomyiidae; genus Sitodiplosis; species Sitodiplosis mosellana. Next base: position 3,541,743 of record NW_022595253.1, read on the forward strand.
CATCGAAAAAGAGTGGTTGGCGAATGGATGAATAATCTGTTTTTCGGGGTTATTTTGAGACTTGATTGAATTGTAGCAATAATTGCACCGGTAATCTCATTCGACTCCAAAACTTCAACCTCATTTCGGATAATGGCGAAATAATCTCATTATTGCTGCTAAACATTTCGAACGAAATTTTCTGCGAGAAAAAAACCGCAGCAACAACTAATGCATCGGTTCCATTTTGATCCAAACCATCTATTGCAGAAAAAAATAGAGAGAGAGAGAGAGAGAGAGAGAGAGAGAGAGAGAAAGAGAGAACTGATGAAGAATATGTCTTCATTTGGCGTTTGTTTTGTTTTTTTTTCTCACCATTTTCGAATCTATACAGTTTGATGCATTTGCTGTCTTAATACGATCCAATAAATCAAACATCATTTTCGGTTTCATTTCAGATACAAAAAAGGTGTTTTCTTTTATTTCTCATTCAAATCATACAAAAGAAAATTTCAAACGAAATACATCAAACAATTTGTTTTTTTTTATTTTTCATCGAAAAGAGAGAGAGAGAAAAAAATGTTCGCAATTTTTTACTATGGACTAGATATAAAGAGGTGTTCAATTATTTGTGTTATTTCCTTTTGTCTATGTTTTCTGCAAAAAGTAGAAAGAAAAACTTTGTCTGTTCTAGATAAAGTGAATAAAGTGTTATATATTCTATACGGCGCTATGTGGATGAATTGTTTTTGTGCTAACGCGTCATTTACTGAAGCTGCAGCACAAAGTGATGGTTTTTTGAAAGAGAACGATTCAGTGTCAGTGTCAGTGTCATTGTGCGTTACGTGCTTCTATTATGGTTTTGTGTGTTTGTGTGTATTTGGTTATTCAAGGGGTTTGTGAGTGTGAGTGTGTATCTGTGTTGCCAATGAGTGCAAGTTGTGTCGAGTATTTCAACTGCTTATGAGAGAAACGTATTATCATTAATATTTATCTTATTCTGAGTGTGGTGCAATTGCAAAATTAACAGAAAATAAAAAGAAAGAATAAAGAATCTCTTGTGTGCGGTTTTCTGTGTCGTGTGTGTTTAATACATGCGATTTTCCCTTTTTTTTTTTCTAAAATCAATCATTCATTCTTTCGTTTGACGATTTACTTTGTAAGGCATATAATAAATAAATAGCAAATAAATTAAATAATTTAAACGTATTTCTAATAACTCAACAAAAAATCTGTCTGTTTAAATATTTATGAATTAATCGTGTCTCTGTTGATTTGCTGCAAAAGAATCGAGCAAACCGAGAGAGATGGTATTGGTATGCAATTTTTGTTTTGTTTTAATTTTCTGTTTTTGTTGTTGTTTTTTGTATTTTGTTGTTGTCGATTAGTGGGATCAAGCGAACACGCGTGTGTGCGCGCGTGCACGTCATGTTTGTTTTAATCGCGAAAGGAATTATCGGCGAGCCGCTTTATGTGCAGAGTATGCGATCTGTTGTGCAATTGGTTGGCTGTGAGCACCGTGTTCTCCATATGAATCATAGCTATTCCATCCGCTACCGCCCGATGACCATCCTGAGTTAGCTGCTGCGCCACCACCGTTGCTGTTTTGTTCGGAGCAAGAGAAAGTATCACACCCATTGAATTAATTACATGCATATTTCATACAAATGAATTAATTTCCTTAGATTAAGTAATAATTTGTATGGTTGGTTCGGATTCTTACGTGTATGCGATGATTTCTTCAACATTGCTACCACTGGTCCATCCACCAAGACCACCGGCACCGCCGCGACGGCCCAACAATTTTGAAACAGCACCCGACAAAGCACCAGCACCAGCAATGGCAATAGCAATCAATGATGTGATCAAAGCCTTCTTAGCGATGATGGCAATACCGGCGATGGCCAAAACAGCAAGGGCAGCCAACTTCAATTTCAACAAACCCAACAATGGCAACAATTTCTTGATGATCTTCTTCTTGGTACGACCTTCAACAACCAAAGCACGAACCGATTCCTTAACTTCATCTGGAATTGCGTTGGCAAGGCTACGGCCAGCGCTAGCAAAGTCCCAGCTGACTGAACCTAATTCAATGCAACAATCAAAATATATGTTACCATTTTGCTACGGCGTCGCGAAATTAAAGCTGTCCAAAAAAAAGAATCAGAAAATATACTCAAACACAACGGAAACACCGTTGTGACTTACGTTCATTGAAGAAATTTTTCACACGGCCCAACAAGTAGTCTTCCAAAGCGAGCTCACGAGCTTGAACATTGCCGGCTTCTTCCACTTGTGGCTCTGGTTCTAGGCTTTTGCCGGCACGCTCATTCGATTTGGCAAATGAAATGCCACCGACAAATTTGATGCTTGGCTGATCAAAGAATTCACGAGCACGACGATAAATCTATATTTGGTAACAATGGAATAAATTTTAATTTGTTTGTTGACTTCGGAAAAGTGTACCAGAGAAAATGTTTTTTGGACATATATGTAAATATCAATTATGATGAATGGTAATAATGTGTTTGTCTTGATTTGTGGTTTTTTTTTATTGGAATTCAAGCAAAACATTAGTTCTGGATCCAATGGATCTGGTACAATTTGAGCTATGATGCGTTACGGCGAATGAAAAGTGAAATCGGATTAAATGCCCGACACACAAATTCTTTTCCATTTTCGACCAAACGGCAGAGAGAGAGAGAGAGAGACACATCAATTGATTATGGGTGTCTTTTTTATTCGATGAGGCACATTTAAATTTAAATAAGCAATCAGTTTGATTTCAATTCACTGGTGTGTGCATAATTCGTTTGGCATGGTGTGAAATTTAAATACCACTCAGAGATACGCAATCGTAATGTGGTGACCGTAATCCCCTTAAGTTCTTTATTTGTAGAATTGTCGATAAGTTTCTTTTTTCGAATTTTAATCAATTTTTCTTTGATTTTTTCACAAATGTTGTGAGTTATTTCAAAACTCAACTATTTTCGGCACAAACATCGAAATTGTTTTTGGCGCGCACTGGTAATCCATGTTAAATGCTTGATCGACGATTTCCAATAAAAAAGATCACTTGTACACTTTGATTGTGAATCAATTTGCTGGTTTGTTTTTTTGGTGGAAGGCAAATAAAATGGTTTTAAAATGTGTGAATCTCGTACCGTGGTTTGTACACAAGAGATCGAATCTTTTTCGAAACATTCTTGTAAAAATGTGGATGGTTGGCTGCTTGGCACGGCTTGAGCGAAAGCAACACTCAATAAAATACACGATACGATAAACACCTTCATTGTGTGATTTAATTTGTTTCTTTTTTATGTTAGTTTTACTAAACAAAACAATTTGTCGAACAGTGACGAAGTCTTGGTTTTCTCTTTTTCTTCGAAATTTTTTCTAAAAATAATTCCAATGCCGTGAAGGAAGAACTTGATTATTATTCACTTGTAAACCCGTGTGTTCACTCGATAAGAACAGATGGTGCATTGACAATTTTTCAGCTACGGCTCGTGGTTTTTAAAGACGCGGATGGCAATTGGTACCGTACGTATTGAATTGTCCAAAGTCCTACATTAGATATACGTACTCAATGAAACGTTATGGTGGTTACATGTACACATACGCTGAAAAAAATACACATAGCACACAGCATACAGAACGACACGATAATAATAACAACAATATGTGGTGTTAATAAAAATCCCTCTCCACTCGATTGCGCTCTCTCTCTCTCACTCTATATCATCTCTCAGTGACGATGCGGTACAGGCACACAGAATGCAAGTAACATTGTTTACATATATTCTTAGGCTCAGGAGAAGACGAGACGAATGAATGGCGCGTACGAGAATAAGACATACCGCAATGAATTATATCGACCGCGCAACGAAAACGCCGTAATACAAATGACGTCGATGATGATGATGACGACGACGGCAACGATCATCATGTACGGAACACACGTTACCTCAATGGAAATGAAGATACAAACGAGCGTAAAGAATTGTTGCCGACAATTACAACGAGTATACAACGCGCAACGTCAGTTTCAACGTCTCTTGCTTGCGATCGCAAGTTCACATCATGCGCAGAGTGCACGATGCCTGGGGAAATATTGTGAGTGATGGAATAAAAAAAAAGGTAAAATATTCAAAGTACGCACACACTAAAACATAGTTACATCGATGACCACATAAGCAATGCCGCTTATCTCTCTCTCCTCGGCTATGTACCACATAGAATGCGTACACGACACAGTTTAGGGATCCGCCACGAGCCGTGAACCATCTGAAATTCTCAACACTATTGACTCTTTACCGAAACTGTATCGCATACAACTACTGACACACTGAACCAAAGAGAGATCGAATGATGTGCGATGAGATCAGAAAGAGATCATGATATGAAAATGAATTTAATTGGCACTTCATCGCTTATTGATTGCCATTCCATTTCGTGCACGTTTTCCTGTGTGCACATCGAGATCAGATGCCTGCATAAAACCATTTTAGCTCAAAATGCGAAAAAATATAATTCGAGAGAGAAAGAGAAAGAGAGAGAGAAAAAAAAAACTTTTACTGTCTATAGCCATTTGCATACATACTAATGAATTCACCAGATTGATCGACAGCGCTGATCATTTTCACATTTCCGCTTGATCAAATGAGGTGAAAACAATGGATGACCAAAAATTAGACACTTTCATCACATGTGTGACCAAATAAGTACCGATAACGCGGTGGCAATCTCGATAATAACGACAATTCCTTGGTCACACAATCTAATGCTCTTACATCATTAAGCAGATCCGACTGACAAGCACATGTGAAATTTTTACCATTATTGAACCATCATCGTTCGCATAAATAAAATTTAAAAAAAATCCAAACCGAAACATTTAAATCCGAAACCGTTTTCGCTTTTTATTTTGAATTAATTTATCACATTTCATTCATTAACAGTATATTTCTTCTTATTTTTCTGTCGACAAAGGTGTATAACGGTTTCGATTATTAAAATAATTCATGGGCTGAACAAAAAAGAAAAGTCTCGAATGAGCATCAATGTTTCTATCGAAAATTTTGCGATTTCTGCTCCTACATTGAACTCAATATTCGATGAATTTGGCGGCCTATATCGCTTTTTCTTTCGTTATTTTTGGCGTTATCTTTCGTGAAATTCGAAATTATTTTTCTCATCATCGAGATCATTAAAAGTGATTCCGTTCTGCCAAGTGGAATAAGACATTTGTTTTGGGCCAAAAAATTTTCAATCATTATCTCAATAGGTAGTTTGAGTGAAATGTATTCAAACCTGTCAAATATGGAATTATTCATAAATTCTTAGGTTGAAAGACGAAAAAATGATGGGGAGAGAGATGGAGAACAAAAAATCGATGACAAAATTTGCATACGACACACATTTTGGACACTTTGTTAGCCAATAGAAGAGTCATTCAGGTGATTTGAACTTTTCATGACACAAAAATGCGACCGAATCTGATATCAATATCAGTATCGGTAGCAAAAATGTAATCACAAGCCACAGAAGATTCGCAAAATTGTGGCGCGCGTTATCGATATACATCAAAAAAATATTTCAGATTATAATTTTTGATTTCCGTTGAGTGTTTGTTATTGCATCGCGCCAGAAGAATTTACATTAAAATGAAATTGGCAAAAAGAAAGTTTCAGCCAAATATTCAAGCCACATTCATAATCGCATTGACAACAACCGACAACAAATAACCGAACCAACCGAAATGAAGGGAGTGAGAGAGAAAATACCAACGACAAAATAATATGACACAAAAGTGTTTGCATTCCAACGCGCTGAATAAACCAAAATCCAAGAATTTGTGTAATTCAGTTGATTTGAACTACAGCCGTTTTTCTGATCTTTGATGACGGATATTTATGCGAATGGCACACTTTTTTTTCTTTCTTCCAATCTCCCTCTCTCTGTGTGTGGCATTTATTCAAGTCATCTTCATTTAAATTACGACATAAAAGTTGCTTTAATTAAGTGTACAATAAATGGCATTTTAGTGAGAAAATTTGATTGTTTTTTATGAAAAAAAGACGGAAAGAATACTGAAATCTTCTATAAATCTCTACACTTACATAATTTAAGTGGCGAGAGAATAAAGATGCTTATTTTCAAATTAGAATGAAGTGTAAAAAAAGTGACGAGTCATAATGATTTAAAGAGAATCAAAGCTAGGCTAAATTCTTTTTGTAAAGTGAGGCTTTTTACCTTTTCGGTTCCTCTCATTTGTAAGATGAATAAAATGCTTTGTGGCAGTTTCGTATGAGCAATTACGTGGGATTGCATTGCGTACGAACAACGTAATCAATTCGAATGCCGATGAAAAGAAAAGAAAAAAAAGAATCGAGACTTGGGTAGAACAATAGAGAGTCCAGTGAATACTGTGTCGTGGGAATAGAAAGATTAAAATTAGCCCAAATAACAGCACCGGCCAAGACAGAAAACGAAAGAACATCAAAACCCATTTCCAAAATGCATAATGGAATTTTTGGTTAACAGAACACCAAATCGTTCGTTTTTCTCGTCAATTTAAAGCTTGCAGAGAAACAGAAAATGGTCATCGCTTAAGAAATCAATATATGAACAAGAGAAAAAAATTGAAAATATATGCCAACACGCGCCGATGTCCGTCAGCATTGTAGGTGTTTTAATGTATAGATTTCGATGCGTTATTATGGTTGGCTTTTTGACCGTTTTCTTTTTCGGTTCTGCATAGAAAATTTCCATACGCGTTTTTAATATAATATTTCTCAAATCGAATGGTATGTGGAACATGACAAAAGTACATGATAAGGTAAATGGGAAACAAAAGCTAAGAAACGAAAGACTGATTCTGGGGCATTTGTAGCGGCGGCCAACCTTAAAAACGAACAACATTATTTTTTATTCGTTTTCCACATTTTTGGAGTTTTCGAAGCGAAAAGAATGATGGGCCTATACAATTTCTTTGGATTTAGAGTTATTTACCAGAGGTTGGTTGCACATAAATTTATTTATATAAATTTCAAATATCAAATAAATTTATCCGATATTTTTCATGCGTCGTGTTGTTCTAACGCATTTGCCAGCTATTTATTGCTGGAATGAGATTTTCCTTTTGTTCATTTACCTTTATTTGTCAACAATTCTGCCACTGTGTCACTACATGGTATATATAGTCCATAAAAATGTGCAGAGACGTAAATGTTCGCCATTTAGTTTTACATTGCCAATACATTAGTTATGGAGATTTTTGTTTTGTTCATTTTTTGTTGTTTGTAAACAAATCTGCCTATCTTTTTGCATTGCCGCTGTACATAGTATAACACAAGTGTGTGGAGACAATGCAAAAAGATATGTGGATTGGTTTACAAACAACAAAAAATAAACAAAACAAAAATCTCCATAACAAATGTATTGGCAATGTAAAACTAAATGGCGAACATTTTCGTCTCTGCACATTTTTTTATGGACTATATATGCTATGTAGTGACACAGTGGCAGACTTGTTCACAAATATCGGTAAATGAACAAAACAAAAATCTCATTCCTGCGATGAATAGCTGGCTGCCAATACAACAGCCGATGTTTCGTTTATGTACTACGAATGCGTCAGAACAACACAACGCATGAAAAATATCGGATAAATTTATTTGATATTCGAAATTTATATAAATAAATTTATCTGCATTCTGCAACCAACCTCTGTTATTTACATCGATAAATACCGATGAACGGGCGAGCAACACTGGCTTGACTCAACCGTTGTGCGATACATCTCATGGCAAGCACACCAGCAAACACACAGCATCTAGAAATTTATTCAAATAAATTTATTGAATAATGACCCTAATTTATTTTTCGTGTTAATAAGGGAAAGTAATATGAATCAGCCGTGAGCTTAGTCAGTTGCGCAGATGCACATTTAGATTTGAGAAAACCTAGTTTTGCCGAATACACACACGCGCACCACGCCGTTGCGATGCGAAGACCAAGTTTCCCAATTTAGTCGGATTTGATGACGATTCCGATAACACAATTTTTTTAAGTGCATTTATAGACCAGCTGCGTTCGTAAATTTCGTTGTTTTTCGGCTGGTATCGAGCGGTAAATCTTCGAAAAGCGTACGGTTTCAGTGCGCATTTGATTCCCATTCCGTGGATCAAATGCAAGCAACCGACCATTCGATGCACCATCAATGAGTTTCTTTTTTTCTTTAGTTTGTAAGCTGGTTGGATGTTGAAACATGGGTGAAGACGAAAACCAAACGAACGATTCAATTAAGCGAAGGTAAAGAAATATAATAATTTGTTGGCATGCCTCCCCATTCATGATTGCTAATTATAGTGAAATGCAGCCATAACGAGTCGATTATAAATGCCATGACAATCAAAGTTGCTGCTTCCATTTTCGTCAATTAAACCCCGGCTCTCTGTATGAATGAATTATATCGCAAAGAAATTAGAAACAGAAATAGAAAACCAAACGAACCGAAGCAGCAACAATAACGGCGACGGCGACGGCGACGGCGACAACACAGTATTAACGCAATAATATTAGTAGCAGCAAAAACAGTGCTGCGGTAAGGCTAGTTATTGCTTGTTAGTGTGTTTGTAAAGAGAGAGAGAGAGAGAGAGAGAGAGGGAGAAAAGTCACATGGCCAAATTTAGAATTGAGAGAACCAAGAGAAATTGTTTTCTTTTATGGCCAATCCATTTGAATTTTGGAGTACATGCGATCAGCATCATGTAAACAGCTTGATTATTTTTCGATTTGGATCGATTTACTTAAAGCGATCTGAATGTAAAAGTTATTTTTTTCTTTCCTTTCGGCCAGACACGCCAGCACCAGTGCCGACGACAACTTGGCAAGAGAGTCAAGCAGCAGCAACAGAAAAAATAGAATGAACGATTGTTGGTTTGTTGTCATTAAAAAAACGTCGTTAAATTGTTCACCCAAATCGCGAGCGATTCAACAAATTATCATGGTGCTTGAGATGCTGTGCGCGCACACAACTTCCAACACACACCGCAAGAAAGATACCGATCGCTCGTTTGTACGCTCGTTAAGCTATTGTTTTCATGAAAAAATCCGCTTCACAAGTGTACATGTAGTTTTTTTTCTCCTTCTTGTAAGCATCGTGTAATTTCGATCCAGTGAAGTTAAAGATTGACTTAAATTTAGCACGCGTGTGCGGGACCAGGTTAAGTGCGTCCAAATCATTCATTTGGCCAGCGAATTTTTTCTCTCTACCTCGTTGGTAAGTGGCGAATGAGAAATGGAATTCGGAATCAATGAATGAATCGAGACAAATCGAAATCGGCACAAAAACTCTTGGCTCACTCACAAATAAGCTGTCACCTGAATTAAAATACAATTCGACATGAAGACCTGAACAGAGAGACGCTTTTGGAAATACGGTTGGCATTTTTTGTCCCGTCTTTAATCTCCAATTCTCGGCGTGCTGGCTCATTCGCTTTATTTGCGGTATGCAAAATAGATTATTGTTGGAAGAAGATATATGGCACAAATCTTTACTTCTTCTTATTTTATATAGATTGGCTTTGTTGCACGACAAAGAAACCACTTGTCATCATGCGATCGCTCATTTTTTTTTCGGTGTTCTCTGTTTCATTTTTTCTCTCTCTCTCTCTCTCTCTCTCTCGTTCTGTGCTCGGGCAAGTACTCTCAGAATCTTTTCATTTTTCCAGTTAATAAGCGACGGAAAAGAATCGAGAGATGTTATCTTCACCGCAAATTCTCATTCTTTCTAATTCTCGATCGGTTCGACACAAACGACCAGCGTTCCAGTCTAAAATGCTGTTTACTTTTGTGGCAATCGAAGAGGAAACAGAAGAGAGAAAAAATGATCTTTGCCTGCAGAATAAAAATCGCTTTCTTCCACCTCTCGTTAGAGAGTTAGTATGTTAGTAATACATACTGTATTGAGTCGTTATTGTCGTCGTCTTCGTGAGCAAGGTGTAAAAGTAGCTTTGATTTGAATAATAACTCATGTATGTGCGCGCGCTGCGGCGCTCATCTCATTCGCATTCAAAATCTATTCCAAAGTGAATTGTGGTAAAAGCTTTTAAATAGACCAATTGATGCTGTGCACGTAAGAAATGGTGATATTTATTGTGTGCTCCCAAATGTTAAACAACATAAAATCACTATTTACATTTCTAACAGTAAACAGCAGTCATTGGCGACTGAGTCGTCGCGCACTCACGCGTCATCAGAGAAAACGCATTGCATGGCCGTTTTAGCTTCGGCATCAAGATGTACTGACAGTTTTTTCTTCTTTTCTAAATATATATTTATGATTGTTGTTGTAGTTTTTTTGCCGGCGGTTCTTGTTTTTTTTTTCGGTCATTCCATCGAATATGTCTTGTCACTTCGACCATAATTTCCTACGCCAATTACGGTGTTTGGCTGCCGGTTGTGGAATTTCTTTCTACAATGGCTGTTTGCGCTTGTGGATTTAATTTTCACTTCATCTCTCTATCGCGTGCGCCCATCTCTCTGTCTTTCGATGGGCCTCACTCTCAACAATTAGGAATCAAATGCGAAAACCGTCTAAGATGCTATTTAAAAGCTATCCATTGCGATTAGATGGAAATGTGTGTGTATTTTTGCTTTTGTTTAACTGAGCAATTTGTATGCAATCATTTCGATAGATATAAAATGACCCAAATCCAAATTCATTTCACTTTTATATTGATAATTAACTCGAAATTGGCGTTCAACTCGTTAGCGCGGTCACAGATCACATTGGTTGACGTCGGTTGCTTGGTCATTTTGTTTTTTTCTTCTTCGTGTTACTCTCTCACTATAATTCAATCTCTCTATCGTCACATCTATGAACCGTCAAACGGGTGAGATTCAAACGATAAAAATGATGACTTTAAATGGCTTTCGCGCACCAAAATTTCTTCTCCATCATTCGATTTTGTTATATACCTTCATGACATTCTGCTTACGCTTTTACAATCGTTAAATGGTTTGTCTATGTGTTTGCCTATTAACAAAAATTCTCTCTTTGCGGTGAGTTTTCTCTCTTTTGCTGTGCGCAGCACACTCGTTTTTGCATCTCATTGTTGATGAAAACAAAGTTTAAACTGGCCACAACAACAAAATGAAACAAACATACAATTGAATGGGATCGTTGCTGTTGTTTATTTTTGAATAGCTGCATGCGCAAGTTCGTACACACTTTTTCGAGAAAGAAAGAAAGAAAGAGCGGTTTTTCTCCGTTTAGCGACCGCGCTCAGTCATTCGTTCCATCTTCAACGCGCGCATTCATTGCCAAAATTTATGGATGTTGTAAATTTTTGAACAGTAATTTTTTTCCTCGCATTTTTATGCGTTTTAATTTCTTTTACGAATCGTTGTTTTGTTTTTGCCACTTGCGAAAGTTTTTGATAAGTGTAGATGACATTAAGTCATCCATTTGTGCTGGAACTTGCTATACATAAATTGTTTCATTGTTGAAACCGCAGTCGTTGTTGTTACTTTGTTGCTGCTAAAACAACTTGAAAAAACCGTTCCATTCATAAATCTCGTTGGCGGTGGTCTCACTTTCCGAAAACTGATTAGCATTGCAATGAGGAATGTGCGATAGACACATCAACCGACGAGAGTAAAAAGAAAAAAGAAAGAGTGAAATGGACAGATGAAATACGATATTGATTGAGTGAATGGATTTTTTGGCACAATTGTTGACACTGTTTCGCGATATGGAAAATGCCGCATGGTGATGATGGTGATGAGCGCGCACCGGTTTGCGGATAGAAGGGGCAAATAAAAAATGTATAAATATTGGTCAAACACAAGCGGTATGCGTGGATTTTAATTCGAAGCGCTCGCGAGATAGGCGGCCGATGAATTAAAGTCCACACCGTGTTGTTGGCATCCACAAATGCAGCCAAAAGATTTTTATTCCTGAACAATGGAACGGGTTCTGTAGCTAATGCGAGAGATTCTTGTTATGGAAAAACACGCAACTTCCATTTGTTGATGATGATGAATCATTTTTCATCTCAATGGATTCGAGTTGGGTAGTAAATGCATTTTCACGTCAAATTCGTTTCGACTGTCAAAAGCATTCATTGGCTCGCCTCATTTGCCATCGTTGTAAACAACAATGTACTTCTTCCGGAGCATTTCATTTTGAGCGCAAAAAGCTGACTTGTGTACATCGGCTACGGCCCAATGTGTCTGAAACGACGACGAAAAAGAAAAACGTTTTAAAATTAAAAACAATGGCAAACGAGAGAAAAGACGATTTTGTACTTATTACCGAGCAGCAAGAGCACAAGTCGAGCTTGAGCTGTGTCTAGGGGCTTATGTGTCGTACGAATCAGTGTGAATCAGTGCGAATCTCACGAGTCATTTCAAAACATATGGGCAACTGCACGAATCTTACGAGTTTATATGAAGATTCGCGAGTCCTTCACGAGTCTCTCATATAAATTGGCGAATCACTGAACGAAACTATGAAATGTCAACGAGCATGCCAGTTGAACTCACAATTCACTCAATAATCGACTACTAAATCAACTTTTTGTCATTAAAAATATTTATATTGTCACATTTTGACTGCAAGAAAATTAAAATTAATACAAAATTTTAAAATGGTTGGTTTCGAAATGTTTTTTTTATTTTTTTAAGGCAGACAATAATGTATTTGATGTTTTGGGTGTTGAAATCCCGAGAAAAAAACAGTCTTTGCTTGTCGATCGACTTTGGCTCTTATTTACATAGAGAATATCGCTGAAATTGGTGGAATTCATAAACGAAAATCGTGAAATGTTAGTTGAATCTATTTATGAAAATATTATTCCATCCAAATTTTTGGCAGCGCATCGAATCTTCATACGGAATATGTCAAGTTATATAGATCAACTAAAAAATCCTGAATTTGAACACAAAATGGATTTATCACAATTCCCGAACCCATCAAAATGCTTCATTCAAACAATTCAATCTGATGAAAATAAAAGTGTCGAAGCATTTTTTTTACACTGAACACATTAAGTCATTCTCCACATATATTCATATGATGTATGGCAAATCTTGTTATAAATCATTAATGGTTGACTTGCCCATTCCAAAAATAAGTGCAGTTCGTATGTTTCATAAAACATTTCGTGGATCTTAGTTCCATTGTCAATTTAATACATTTCATTTTCAATTCACATCCATTCCAGTTGCCTATATTAAACAGAATAAGAAAAAAATTATAGAACACAAGCTGAGATCCGAATGATTTGCAATGTGTATATAAGCTGATTTGCATCGACTCGCGGATTTGCTATAAATGCCATACACTTTCTATGCTATGACTTGTGTATATATTTGTATGAATTCGTTCGAGTCTTCACGAATCTCCGTAAATTGGTGCGAGTCAGTGCGAGTTACTTGCAATTCAGCGCAAATCATTTTTAATTTACATGAAAATCATACGAGTCTTGCTGACTCGTGACGACAAATAAGCCCCTAGAGCTGTGTGTACGTTGTGATTTTGTTTTCTTCTTCTGCTGCTTCTTTGTCTTTTTTGCGTTTTGTTGATTGAGTTTGTTTGGGGCTTGCTGCTCTGATTAATTACGAAAAGTAATTCTCAATTTGTGCAACATTACCGCGCTTGCCTAAGCACACACACACACACACACACACACACACATACTCAAGTTCACAGCGCATCGCACAGAGAAAATATAAGTCAGTAGAAGTAATTTGATTTCTTCTCTTCAATCGAAATGAAGTAAAACTGTTTGAGCGCACACATGAACCAGACTAGAAGAATGAAGTGCGGAAAAACAACTACATCACACAACAGCCCAACAAACAGCTCATTTAAATTTCACTTTTCTTCATACAATCCACATTCAACGTAAAGTTGAAACAAAAGAAGAACAAGACCGCAGATCGTCACTTCGCTCCGTTCTTGAAGCTTGTAAATTTAAGGGGTTTAACTAATTTGATGTTTCTCATCAAATTATTATCGTAAGCACTACATAGAATGTAGTTTTAATCGTAGTATACTTTTTGTATGTAAATTTTTTTTGAGTTATCTCAAAAGTGAATTACAAGAACATGATTTTATTTCATTTTTGCAATTAGGCGTAATTGCTTCATTTCAAATAAAAAATATGGATATTAAAATAAATCAATTTACGGTCTAAAAAAATGGCCTAAAGACTCTTGAAATTTTCTTGTGAAAAAAAAACAACTACAATAGCCTACATTCCATGTAGTGCTAAAAACCCTATTTAATTAACACACAACTCTTTCGTTAACGTCGTCGGCGGCGGTGGTATTCAAAAATCAGAATAGACTAGTTGAACAATTGGTTTTTTCGTTTACTCAAGTAGCACGAATTCCTGTTTATAGCTTCAAAAGCAGTGAAAATGCACAAATCATTCGAATTCGGTGTTCTTTGACCTTTTCTTTGCATTCAAAATTCACAGCTCACACTTGGCTTGCCGTGTAAAGAGCGTATCGATCACATGTTGGCAATAACAATAAACCAATAGGCAATTTTTCTGGCTTGTTTGATTCAATGATTACGTGCCTGACCTCAAGGTCGTATGCACAACGGGCTGTCGATCATGTCGAGTACATGATTTCGCAGAATCAGCAACAGGCTGCACATTCAGAGCAGTTGGCCGCCATAGCGAGAGAGAGAGAGAGAGAGAAATGGTCGGTGCAATAAAATTTTGTAGGCTGAAAATTAAAATCGGCTCGTAATTAACATTTAACGGTAAAGCGATAAAGCACGTTTTAAATGCTGACCGTTTTCATTGAAGTGTATATACTTTTAATCCTACAATCGAATCATGTTGCCTACACCCGGATTGTGCGCATTGGTTCCGGAAGAAATGCTTTTCGCTCATCGCGCATCTTCTTTCGCGTTTCGATTTGTGTGTGTTTGCTTTTTTTCTGACGATTTTTATTTTCACCTCGCGTTAATTGAGCGCAAAATCATGCAAACGTTCATTTCATTTCGGTTCCAATCGCATACATTCCGCGAATAAGAAGAAAAAACAGATTATTGTGCTTTTTTCGGATGTTTTATGTTATGGAAGACACATTTTATGAGTGTGTGTGTGTGTGCGCGCGAGTGAAATTTTTATCGATTGCCGCCGCGCACATTCCTCTCCCACATTCTTTTTGCGTAAATAAAAAGAAATGTCTATTTTCGGCGGTTGAGTCTGGAGATTTGCATAGAATTTCCATTTATCCCAATTTTTCAAAGCACATCGACGAAAAAATCGTGCCAATGGATTGCGGATCAAATAACAAAAATGATTTTGCGTATACGTTCGAAAATATTATTGTTTCTAATAACTTTTGAGATCACACATTGTGTGTTCATTTCTTTTCGTCGTTTTAAATCCATTTTAATCTGACGATGATCGAGCTGATTAGCAAACTGGACGTCGACGATGTGGAAAAAGTGTTAACGATGTTGACATGGGTAGATTAGACGTATATTTGATCACACACATGACTCAAGTGTGTGTGGAGAGAAATTCGCCCAGCCAGCGAAAAACCAATTCATTCGTGTTTAAATCTTGTCAATCAAGCGCTATTTGAAAGAGAAAATGCCACCCTCATAAGAAAGTATTTGTTTGCGCTTCCAAAAACTCTTTAATCACTGTCCACTTCACAGAGGCCGATGCAAATGCGCAATGACTAAATGAAATGCATGAATACGCTTTTCATTGTTGAAGCGCATAAATCGAGCAATTTTATACGAATGAATAAACAGAAGCAGCTGCGAACTGTAACAACAACAGCAATGTGCAACAAAAAACACAATCGACGTTTATTGATTTGTACGCAAAAATGTACCGTAAATACGGAGCTAGAAATCTTGTGTACGAAAACAAAACACCTGAACAAGGAGAAGAAGAAAGAAAAACAAAAAACTCGTTCTTCTATATATAGATTGGTTTGTGCAGGCTTTCCTTTGATTTCATTGCCATGTATTTCACTGCACGTAAAACTGGATTATATGGAAAAATTTATTCGCGACGATGCAACTGTAACACAACGCGTCCGCTAAACATTGAGATGAAGAAAAAAAAATGGAAAAAGAAGAGAGCAAACAAAAAATAAAAATAAAACTACTCTGCAAAAGTTACTCTCAGAAGCGTGGTTTTCGAATGCAGAATATAACGTTTATTCGTTGATGTGATCGAATGAAGTGCGATACCAAAGGAAATGAAAAGAATTGCCGTGGAAAAACACCGAATTCAATTCGATAAAGAAATCATAGAGCTTCGACAAAGTCAATTCAACGGCAATGTGGAATTTAAACCGAATGGAATTTGGTGGAATAACCACAAAAGGAAATGAATGAATTTTGACAAATGTCCGAGCGTTTACTACAACAGCGTAATTTTTTTATCTCATCACGATCGTCATCGATTCTGATCGTGAAATCCGATACAATTAACATCCTGTTGCAATTTCACGGCAATAACCTTTGTGATGCAGGAGTGTGTACATTGCGGTAAAAGTGGTCGAATTGTTTGCGTGCTCATGCTTCAGTTCTGTGCCATGCCGATGTATCCAGTGATACAGTTGAATAGTTGTTTTGACTTGCATTTAAAATGAAACGAATGAAACGGAAAAAAAGCACTGGCACTGGTTTACCCAAGTACAAAACACACGCATTGTGTTCGATGGACTTCAAAAACGACGAAGAACTTGAAACACAAGCCCAAGCCGCACGAACCAGAGAGCCAGAACAAGTTTTCTGGTCGTTTTTACTGTAATCACAACAGCAATGGAAAATATCAAGCAGAAGAAAAACCGGCCCCGCGTGAATCGATCGTATACTCAATGATACGCACCGCATACATATCTCGGCCTGTGTTTGCTTGCCTTTTTTTCTATGTTTGGTATTATGTTATGTTATTTGTATCGAACGAAGATAAAAACAAGAAGAAATTTTTTTTATTAAATTAAAGCGGATGAACGGAATGGGGTCAGTGAAAATAATTTCGCTTTATAATGGATATATAAATATTTTTTTCTGCTTCTTCTTCTTCTTCTTCTTCTTCTTCTTCTTCTTCTTCTTAATTATTATGAATATATTTTATAATTATACACACACACTGATTTTTGTCTTATGTTTTTTTTCTTGCTGCTGCGGTTTCGTTCTTTTTGTTTGCTAATCAATCCATAGCCGGGAGAAGAGAGTATCAAGTGAAGAAAAGCACTCACCAAATGCCAGAGAGAGAGAGCACTCAAACCACTTTTGGTTTGTCAAAAATTTTATCTCACTTTTGAATTAATTAAAAATGCTTTGATCTCGTGTGTGTGTATGTCTGTTTGTATGTTTGAATGCTGAGTGCTCAATCTCGAGCTCTGACAAAGAGAAGGTGATTTCTAATTAGACTAAAGATCATTTGGCTTTCAGACGAGTGATTTGAATTGAATGGTTTTGTTAGTTGATGGTTTTATTTTTGGATTGAAAGCACAATTAGGTGAATTTCGAATCAAGTTGGTTGGAATTAGAGTTTCAACGAAGGCCGTAATGATGTGTTTTGGATCACAGCACGACAATTAGCTGGGTGCAAATCAACAAACTCGCACTCAAACAAATTGCCAGTGTGTGTTCGATATAGAGGAAATTGTCACATATTTTAAATGACGCGGCAATTGCTCGCGCCATTTCGAATGGATTTTTAAGCGTTTGATTCATATGCGGAACACAATCTCTGTGTTTCGCTTGGCGCAAAGTGAATGAAAACTAATTGAAAAAAAATGAGAGTGTGAGTTTTAATTTTGCGTGTGGTATTAGCTACATTCGGATGAAATGATAGAGCATTGAAAGTGTGTGCTTGGATCACTTCGATCTTTCAATATTTGCTAATGAGACTGACGAGGTATGATAGTTTTGTTTATCTACTTTCGGTAATTATATGTTCCACTATATATTAAGGGTCTTTCTAAAATCGATTGTTTCCTCTGTCTTACCTCAACACCGAAAAAAGACAATTGAGATGAGCTGTTGTTCTCGTCATCGCCGTCATCATTGAAAGATCCAATCGCTTAAAATGTGTTTAATATAATTATAACGTCGATGATTTACTCGTTGTTTGGAATCACTTCATTCCGAGCAGATAGAAAAAAAACGTCTTAATCGTTATGGCAAAGAAATAGAAATCGATGGAAATAAACTATATATAAAAGCCACACCACATACATGTATGTAAGTAGCTTGAAAAATAAAAATAAATTTATCGAAACGAAATGAAATGATGATCCATCGTTAAGCATATAATGGGAATTGATTTTTAAACATCATTCGCAAACGCACCAGAAAAGCATTCACTCCCAATGGAAATAGAAAAAAAACAATTCATTCTTCTTTTCATCACTCGTATCGCACGCTAAAAGCGCGCACGCATACACACACACATACACGCACCGACAATTCAATTGCTTTATAACTTCATCGATGGCCGAAATAATGTAATTATAAATAAGATGTAATTACAGCGAGTCAATGTGACCACCAAAACTGCGTATTATACACAATTTGTATCAATTGTAGCTGTCATTTTCATTACTCATTACCTCTTGACCACATTAAATAAATGAACTACGAAAATGGGTAATTCGCTGTATTTTGTTCCTTTTCTTCGTCGTCGAAATATGTTTATGACCAGAGCATACCGTAAATTGTCACCAGATGAGAGCCGGAACCGAGTTGACGAGTTAAAAAGTTGAATGAAATGAAACCTGTACAAATGAAATCCGATGATTGGCCGAGTCAACAATATCAAAAGAAACACGTAAAGGAAGCAACCGCTTGCACTTTTCTTTTCCTTTGTATCATTGTTCTTTCTCTTTGATGCTGATGATTTTTCGGCCATGTGAATTGAACTCAAAACAGAACTCGATACACATACACGTACACACACATGCGGTGCGCTCTCGAACGATGAAAGTGACAGAGAACATGCTTTTGGTCGAAATGTGAAAGAGAAATTTTCGGTTGTGTGATGATGAAACATTCGGGGCAAAACAAAAATACAATCGAACCTTCAAAGATAAATCCCGCCATATAATGACAATGATGGCGATGGCGTGATTTATTTTTTGGAGATAGACCACGAAAAAAACGACCAAATTAAATTAAATTCTGATGATTCCGTGTCATTCGTACGGGATTTCTCACAGTAGCATTTGATTCGAGCGGGTGCATGTCATTTTGAAAATCAGATTAGTTTTTTTCTTTTCGAGTTCCATAGAATCGTGTCCTCCATTCCAATCATGCCAAAAGAAAAGCAAACGATAAAAATGAATGTGCGTTGGAATAGAGAAAAAACAACAACGACACGATGAGGTTTTTTTTTGGTGAAAGTAAAACGGGAAACATTTCATCATCTTGTTTAAGCATCACATCAATATTGGAGTTGCATACGAACGAACAAGCATGAACGAACTAAAAAAAAACAAACCACGCATACACGCATACTCAAGGGCTATTCACTGCGGGCAGGAGAGTGAAAAAAAAGAAATGCCAAGTGCTGGCCAAACACACCACACAACGAAGAACAACGCACGAAGAAAGAAGCAACAAAAAATGTAAGCCTTAAATTTAAATAAAAGCCCAACACGACATGCAAACGATAATTGTTTTATGGCATTTCGAATGTATAAGTATGGTTCTGTATTTTCAGGTACATTTTTAATTCACCGATTAATATTAATCAACGAAACTTTGTAATTGCTCTCGCTTGATCTGTTGTTTTAAAACTTGTTATGTGCGGTATGTTGTTGTTGTTGTTTTTTGCTTGCTTGCTGGTTGTTTTCGTTCGTTTGGTACCGAGCCGTTTTCATTTTGATGGTCATTGTTTCTGAATGACCGTTTCCATTGATACGATTGTTGTCTGCATGTACATTTTTATTTATTTTGGTTGTAAATCTAGTGTTTTGACTGAAAAAAAAACGAAAAATTTCTCTTTCATTACGCGATACGTATGAATTTCGGCTTTTTTGTCGGTCATATCACCAAAACTAAACAATTTTCGCGTGAATGTAATCTCTGCGCAGATCTTGCAATCGGTACATGATATTCTGTTATTCGAACGAACAAAAAAAAACAATATGAATTAGTTTTGTATCACCCAAAGAGAACCGACCGTAAGTAAAATGTAAATCTGGCGTTGCATTTGGACCAAATCTCGACACGAGATGAAAGTGCTCTCTATCGCATTAAAATCTCGGAACTTTTGCTTTCATTTTGGCTTTATTTGGAGACGCTAATTGATTAAAATCGTTTTCTTAGATTTAACCCATCGCTGCTGCTATGACGATAGGAATAGGTAAAAGACTGACTTTTTAATAATACTTTCTATTCACAACATTCAATTCGGACATGCAAACAAATCCATTGGATTTTCGCTTTCGAATTTCTTTATTAAATTTGTAGCTCGAAATTAACGAAAATAAAGTTCATGACCCTTCGGTTCAATGACATATATGACTCTCGTTGAATTCTCCACTGCGTAACCGATTTCTTTGGGATTAGGCTTAAAAAGAGAGAAAAATATGACGAACTACACGCGCGCACATGTTACCATGCACAAAAACAGAAATCAACTGTTTTCAGGATATGGTCGATTTGATGGTTTTGTAAACATGCGCGCACTGGCTTGCTCGCTTGCCCGCGAATATCGATCAAAGGCATCAAAATGGTAATTTATTCAAAAATCATTGCATCCATAACAAGAGCGTACAATTTATGGAATAGAAAGAAGACACTGCCCCGACGTCACCATTATTGAACGAACGAGTCATACACGATCGGCGAACAAAGGCGAGCAACGTAAAATCAACCTGAAAAAAAAAGAAAATTAATCATGTTTAGTTTCATTGGATACATAATAAATTTTTAGAAAACATGAACGCGTGTGCGCGTTGTTCGGTCGCCACTGACTGTAGCATTGTATGCCGCGCATACTCGCTTATTATTGTTATTATTATATATATTGATGTGGAGTGCACATCACTTGCTGCTTCTGCTGCAGTTGCTGTTAAAGCGCGAGCTTATCACAAATACAGCTCTGACTGACTGGCTGGTAGTCGGGCTGTGCGAGAGTTAATTCGCGTTTTGTGTGCGCGTTTATGTGAAGAATGTTTTGCGAAAAATGTATCATGATCCATTAAACACACAAATTATGATTGCAATTGAGCGCTTTCATCTTTTTTCTCCTGCAGCGCAAAATCACAAAACACCAGCAGCAAAACAACAACACACAACGAGCAGCAACAGCCACAGAGGCCGCAACAACAACAAGCTCGGCTGTAACAATAAATATTGCACTCCAATTACAGTGCTATGACCAAATTATGATTATTCGCGCCTGTGTGTACAAAGAACTAAGAAAAATACCAAAAACCTAACCATTCGAAATCGTGGCACAAACATTTTTAAAAACAAAACGAAGACGAGTGCAACACACACAGACACAACAATGGCCAGTCACAAGCTTGCACATTTCGATCCGTGAAAATTTGCAATAGATCGCTTGCAATATTTTTTCACTCGTGTTCACTCACTCGCTCGCTCGTCTCTATCTTGCCCACGATGCACGTACACACGTAGCTGCGGTGGTATGCACGGGCGGATTTTCATGGCCAATTCACACGCACACACTGACAACCGCAGCCGCTAAGTATCAATTTTCCAAATGATAAACTCTGATCGAATCGGCACAGTAGTGCGAAAAAAAAGACGATGGATGAGCAGCAGTAACAAAAAAATGATATTCTTGGCTGTTTTTTTTTTCTTTATCATGTTTTCGTTTTTTTTTGTTCGTTCATTCGTTCGTTCGTTCGTTGGCTGCTATTGCCCGCGCTTGCATTGTGATTATTTCGTTTATGCGCAAAATAATTGCATGCAATTGGAAAAATCGATGGAAAAATGGGGGGCATGCTCACAAAGTGTGAAAACCATAAAAATGGAAGATTTTCCAAATGCATCATTATTTTTGCTCTATCACCAAACCAAGAAACAATTAGTGCCTGCACTGCATTGTTTTCAAACAAAACAGAGGAACTAGATCGGTCTCAATCAGTTTATCGAGAACAACAGCAAAAATAACATCTCGAGCCAACAGCACACACAAACTCAGCGAATTTTCTATTTCGTGCCGATTCTCTTCGAAAAAATAACATGTGCATAGTGTAATACGGTCCGCAAAATACAATACGGAGTCATATTTAGTTAAACCATAATCTTATTTAGTTGAAGAAAAAAAATCAAGTTACTGAAAGAACAAAATCACACACAGAAAAACAAATCACAATGTCGTTCCAAAGTGTCCGCAAAATGTGCTTGAAATATGTAGTGCTGACCGTGGTGTTGAGTTCATTAGTGCTTGCCGATCAGGCGACCGAAAATAGTGAATCGTTGGTATCAAAAATGACCTGGGATTGTGCCAATAATGCCAGCTGTTTCAATTCAATCAAAAATGAATTCTTGCACGGATTACAACAACGCAAATCATTCAATTTCGATGGATTATTCAGCATTGAACCAACGGTCGGTGACAAATCGAAACCAATTAGCGAGGGACGTGGATTTATGTCAAACATTTTCGCTGACAATAAATTGCGCATCCCATTCGGCGGACTCGCTATGACCATTCAACGTGCCGAACAATATCCCGACTATCTTGAAGTTGCTATCGAAAAGAATGCACAAGAAGAAGGTAATCTCATTTTAAAATCATCAAAACCAAAGAAAAAATCTATAATACAAAGTGGAATTATGAAAATATTCAGTTCAGTTCAGTCTTGATTCATTTCATTTGAAGTAAAAAATCAAGTTCTTAATTGAGCCACATTTACGATTCATTTTGATCGTTAAATTAATTACTGCGTTTGAAACCCTAAATAAACTTCAATCATTTCAAAGGTCGTCGTCGCAACGGACTTGGTAGTGGACACGGAGGTGGGCTCGGTGGCCATGGTGGACTTGGTGGCGGTGGTGGTGGATTGAGAAAGAGCAAAAAATATGTGCAAACATTCATTCCATTGTTCTTGGCATTCAACGCTGTTGGCTGGATGTTACTTGCCGTTAAGGCAGTTGCTGTTTTAACCGTTAAAGCATTAGTTGTCTCGAAATTGGCTTTGCTTGTGGCCGGTACCATTGTTTTCAAGAAGCTCATGGATTCTGCTACCGAAAAGTATACCAACGTTCTGAAGAAAATTGCCATTTTTTCTTCATTTTTAATTTGATATTGTTCAATTTATTCTCTTAACTTGGAAAAAATACTGAAATTGTCCTTTTAAAAATTGATTTTCCGCATTCGATTCAGATGGCATGGATTCGACCACGGTGATCATGGTTTAGTTGGATTACCATACAACATGGAATACGCTTTGCCCAGTCATAACTATCACACAACCGCTGAATTGAACGGAGGTGATTTGTTCTCAATGCCATTGCAACAAGCTGCTCACGATGCCGTTGCCGTTCAACCAGCTGCCACACACACGTTCCAAACGGAAGCCTTAGCCCCATCAGAAAGTCAACTTAGTCCAGTCATTACCGGTTTTACTGCCCAACAAAAATCAGCCCATATCGCACAACCATTGGTCGCCACTTCAACTGGAGCAAAGGTGAAACGCCAAGATGACATTTGGACAGGTAAAAAATAACCAAATCAACAATTTACTTTTTGATCTGAATTTTTTTGAACCCCACTTTTCGTAGGTTACCTCAAGAAACCAATGTTCTATAATGGTGCTTCATACTTCCAAGGTTAAAAAACCCAAACATCGATTCGTAAAAACTACCCGAAAATTACGTCGAAATAAAAAAAAAAGAACGATTCGAAAAAACGGTATCTCCTTCTTCATTCGTGGGCTCCTAAGACATTAAAAAAGAAATTCCGAAAAAACCTCCCAAAAACGTGAATGTGTTTAAAATCCAATTCAAATGGTCAAATTCTTTTGCTCAACGTTCTGTTCGGAAAATTTTTGATTTTTTTTGTCATAAAAAACTAATTTCTCTTTTGAGTTTTTAAAAAAATACCGATTGTTGTTTTTTTGTTCTATTTTCCCAAGTTTTTTTTAATTCAATTCAAACGAATGTGCTGAGAGATGTTAGAAGAGGTGGAAGAGATGAAAATAGACAAAAAAAAAGAAACAAATACACAGTGTAGGGAATGAAAACGTAACGAACGCGCGCGCGCCAGATATACCATTATAGTCACATTCAAAGCACACACACACAAACACACAACGTAACGCGAAGACCAAAAAAATGCTAAGAGAGTTTATTATTTATGTTACATTTTGTAAAAAGTATTTGAACAAGGAAAAAAACGCAGCAAAGAATTAAGCAAGAAGTAATTGTTTTCAAATTACCTACTCGACTAATATTTATTTATTTATTTTATTTATTTACGTGTCTCTGACGAACGAAAAGCAAGCGAGCAGCTGTAACAACATCAACAAAAGAAAAAGAAAAATTAATGAATAATAACAATTTATATTTTTAAGAGGAAAGAAAAACAAAAAAAATGCCATTTGTTTTACTTGTATCGTTTTCGCTTCAACTTTCCTATTTTTTCTGTTGTTCTCTTCTTTTACTTCTTTTCCTGGTTGCTTTATCATCGATAATAATACACGTGCTGTTCATACTTCTGAAGCTCACTCAATGCTCTCTCTCACACACAATCACGGGTGAAATCGTGATCATGCGTATCTTATATTATTTAAGCAATTCATTTGCATAAATATTTTGATCGTACGTATTCATCAATTGCATGGATGATATTGTGTCGCTGGTTACATATTGACCGATGCCGAAGATAAAAACCAAAGTAGAGAAATAACACATACTGAGAGAGAGAGAGAGAAGCCATAAAAAAAGAAAGAACGACAAAGTCGTAAAGTGAATTCTTCGGGTCTGTCGTAAAACACCGTTGTTGCACGGCATGGCTAATGTCAATGCAGCAAGACAATTGCGCGCAACGCGTGCTTGATGACGATACATTACAAGTGCAATGATGATTGCATCCAATTGGTATGTCATTACGTCATCCGTGCAACGCACGGCACACAAATCGTCATGTACACACGAATTTAACGACAATCGACCAAACAAACCAGAAGAGAAATTTAACAACGGCCTTGAAATGATGGCATCATTCGTGTGTCGGTCGGTGTGTGTATAAACAGGACTTTCACATTACAAGAATGCAAAGAGGACGTTCACACACAACGTTTGCATGGGAAAGAAGAGAAAAAACCGAGGAAAAAACAGCAAATTAATACTCAAAACGCATTCGAAGGTGATTAAAAACCAAAACAAGAAAGTGAATAGTCGACGTAGGTTGAGACGATCGGTAAGTATTTGACATCAAACAGTCTCCCAAACAAATCCCAAATAAAAACAATCTTTTTTTATGGCCGTATGCGTGCGTTTCTTGATTTTGTCCAAGCATTTGCATACAAAATCGATTTGTTTCCGAAACTTTTTCTCCAGTGACCTCGATTCTAGAGACACTTCATTTTATTGTTGTATTTTTCGGTTTCTTTTCGTCTTCACAATCATGTTGAGAACGACATTGAATGGGAAATTTTAGAGTCTTTCACTCTCTCTATCTCTCTTAGTCGCCATGCGCACCTCTGTCCAAATCGTATCATGTGTCGTTCTGTGCATAACGATGCTGTTTGGTGAAAATTGTGTTGTTTTTCTGCTTCTGCCCAAGAACAAGACGTAAGTAATATTTATGTTGATTGCCGTCGATGGCATCGAATGTAGCTTCATTTTTTCTTCCGTTGGGTGTTGTGCACGCGCGCATGCCATCAAACGCTGTACAGCTCTGTTACTCTAATGGAGTGAAACGAATGGTTACCGCATTTTCAATCAACATATGCACGAAGCATACGGCTGATAAATTGAAAACAACGATAAATTATTACCCAAATCCAGAAGAAAAACATTTTTATGGAACTGAACAACAGAAAACCGACGACGTCGACGCGCGGCCACATCATTTCTCGTCCATTCTCATACGTGTATAATCGTTTCCGTGTATGCCGTTATTCAATCAGCTTGGCTGTGGGTACTCTCTTCCCCAGTGTGTGATGTGTGTGTGCGTGTGTGTGTTTGATCCATTTGATTTTCGATATCTGAAATGCGTAGAAAATCGTTTCAATCGTTCACATGGTTCGATTGAAAAGTGTCTTTCGGAGCTAATCGATTGATTTCGTGTATGATCCGATACAGAATTCCGATGGAATTTTAAATGTATACAAAGAATGTCTCTTGTTGGAGCGATTTGATGATTCGGTTAATTTCATCTGCCTCTCTTCATCTCGTCGTCGCTGGTTTTTTTCCTCTCGTTCGTTTGAGTCGAACGCTCATTTGCATCATCCATCGTGTCGTTCATCACGATAGAGTGTGTGTGCGAGTGCGATGAACACATGGCGATTAGTATTTTTATGTGTTTCTATTTTTTTTTCGGCGACAAAATGAGAAAGATTCTCAATGAAAATATTCATATTGGTATTTGTCCTAGTGACCCAAAAACACAACGGATTTAATGGACGGTTGTTTTTGTTTCGGGCGTGCGCTGTCGCCGTCATCATCGACGTCGCTGCTCATTTTTATGAGCTTTTTTCTTCTTCTTTGGACATTCGCTTTTTTGCTGTTGACTCTGTTTTTTTTTTTTTCAGTGGATTATTATTAAAAACGCATATGTTTGAAATACGATACAAATAAAAATTGTGTACACTCCCATGCACTTAAAATTAATAATTCTTCATAATTTCACCATTGTTCACTCCTCTGCACATTGCAAAAAATTCTTTGCCGATGATGAAAAGTGCCATTCGCTTCTTTCTGCTTTTAAATCCAGTCGCTAGCCATTGTATTTTTTTCTGTTTGATTCTGAAAAAAAATTACCCAGCCTTTTGTGACTTATAATTTACATTTTTGCGCGCCCTCGAGAGTGCGACCAGCTTACAAATTTCGTAGAGTGAATTTTAATTCCCTTTGAAGCTGTAAACCTATAGAGAAATTATTATGGACATGCTTTCAATTAGTTCCTTTTTGTGGAATTTATTTACGATTGCAGCCTAAATAGAAGAGATTCGCAAACAATTTTCGTCATTTGATGACGTGCGACATTTTTCTCATACCATTTCACTTGGTTCAAATCTCTTTCAATTTTTTTGTATGTGCTTCACTCATTAAACCAACGGTAGAAAATAGAAGACGCAAATTAAATACATACACACAAACATAGAGCAAAAAAAGACTGAAACGAAACGAATGCAGGGGCTACTTGAGATATTCGCAAACGAATGGAATTTTCAGTACTGTTAATCAAACGGCTAACTGTCAATTTCATTTTTATATCAATGAACAGCGTGCGATGCGGAGGCACTCGACTCTTTCAAGATAATTTCAAGTTTATTCAAATCCGTTTTGATCGTCTTTTTTGTAAATTCGCACTTGAAAAGTAAACGAGCTGCTCTTACTGATGACTGAACACTTCTCTTCTGGTGATTTTTCAAGAGAAATAGAGGAATAGAGAAAGAGAGATGGAGAAAGAAATGGAGAATTTAACAAAACGCAAGCACAAACAAAACAAGAAGAAAAAGCATCGACATGAGATTACATTTTATGGATAAAAAGTGTAAATGAATAAATCTAACAATAGACCAAATGGAAGTTTTTTACTTTTTTAATGGAATAAATAACCGAAAGACAAATAGGCAATACTGGTTAATTATCGTAAAACCACATCCATTTCCATGCCGTATGGAAAGTGCATGAGAACGTTGATTTTTGTTGCACTCAGGGGCGCTTTGCGAATGCACGCTCACTCTCTCTCACTCTTTTTCTCCATCTGTAGCAAGTAAAGTGTGCATCGACAGCTGCTCAATTTGCTATTCAGAGTGAGCACATTAGTCTAATTACTATGTTTCAGCGTATATTGTCTGCAGTTGGCATCGCTGTTTTGTTGATGAATATTCCAATCTTGCATCAAGCGGCAAAAATGATGAGTAAATTGTAATGGAAAGAGTTTTTTTCTGCGCTAAAAGTGCTATTATCATTTCAACAAAAACACCTCTTTAATTCTGATGATTGGCAGATAGAAAAGGAATACGAGTGAGAACTGTTTGTTACTTATTTGAGGAGCCGCTATGCCCTATATAAATGAAGACATTCATAATCCGTTGTCGATAAGCACATTTTAATCAAACCCCACAGATTAACGGGTAAACTTGACGGTTACGATACGTTAAAATGTATTAAAACATGACTTTATATCAAATCAACTATTTTCGAACCACTTCACCACTTCAAACTGGAAACTTCGATGTACTTCAAACGAAGTTCGTTTAAACGAACTTTCATCCGATTTACTTCTATTTCTTCTTTCGTGAGCTTTGTTTGAGACTTTTACATCAACTCCAGGAGAAAGTTATCAAAAATATTGCGACTTTGATGATTTCTCTGTTCAAAATCGTCAAAGCGAGAGTAAGACTTCAATTTCGTGAAACCTCCAAAGCGACCAAGAATCGCCTGCAGTTTTCTCTTCGTTTTCATTGCATACCTACAGGCGCATATATTTCATACCATCAAAAGCTTCACACAAAGCGACCAATTCACAAAAAATTGTGAACCCTTCACAATCAACGCAAACGAAATCTATTTAATGCTTCACTTCTTAAGAAAACCCATTAATATTTATGACTGTGCTTAGATGGAATGAATGTTGGATGACTGCTCATGCATTTGTTTCTTTATGTAACACACAAGATTCGTTTGTCACCTTTTGCTTTGGCAGACACAGAATTTTTAACGTCAGAAGCGCATCATGTTACGGAATGACGAATCGAATCCGGTTCGATTTCTTTGGACTTTATTCATTTCATTTGGTTTGAAAGTGGGAGGCTGCATCTGCCACGCAAATGGATATGATGTACGAATGTGAAAAGGTGAAATGCATCTTGTGCGTGGAAAAAACCAATTTATTTCGATGATAGGCGATGACACTAATTTCTGTACACCGCAGCCGGCGTCAATTGCATTCAAAAACTTTGGAAAATTCAGGTCATTTGCTCATCGAAATGCACAGACATTGGTCAGTTGGCAATTAAGAAAAAAAGAACTGACCACTATAAAAACTTCAATCGATGGTTGTTAAAAGCATCGTAACAAAAAGAATTTGGTTAAATTAATCCATTAATTGCCGCTGGTCGGAGATCCGACCAGTCAATTTTTCGAATTGAGCTCATAACTTTTCATGAAAGAAGAAGTTTTTTTTTGAGTTTGTAGCTTTCATTATATGCCTATTTACATTAAATAAAAAAATGAACTTGAAAACCCTGTCTGGAAAAAATCTTCAAATATGGCTGGCAATTAATGGGTTAAAGAAAACTTTTATTAGGAAATACACACGCTTAGACGAATTAAATGAACGAGCCGAAAAAAAAATCATAGCAAAGTCGATGAAATCAATTTGTAGTAAAAAAAATACAGTAAAATCAATTTGAACAAGAACAAATTGAAATCAATCAATGTTTTGTTGTACTCCGGTGTTGCGATTTTTTGTTCCAATCATTATAGCAAGTTGGTTTCGTAATAACGGTGGCTTTAATTATCTCGCCACGGAATGAGTTCGCATAACTCATTTGAAAGAGAAAATTCTATTGGAATGGCACTGCGAGGTTCTTATTAGCCTTTTATGTTGGATGCTTCAATGAAATTTCCCACATTTCACGGTGAACGTGCGGCAATTGTGCGGCCACAGCCATGTGAATCAGCTGAGAAATGTACATTTTCGTGATGTAGCACTAATTGCATACGATGGTTTCTAGAAGATTTACTTGTAGCAATTAAAGAGAACAGAAATAGTCGCATTTCATGACAACTTTCACTACTCGATAGCTGAGGAACACTAAAGTGGGCTAAGGAGGTTAGCTCAATTGTGGGTTCAATCATATTCAACCCACAATTTAAAACGATTTTTGACCTTTTTGGTCGAATTACTCATTACATTTAAAAAATATAGGTGAAAAGCAATTCCAATAAAATTACTCGTATTTTGGATTGGACTATTTTTTAAGTAAAACGAACTTTTTCAAATGGAATGTATCTTATCGCGTATTTTCTTCATTCAATCAATCCAACACCAGCATTCACAGTTCCATGTGTTCAATAGAAGAGAAGTCACTGCACGTTTGTTTTGAAACAGTTAAACCAAACAAACAGTGTTAAAGCAAACACCACCTAGATAATCTAAAGCTAATGACAACACAATCAAGTAAACTCTCCTTTCTGTCAAACGTCATACTGAAGTATAACATACGGACACCACGAACTTGCCATAAGTTCTTTAGGGGCGCTTCGGTCAACCGAGTTCCAACCAAATACATGTATACAAAACATTCCATTGTTGAGTTAGACAAATCATTGTTCCCTTCGAACACTTTGTTGCGTTTGGTGTAATTAAAATGCCACATCAATGATCGACGTCATGGAAAAGCGAGAAGAAAAGAGTTAACTAACCACATTGTTATGACACAATGACCAAATCATTTGGAAATATCGACCAGAGACACGATCATTTGGACATACCAAACTGATACAATGTACCGTTTTTTTGTCACGGCACATTGATCATATGAAGTAGTTTGACGTCTGTCTGTCATTTGGTCTGAGCCAGTGAAAGCCTACGATTTGATCAAAAGCGAATAGGAAAACTTCAATACTTTGTATCATTTTTCTCTCTATCTTTTAATCAATATATTTTATTATCATTGAATTTTAAGTACACTGACTGGGCTGCTTTCAAGGTATGAAAATATGAATAAAGAAAAAGGTTCTGGTTGAAAACATGCTGGATTTACCATAAAACCGAATGGCTTTCTCTGAAGATATTGTTGTTGTTCAATGAAGATGCTTTTCGCCGATTTTCGTTTCAATAGCGTTCCAATTCAGGCACTCGGCGCGAGTGTAGAATGCAACTGAAAATGGGTTTTTTTCACCGTCACGATGAATTACTGACATGGATTTCAGTTCGGCGCAGTTGTTTGTTTCTTTTAAGTCTGCCAGCATGAGCGTTTGAGCGTTCTTTGAAAGTCGTTGAATGCTTTGCATCGCAATCGTTTTGTGCCTTTAAGCTTTTTATTCGTTTCCCATAAGAATTCCATAATTTTGCCCGGCGATACCTTTTTCATTTTCAAAATATGGAAAGTAAAGAAAGTGTCTCACTTGGCACAGTGAACTTTACCAATCCAATGCCGCGCTTTTTTTCTCTTCTTTTCGCTTCGAATTAATTGAATTAAGCAGATAGACGTCAATTGATTTTATAAACGAAAGCGAATGTGGGAAGTGGTTCATTGTCACGGCACTTAATGACGCTCAGCGATACTTGGTACTCAAATCTGTTTACCAAGATATGCTTTTTAACGATTTTTTCATGTCTCGAAAGAAAGAATGTGTTTGGAGCCGCTTTCACTTCAAAGTTCGTCGTTCAAACGAGAACAAATTCGATGTTGCGAAACAGCAGCAGCCGCCAATTTTCCGTATTCAAACTAATAAATTCATTTGCATAATGAGGCAAAATTATGCTCAGCGGCATGGTAAAGCGTGAAGAATTTAATTTGGTCACACCATCGGTTTGAATGGGAAAAACCAACATATTTGCATTCGCTTCACTTTTGTTACAATTTTCAATGGATGTTAGTGGTAATACTAATTTAAGAGGGAAAAAAGAACATGGAATTGAATGTAATTGATACAATTTGAATCGGCCACCATGTGACCAATTATGAATGGGTGCCACGAACATTGAGAGGCGATTGACTCAGCTGTTGGCTGTTTTACTGAATTTCTTTGGATTTCTTCCGTGATTGAATCGCTTTGGTCGCCACACATATTTGTGTGAAATAACGACAAACACGTATATAAGAGAATAAATGGTTTTATCAACCGGTCATCATATACAGTGGCAAACAAAGAGTCATCGAAACAGACAAACTCATATCGGTGTGCGCACACTGGAGAGAGAAAAGATCAATAGAGTTGAAAGATATGAACTGACAAAACAACTTTCTCTAAATGCTGCCAATAAAACATTTTATACATCTGTGGTTTTTTATCTTCATTGGTGAGCGGCAACGTTAACAAATATATATAATATTGATGCCAGTAACACAAAATAGTTCTCACTGAAATTGCTCTCTCGCTCTCTCTATCTTGCACTTGCACTCGCTCACAGTGCAAGTGCGAGCACGCGTAGCACACATACACACCGATTTTGATTTTTCACACATCTCACACACCCAGAGAGTGCTAACTTTTTCTCTCCATAATTCATTATCATCGTGCATCGTGCTGCAACCCGATTTTGATACATATATATGTCGAACAATAAGTTAATGACACAGTATGGGCCGTGTTAAACGCCACAAAATATGTCGGAATACATAGAAAGAAAATTGAAAATGAAACAATACGTACTATGTAATTGAGAAATTATGATTGGATCACTTTTATTGCGGTAGGTAATTGTGTTGTTTTTTTCATCTTTCTTTTTTTGTGTCTATGTTTGGATCGTGCGCGGTACAATCGATGAACATTGTATTTTGTAGCTGGGATATTTAAAAAAAATGTTACTAAATTAGCATAAATTGAATGAAGACATCGTTATTATAAAAATATATGGAATTTTATTTGAAATTGAATCAAAGTCGGATTACTATGTTCATCCATGAAATGTATATTCCATGAGTCATGTGCCGAGCAGTCATCCGGTGAGTTTGTGCAAATACACGCCACCGTACAAACAATCTCGTCAGAATATCGGTGATTGAAAAATCGAATTGTAGTTGAGTTTGTAAATGGTAAATTGATTTTTTCGAGGAGTATCCATCGAGCAGATCGCCGTAGTACAGTCGGGTGGTTTACTATCATGATTTGATCGGTGACTTAGCATTTGGATGTTTAATCAAATGGAAAATACGTTGGATGTTGGCTCTCGCCGGCACACAACCACATTGATTGTATCACAAAATCGTTGAACTTCATTGTTTTATTGTTTCGATCGTGATTCGTGATCGTTTGAAACTTCTTAAATTGATGATTGTTAGTACAAATCTCGGAATTCATCGCTGCCTTTTCTATTTCTTCATCTAAAATGTTTTACATTTGATACGATTTGAACATGGAAAAAACAATGCACTTGATTATGTTAACACGTAACTAACATTGAAACAAAAAACAAAGCCAATTGGATCATGATTCATGAAAACTAAAGAGTGAAAGAAACCTTGACTTTGATTCAATAAATATCAGCGCTCGGTTTTTATAGACATGTTTTTGTCGATTAAATTGGTAATTCAAAACGACGTTCTTTTCGTCTATGTGCGCAGGCGCATGCGCGCGTTCGCAAATCTCTTTTTGTTTTACTTATCCATCGGTAACATGTGTAACATCAACAACAGCCGCAATAAATTGTATTCATTTAACTTTCCATTAGCAATTTTAGATTGCGTATGTGTTGTGGCACGGCGCGTCGCGATGACGACTAATACGTTATAGACATTGTTCAGCACGTTAGCGGAAGGATTTCAACTTTCTTTTGCAATTAAAATATTTTGTGCGGCAATTGTTATTATTCAATTAATTATGAATCTTGTAGCTGTTCTGGATGTTGGCCAGCCAGCGAAAGTTAGAAACTTTTTCGAAGCGGATAAGATAGTAGAAAATTCGATCGATGAAATCCAAAGACCATAAAAAATCCATTTAAATTCTGATTCATACACAAAGCGGATCACATACACACAATAAAGATTATCATTTTATGGGCATAAATTTCGCGACATTTTCATATTTTCACTATTTCAGCGCGATTTCAGAATTCAGAATAAACATACTGATGAACCGTGCTAAAAGAAAACTGTCACCTTGTCATTTCGATAAATTGGAAGAAAATTGCAATCTCAACTCAGAATTACCCGCAATAACCGTCAATTTCGTTTCTATTATCTTTTCAATATTTTAGCAATGGTTCATTACAACACGCTCCATTAAGTCAATAGACTTTCATTCTGCATTCGATTGGAGGGCGTATGAAATCCGTATCGATTTCCATATGATATGTCATTTCTTCGTGTCCGTGAATCGAATCTAGATTGGTTTTTTCGGTTCAAACTCGGTGAAAACGATTTGAAAAGCCATTTTCACCGTTTTCCGTGTGCATGAAAGTAACCAACATGGATTAAACTAACAGTAGCATTAAGCTGATTAAAGCCTTCGGGCGACGTAATTATATCTGATCATCAAATTAGTATTTTTTTTTTGACCCGCACAGCAGAAACAACAATAACCAAAAAAAATTGATGGATTTTCACGATTTGAACAGCACCAACGAGCCGATTAAGCAATTTTGCCAATGATTTCGTTCATGCTGTGGGCCACCGCAAAAACTTTCGCTGTACATGTTCTTTAGACGATTAGTATTGGCCAATGGCCCAAGCAACCGTCTGTGGCCACCGAAATAGATTATGAATGGTGCAATATTGAAGGCAGTCTGAACGAATTATAAATTAATGGTGCACTAGTTTATTGGGTCATAGCCAATCGAAAGAAAGAACGATCGAGTAATGTGGAAGAGAAAAAAAGATCCCGAACATGCACAACCAGCACAGCATTTATCGACGTTTTGTCATAATCGTCATCTTTTTTTGCTCGTCGTAATCGCACATTTCGATTCATTTTTGCCATTGATTCGGTCTCGTTCCGATATGCTGAAGAAAGCTGGAGAAAAAAAAACACGAAGCAAGCACTTGAACAAGAAAAAATGGAGCACAACATCTACATGCTTGCGGAACCCATACAGTTTTAGCAAAGATTGATTCGTTGCCATATATATGTGAGTGTGTTTCTGACGAAAACGATGATCACATTATGCGGAGCGCGCGAATGATTGCAAACATTTACCACATCGTCGAAAAGTTGCATTCCGATCGATCGAACAACGAAAGAGAAAGACGAACAACTCGAACGAAATGGGAAACAAAAAGAGAGTCGCTCGAAACAAATGAATACTCACTTATTGAATATTGTGTGTACGTATTGAAAAACGCATACAATTCAATTCAAGAGAGCTCTCGATGTGCAAAAGTGGCACTAGAAATCATTTTTTTTTGTCCTTCATATTGATTTTTTTTGTCGTTAAAACAACGTTAGACAACGCTCATTAGTCCACTTGATTATCATGCATTAGTCTAAATAAAACATACTACTCTGAATTGATGTTCTGCTGTGCTTGTTTTGTTGTTGTTGTTGGTCGTGAATGATGAACACACTCAGAATCGATTGTTTTATTGAAGTAAAACAGCAAAAAAATACTTAGCACAAATCAAGCGCGTGTTTATACACATTTCTTCTTGCTATATTGCGAGTGAGTATTTGTCGGTTGCTCTCTGGTTTTGGCGAACGGTGAATGTATATTAGAATGTTGAAAACGAGAAAACCACGTTGCAAGACCAACAGCGAAGAGAGTCAAAAATGAAATGTCGACAACGTTGCATGAGTAAATTCAAACAAATCGGAGCTCATGGCATGAGTCTCATGCATTTTTCGTTTCTCTCTTGGTGGTGAGCGCTCGCTTGTTCGCTCTCTCGCCAGATGTAAAAGTATGCGTGGCCGACTCAAGGCATTTACACGCATTCACATATATACACACAGCCACAAGACATTGACGGCAAGAAGTGGTGAGCCAAAGACATAGCGAGCAACCTGGCTCATGTAGTTTGGTGAAATGAATTAGTGTTCAAACGGTGTGCTACGACACATATCGCATTAACTCGTTATTCCGTGCATTCCAAACATTGGATTGAGATCAAAATATGTCGTTTAGTTTACAGTTTGGTTTCGAATCACATCGATCACATTTCAGCAATACGATTTTGATTAAAACAGTGATTTTCATATTATTTTGAGAAAAGAAAAAACGAACCTACAGTGGCGTTTTGGAAGCAAATTAATTTGTGTATTTTGTGTTCAGTGTGGAATTTTCGCGATCGAAAAAGCTAGTTTTGGCACGAGGAACCTACATACATAAAAAAAACCGTTGGATAAGACAAAAAATAACACGTTAGTGAATGAACCTAATTTAAGCCACAAAGCCACATAGGCGCTAAGAACGGGAAACAAACATACACACAAATACGTTTGCGACAAACAACGTAAAATTGTTGAAAAGGTGAAACCGAATGTTTATTCTTTCAAGTGATTCTTTTGTTTATTATGATTTGTTTTTTTTTTCCTTCATCTGAATTGTCTCATTTCCATCTGTTGCGAGAGCGCGCACTCAAATCCAATTTTTGGGCTGAGATTTATAATTTCATTTGTTTTGTTTGCGTGACAAAGTCTATTGTTTGGAATTTAATTTTTGTGCGTGGCAGAAGAAAAAAAATCTCCAAAGTTTTCCATCGAAAGCTTATATTCGCTTTCATTTCATCTTCGAGAAAATGGAGGAAAGAAACAATGTTGTCGAAATAGAAGCAGAGAAGCAAATACGCGTATCTGTATCGAGAAGTGAAAT
This sequence comes from Sitodiplosis mosellana, assembly GCF_009176505.1. NCBI lineage: Eukaryota > Metazoa > Arthropoda > Insecta > Diptera > Cecidomyiidae > Sitodiplosis > Sitodiplosis mosellana. Next base: position 3,578,363 of record NW_022595253.1, read on the forward strand.
GATAACATAATAAAAAGTGTTTCGATTTCGTGATATGCCGAACGTAAATATTGTTTTTATCGCTATCGTTTGGAGAAAGCGCGTGCGCATCCGCCAAACTTTATGCATGCATGCATGCTTGCAATCATCATAGTGTTTGCATCATGGATATCTTCTAAGCAAAGGGGGAAAAACAACATATTTTTAGCAAACATCGCGCAGATCGTTTTCTTCTTTCTTTTTCCGTGAATATCTTGGGCGCAACACCTACCTCTCTCCTCACTCATTGAGAAAGAAAGCAAACTATCGTGTAAAAATCATTTTTGAGAGTTGTTTTGTTGTTTTTTTCCTCTCTTTTCTGCCAGCGCGGAATCGTTTTCGAAATGAAATGCGAAATAAGTAAAAAAAATTATACGGAGGGAGAGGAAGAACAAAAACTTCGAATTTTTTTTTTTGATATGAATATACTAGTCTAATAGGAAAACACGGTAGGGATCTATGAGTGTGAAATAGAAAGATAAAAAAACACACACGCATTACAAGAGAAAATGAATTAAAATGATGAAATTGCATGTAAGAATTAAGGTCAGTGCGATAAATCTAAGCGAACGGCGGGTATATCAGCTGCTAGCGATTGCATCTGGAGCAAAAACGCTATGGCGATTTCAACAAGAATAAAGAAACAAACGGTTGAATGAGCTATGTATGTTAAAAGACTGATGATTTGAATGGACCGAGGGGACTCTCATTTCAATTCATTCACACATCACACAAGTTCATGACGCGCCGCAATTCATTCAACAGCCCATCAGCAATGAACGATTTGATTGACAAAAATGATCACGACACAGCGATCATTTGAAATTCAAATAAAATTCGTTGAAACAAAAGCATTTTGCACAATGGCTCACAGCAGCGACCAAATAGCGAACTCTTTCTATCTCTCTCTCTCTCATTCCATTGCCGGTTAATCGCAATAATCAATTATGCGCGGAATAGATCGCTTTCACTCAACAATAAATATGCCAATGAGCGGAACTATTTAGCATATTTGCATGTCAACAACTGTCGATGACACACCGACATCTTCGGAAATTCACACATTTCACTCATTCTTACGCATTATATTCACATGCCATAAAACCGCACACAAATTCCGTGACGATCGGGTTTCACGACGGCGATTTACCATTTTTCGCCGTATTGGTTGGGCTTTGACATCTGTTTACGATTGTTTTGATGACCACCTTTCTCTCGGCCTACGGCCCAAGAATAAGAAATCGGTTTTCATTTGGCAAACGTACATAGTTGAATCATAATTACCGAATCCCTGCATCATCATCATCCAGTTCGGGCTCAATTTGAAAACCGGGCTAACAATACAATTTGCAATGGTAATTGCCGCATTTATGTTCATTCTTTCAAAGAAGTTTCCAAACATCATTTGTCGTTTTGTTCCCGCTAATTTTTGCAGCTAAGGCGAGCACACCCAATGGATGACCTTTTCCAGCTTTTTGTTTGTTTTTCGGTGTTTCACCTTCCTCATTGTGTTTTAATAGCCAAATTCATGGCATTTCATCTATTCACTGTGGCGTTGTCACTTTGCAACGAAATAAATGTGTGAATTTACGCTATTTCTTCTTCGCCAATTCTATTATGTCAAATTTTTATTTTCCTATGTTTATTGCTGAACTTTTTAATAAGACTTGATTTGCTACCAGCAGCAACAAGAAAAGATGAAGAAAGTAATGATATACAAACAATCGTGTCTAATTTATAATTATGGCTAATGATCGACGACAAACAGAAAGAACGAATACTCACACATAGCGTGAAAATGATAAATGAATATTGATTTCATGCAAAATCAAGTCAAATCATTTTGACTGACCTTCCATTTACATGGCTAATTTTTGTTCCGACATAGAAAAAATCGCATTTAATGATTGAGCACATTTTAACTCAATCGTTTGAAACAAGCAGCGCTTTAAATGAGCACTAATAAAAAGACGCACCGTTTTACCATATTGACGCGGTGTCAATCGTGCGCTTTCTTTCTCAACCAGATAATGTTTCTATTCTAAATTAATCGATTGAATGAAGATAATGCGTTCGATGGGCGTGTGTGCCTTTATGACACCTGTTTTTAATGTGTAACATTGCGAGTTAGATGCATTTTAACCAACAGCTCTAGAATATTCACCGTTGCATTAATAACATGGTGAGACCCGGCAATTCAACGACTTTCTTCTTTACTCAACCTACATACATGTATTATTTCTACTTAAAAATGGTACTCTATGCACACACAAGATCTTCATCATCGTTGTCGTCGTCAAGTTCAAGTTTTGTCTGAAACACATAGCGGCATAGAGCGATGTTAGCGATGAACAATTAGAAATACATATGGCCTTTACAATATACCGGTTTACATTTCATGTGCGGCCAATGTCATACGTGCATCGAAAACTCACACATACTATTTCTCATCTCAGTTTCTTTTCAATTTGTTATTTTTTTTCTCTCCATTTACAGGTGAATGCGGAAGATATTTTCATTTCATTGATTGCAACCAAGAAAGAAATCCGATACGACACAACTGGACATTCATCATATATAGACACGAAGCGGTAGTCATACAAAAGCGAAGTAAAAAACAAAACCCGAAAGAGTCAGGGAAAACCAGAAGAAGAGTGGAAGAAACAATTACAACAAAAGAAAGACAGATAAAAATGAAAGAAACAGCGTCTTAGCATATATGCTCGTGCGCGAATGTTCATAAAACGCTTTTGCATACTAAAGTAGACGGCATGACTGCTTCAAGTATGACGTATCAATAGCATTGATTGTCAGTTGTTTATCTTTCTGGCGAGAGAAAGTGTGTACATTTTTGTTCGATTCGTGTTTACGCCTATATTGAACGCTGAGAACGGGCCACAATATCAACATTGTCATAAAAAATAGAAGAAGAAAAAAATCGGCGACCAAAGCAACAGATAAAGCAAAGAAAAAACAGCAATAAAAATAGATGATAAGCTGGATTGACATTCAGATTTCATGTTTCTGATATAAAATTCGGAAATATTTTCACACATCAAACACATCCGACATGTGTCAAAAACGAGTCAACTGGCGGCAATACACACTTTCGATTTTGCTGCTAATTATTGTCTTGGCATCAAACTCAAGTCAACATAAACTATTCAGTTCGCCTCAGCCCTTTCAACGGTATTCCAAAGCGGTAGACAATGATCAAAATGGATTTATGCCCATTTTTCCGCCAACCGAATACACTTCGGTTGCCACTCCTGCTGTACTTGGTTCTGCAGTTCCTTTTTCTGTAGCTCCTTCTGTATCTGTCACGAATTATGAAGAACCCGTGACGATATTGAATCCAATGGAAACAGTGGAAGTCGAGAGGCGCATTGATACCGATGAAACATCCGGTGAAACAGAGGATTCAAATGATACAGAAGCAATTCGAAGTATCAATCAAAGCCTTCAGGAGCTACACGAGATGACAATGGATTTCTTGACTATAGTCAAACAGAATGGCATCCAAAAGCGATCGGTCGACCAGCAACGAAACTTTATCACTGACTATTTGCTCAGCGATCAAGTTATCAATCGTGTGAAGAAATTTACGGAAAAGTATATTTTCCAGGCGGGAAGCAGTTCGGCAATACAAAACATTGTGCCAGCCGGTGGCCGTTTGTTCTTCTTTAAAGGTATGACTAATAGCTTTGACATTTAGAAAAGCTCAGCAGCCGCCGTCGAAATAAATTAAAATTCCATCTCATTAAATTTCACTTTGCATTCGTCTTGTGACTTGGTTTATAGGCTTTAAAAAGTTGATGTGGCCAATCTTTATCGGCGTTCAAGTGGCAAAAACCGTGCTGCTGGCCATGTTTCTGCCGAGCATTATCGGATCAATAGGCAAAATGGTTGGAAAAGGTAAGACCGATTTGCATACATATGTGAAATTTCTTTTCACTAAATTACAATAAAAAAAATGCCGATTTCTTTAACTTTACCAAATTTGCAGGTCTTTTATCATCGTCGGGAGTTGGTCATCCAGCTGAAACGGTCGATGATTTCGAATTCAAAGATAATCCACCACCCGAAGAACCGACTGGAACTGGTATTGGATACAATTATCCAGCCCAACCGCAATTGACTGCCAATCATGCAAACGTCGACCCTAGTGCATACGACACCGCACCGGCTGCCAACAATATGCTGTCAATGTACGATATCGCCGAACCGAAACCACAATTTACGCTCGCCAACACATACGCAATGCCGGAGTATGCACAAAATTCGCGGAAAGAAACGCTGCAGAGCAAAAAAGACGATTTCAAAGTGTTCCATGACATTCCAGCGTCATCGATGCTACTCACCAATTATGATCCATTTTACAGTCCGTTGCTGTCGCGACTGGATGCCGTCTTCCATCAGCTCAACCTGGCCGGCGGTAATGAAGCGTGTCGTGAAAAACTTGTCTGTCTGATGTATGCAAGTCCGGCCAAATATATGCCGTACAGTAATTTAGTATCAGCGCAATTAAGTCGGTAAGTTAAAGACTGATGCGAGTTATTCATCAATCGAGCGAGCACACATCATTAACATAAACGATTGCCAGAATGAAACCGTTAAGAGGACTGCCAATAATAATATTTTTTGCCATTTCATTCGTCAAAATTTGTTAAAGAGAGTCGCAGTCACACACACATCAACAAACGCTTATCAACGAACGGTACGCGCACGAAAATAAAAATGCCATACGTGCTTGAGAAAGAGAGATACGTATCTGACCCACATTCAATACACTTTTCATTTTCGCTTTGCATTGACCGTCAACGATGTTGTGTGTTGGTCGTCGTTGTTGTTGTCGTTGTCGTCATCGTCGTCTCCACTGTTACCGTTGCTGCTCATCGGCTGCGGAATTCAAATTGACGTGTATCTTGTTTTCAAATCAACCAAATCTTCTTTCATCTTTCGGTTTTTTCACATCAAAAAAAGAAACACATTTGAATAGCAACAACAAAACCGCCAAATGCATTATCCTCTCGGAATTTTCAAATAGGAAAAGGGTCGCCACAAAATTAATTTGAAATTCATTATTTTCTCCAAAAAAAGCACGAAAAAACTGCCAATACATAGAAAAATAAAATATGACGGTGTTTTTCGTACGGAATTCATGAGCAAGTTCATGATACACTGTATGTGTTGTATTTAGTTGCAATGACGTTCGATGATGAATGTCTGAGGTCATCTTTTGAAATGAAACATGCGGAACATCTTAGCATGATGGTTTCGGCAATTATTTTACCGTCATATTTCTTTTTCTTGTTCGTTTTCATTTTCGTTTTTTTATGAAACCAAAACACACAAACTTTTATGCATTTTTGGTATTGACATGCAAAAGTCCAAGAAAGAATTGTGGTCAATTTAATGATGAATATTCATACAATTTCTCTCATTCATAAGACCCGACCGAATACGAGTTGTGTCGCGTATTTACTTTTGTGCCGTTTTGTCAATTGTCATCTATTATTCCATCACGTGCTACTTACTGGCCATTAAATAGAATCAGATTTTCCATAGATAGTACACGTATTATACATTTCTATAGAAAATATACTTCGAAGTGGTGACGGTCAATGACTATCTATCTCTACCTCGAAGCTGGTCGAAAAGAAACAGTCAATTCATATGCGAAATGAAATGGTTGTTCACAACTTAATAATTAGATGTTCAAAACGAATGTGTTTTTTCCCCTACAGAATGATAGTCTGTGATCGATCTGTGGTTTCATTTTATGCTTCGCATCACAAATTGTAGTGAATCGTACGTGTTGTTAGCCTGATTTGACAAGATACATTTGATTAGCGACTCTGATTGCCGATTCAATTTCACTAGAAACGACAATGATTTTTGTGGTTGTGTGAAACTTGATTCGTCGTTTTGTTTCTCCCAATTTCTCGAAAAATATTTGCTCGCCATTTCTATGTAAATCACACACACACACACACAAAACGGAATTATGCACAAAAATGAAGAAAAGCGAAAGTATATGATTATCGCTTCACTGATTTATGAACCGCTGTGATTTTTTTTTCTTCTTTCGGTGGAATTTTGACAAAGTGCAATGGAAATGTCACTTCGACTCGCGGCAAGAATGACAATCAATTGAATGTTAATGGTGAAATTGTTCGCAATCGATGCATGACAACACAAAATTTAACCTTTCTTTATAAGTTTTATATTTTTAGACGATTTTACTGATGCGAATTTGTTTCATTTTGCATATGCATTGCATGTCTTTTCTTTCCTCTTTTCAGAGAATTGAACGAATTACGAAAACCGACCAGTGACAACGTGGAGATATTGCGATTCTTCAAGTATATGCGAGCAGCACGGGACGGACAAGATGGAAAGAACTGCCATAATATTTATAAAAAATGCTCCAGTTCCGAAGACACCGACCAACCGGCCATGCTCACCACATACAACGACATCAATAAATTGGTGCAGGCCAGAAAAATGCATTAAACCATGAACAAAGCAATCAATCAGTGTGTGTATTGTGCATCAATGTGTGACTAAAATGTCAATGCAAGAATTCTACGAGAAAAAAAAAACAAAGAAGAAGAAGAAGAATCCAGTGAAACTATTGAGAATGCACTCCGAGTGATGTGAACAGAAGAAACAAAAGAAGAATGAAAAGAATACGATTCATTTTTGCCCAGACCCAGTGACATGAAAAAAAGAACTCTAGAAAAATATTGTGAATTTTGGGGTCAAAAAATTAACAATTGGTTGCATTATACACAAAAAAAAAATACACCGACGTCGTCACCGTTGGCGGAGTGCATATCTTACTTTGCCACATGAAATAGACTTTGCTCCGTATTGGAGTTTAGCAAAAGAAATTGAATTCGATTTGTGTACATAGTTGCTAGTTTGTTTAATAGATGCATAGACATTCCAAAGTATAATCTAGATTAAATGAATTTTCCATTTCGAACGGATTCCATCGGAATATTTTCACACCATTCAAATCAAACTTTACATAGATATTTTCGGGTTTTCCTCGTCAAGAAGGTCAATGTTGGAGTTTGATATACAAATTTAGTGATTTACTAGTGTCTAAATGAGTGGAAAGAAATGAAATGAAAAAACAAAGAATAGAACCATCTTAGAATTAAAACCAACGATTTGGCCTTCATTTCACGACACGGCAGTGTGAAATATAACGAAATTAAAAAAATAGCCATTTTAATTTATTGAATTCAAAATTCGTGTTAAAATTATTTATTTATTTATTCGGTGAAAATTTAAGCTATTTATTGCCTTCCAATTAGAAATATTTATGAACTTAGATAGATGACAAAAAAAAGCATTAATTCAATAAAGAGCGTGTATTATGTAATGTAGAACAAATGTTGTGTGTTCTCATTGAGAGAATTTGGTTGTTGTTTTTTCATGAATGAAATTCAAGTCATCAATCAGCAACGGTATAGGCCAATGACGTCAAACCAAAATCACATTTAGGGCGCATTCATTGAAATCCACATGACTCAATCATTGATGCAATTCTAACAGTGCGATTAACACTGAGATTTCACAAGTCAGCAACAGAGAGAAAAAAGGGCTGACTGCGTGCGAATGCAAAAAAACGTAATTTATGCACACAATGAAATTGAAAATAAATTAATTAAACTATATGGGAAACAATCGCGGTATGAAACAGAAGAGAAAAAAACTAAAATCGGTGCTTACTTAATCACGGTTTTAGAGTGAGAGTTACACGACATTATGTGAGCGAACTCACCGAGTCGGTACCTCCATTGTATCAATTTTATTTGAAAGTAAGGTATTGTAACGCACACACAAATTAGTTTGTAGATCATGGCTTCAGTGCGAGCAAGTCTCTGCTACCATCGCATGCGGTTTTATGATTGATTACATCAATTAACATTTCGTTGTTGCTGTTTTTTTTTCTTTGCATTATTCAGTTCATCTCACTTTTGTTCTTCGTCGAGATTCGGGGCGGTATGCAAGTCTTTTGTTTCGGTTTCAAGTTTAAAAACCAATGTTGATAAATCGGATCTAGTTTAAAATTTGATGTCAGATTATTCGAAAACAGTAATCAGTTATTTGGAGGGAAAATTCATTCATTCTTTTGCTCATCCTGGGGTCTGGCTCTGCAATTATGTATCGCCGGGGAGAATATATTTACTTCGCCTTTTTTTCTTTTATTGAATGCCATTCACCAGATAAATACACTATAAATTTCAAATGGGCCATATTCAGTTAGTAAGCTGCGTATAGGATTCATAGAGGTGCCATCTATCGCTGCGCTTTTGAACTCTTATGTATTCCATTGACTTCAATGATATATTTGGGAAAGATAGTGGCGCCACGCTTTATTCGTAAAGTTTTAAAAGAAAGTTCATACGCTGTCATCAATGTATTTACATTGGCTGTATGGTCCCATTGATAAATTTGATACCATTTAACGATTTCTCTCTCTCTCTATCCCTCTCTGTTCCTCTCTCGCTCGGTCGCTCGCTCAGCGTCCATAACACGGTGTCTCGAACACATTCTCGATTGCAAGTAAATGTGGAACATAAGGGCAAAAATCGAATCAATTTTCGTTTTTATTGACGGCAACATGTCGACGCCACTCGGGCTCAGCTGATGAGATGAATTCTAAATAACCGTTTTGCAATAAACTGAATGAAACTCATGCAGAAAATTACTTTTCGAATAGAAAACGTCAGCCAGATCAAAATCGTTCGCCGAAAATGAGAAACGAAATTTTTACGAACATCAATTCAGCTGGCCAATGAACGATGAACAAAGTTTTTTTTTCTCTTTCCTCTCAAAACAACAACGGAAATGAGACGAGAAAACAAACCCGAATCTCATCAAAAACTATATAACTTTAGAATTGTGGCCACAAGGAAATGTTGATTTTGGATTTTTTTTTTGTTTCTTTTCATTTTGCAACGCCGAAAAAATATATTAAAGCAGCAGTCATAAATTATAAAGCAAAAGAGCCGGAACCACCGATGGATTTGAGTGAAAATAATTTGGCGCAATGAATCAAGACGAAATGAAGAATGTTTTTTGGTGGAGCGCTGAAAGAACAAAAGCATGGCTAATTCTATTTGTCGATGTCATTTTTCGCTTTGTTGGCTTTTGGTGAATGAGACCGGCAGCGCAACGCTGGCGGTTTGCTTCGTGTTTACGATTTCATTTTCCTATTTCTTTATTGCAATGTCGTTCCATTGTCATAGTTGTTGTTGTTTTTTTTTCGCTCGTCATTGTGTGCGCTCGCGCTTGTTGTTGTCGTTGTCGTTGTGTGTGTGTTGTTTTTTTGCGCTCTTGTTCTATTTATCTAGTCACATTTTATGATGTTCATTAAATAATATTAGATATTAGCGGCCATTTTATTAGCAGCATGATCCAAGGGAGCATCAAATAAAAGAGCCACCAAGAAGAAGTGTGGCAGCAAACAAAGAATTTGGTCGCATCGCCCCATAAAAGTAACTGATGAATAGCAGCGATAGAAATGAAAAAAACACGCATTGCAACTTGTTTTCACGTCTCTCACTCCGTCTCGCTCCTGCCTTCGACTCGTTTACGGGGCGGCTGTTTCTCTACTGCCATTTTATATGAATAATTCTATAAAAACAAAGCTAATCCCACACATTGTGCGGAATAAAATGTTGAGATGCTTTGCGCTATGCGAAGGGGGCTGAAATGAAGATCGTGCAAAAGTAGCGTGTGCGTGTCATTGTTGTTATTTTTTCTCTCATTTCATTTCGCCTTTATTTGCTCCTTTTGCAACCGTAAACTATTTTCAAATAAAGTGTAGACGAGAGAGGAAGTGTGTGCGAATTCAATGTGTAATAAATGATGAAATTAATGAAAAGCAACGGCAAACGAAAATGGGACGAACGCTGTGATTTTGATTAAGTTTTTCCACCGCAGCCCGCAATCATTTGATGCTGCACGCACCCATACGCCAATGTGTCAAATATGGGCCGACGATGAATCGCGACAACGATTCGAACATGCACGCACACACTCACTCACTGTGTGCACAATATCACAAAACAAATAAATGTAAATGTCTATTGAACGCATTGCATTCGGAGAAAATATTCGCAGCAACACCGAAATTCGTAAACAAAAACTTGTTTTTCCCATTCAATCATTCGAACGGGGCACACGGCGCGTGTGTGTACGAAAGAGAGCGAGTGTATTTGAATCGTGTTTGTTATTTTTAAATCACGGCAATTTCACAGCCACATTACAAACTACCGCTTACAGTTTCGTCACCCTTGGCAATGTACACATTGTTATTGCTTTGGCACCATGCACGTTCCGAGTAAAAAATGCGAACTTCATTCGCCCCGTAATAGCATCAACAACAACAACAACAGCAATATCAGTAGCTATTACACAGCCTATTTCATTGTGCCCATTTTCATCTCCGCGACAACGATTCACTTTTTTTTGCTCTGGTGTCTTCTCTCCGCTTGCTTTTGGGGTGAATAATAAATAGGATGCGATTAATGCGATATTATGAATAAATTTGGTGTGAATGTTAGTTTAGTTTAGTTTGGTTGTTTTACCGTTTATACACCCATTCTCTTCGCCATTTCCACTGCAGATATTTCTGTTGTTTTTCTTTTAATTTTTGTTTTCCCATTGTTCGTGCTGCTGATCATGTGTGAGCCGAATTTTGTCTATTCTATGCGGTAGGTAGAACAACACAAAACAAAACAAATATTTTCTTTAACACTTTTCCAAAGAAACAATCGGATTTTACAATTTAGTGGCGCAATGCATGTGTTTGTCTAGACTTTACAACTAAATAGAGCAAACCATGTTGTTGTTTGTCCAAGGGAAGTGGTGAAATCAGCCACTAGTGTGGTGGTCGACACCGATGCACAATGCACATTGTACATGCACCGTTGCCAAGGTGGTCAAACACGGAAATCCGCTCAAAGTATCACCATATCCTGATTCGATTAGCATTCTTATTTACCAGCCAAGGGACGGAAGAAGGATCTTCATCGCATTAAAACCACTTTGATTTTTTGGATTTTTTTCTTCTCATTTTATTATTAATTTACTCTGAATCTTTAATTTGGTATTTAATTTAGCATCATTACATTGTTAAATATTTGTAAGATTTGGGTTTTGTTCTTCATTTTTTGTGTATGTTTTTTTTTTGCAATGGTTCATACAATATACTAATAGAACTTCCTTTCTCGTATCTACAAAGGAAATAATTTAGTTATTTTGTTTTAATTCAATAAATTGTAAAGGAAGTATACCATATTTATAGGAAATACATTTGTAAATATTTTTTTTTTTTTGTAATGAAGCAACGCAATGCATTGATTATTATTTCTAAATTGATTCATCCATTTATTGTACGGGCTTTTGTCTTCTGTTGAACAAAAAGATTTTTTTTAATCATCCCAGATAAGAAAGAGTTAAATGTGTGTCAAATACTGTTCATATAATCGCGATTAATTGGTTGAACTTTTGCCTTGCCATCGGTATCTTTCCCAAAGATTTCCCTTTTAATGCAATAAAATAATCGTCGTTTCATCGGATCATCAAAATCGCCCAATAAAAATGTCAAGGTTCATTTTTCAGTGGTTTTTCCGATCTGTTTGTGAGAGCCGATCAAATAAAACTGTTTTGCTTTTTATCGATGTGCCGCACAATAATATTCAAATCATTCGCTTTCTAGAAACAACTCTGCCACTCCCGTTCAAAAACTACACATTCATACTCATTGACATTATTATATACACACACACACACACACACACACACACACACCGAGACATTCCTCTTTTATCAAAGCGGCCGTTTTCTTTTCTTTTTTTCGCTTTTCTGTCTCTTTTTATTATCTCGAAAGCGCGCAAACTATGTGATTGAAAAAAAACTGCAATGCGACGATTAGTTTTATCTGTTTTTAATTAACATAATGCTAATTTTCAGATAATTCACATTCATCATTCTAGTTTTTTCTTCTATATATTATCAAATTATACAACGGCTCTCAAAAATCGCCTATGTTGCTTTTGCCTGAAACGTCAATGTCATTAGCAGCATTGACGTTCTACTGACTTAAAAGCATTGAAATGTCAATTGCTTTGACGTTGTAGGCACAAATTTCCGAGAGCCTTTGTCTTTGCCTTGAATCATTTCACCAAAAATAAAAATCAATCGATTGAACAAATGACATGGAAACATTCACACATTGGATAGTTTACGATTAAGTATTGTCTTTTTTTCCTAGATTTACATCCATAATTTATAGATTGATTTGCTTAAATTGCTATGCATTGAGAACTAACTCATTTTTGTTCATTCTCTTCATCGGCCCGTTTAAAATGTACGTCGAAATTCTTAGTTGCTTAAAAATTGATTAGTCATTCATTTTTTTTTGTGTGTGTGTGTGATTTGTTTTTAGTGAATCTGACACAATCTGACATTTAAAAGATTACAGAATAATTGTTAAGTTACAGGTTGTTGTTTTTGTAAATTTTTGTTGTTGTTCTTGTCTGCTAGCTTAAAATGGTAATAGTTAAAATCCAATGGTTTTTCCACTTTACTCCCGGGTATAAATACTAAATGATGATAGGTTGGATGACCCTTATGTTACAGCTAATCATACATGAATTTTTCTTTAATGGTAATTTCACTTAGTGGCTGGCCTATTATTTAATATAATAATAATAGAGTGTAATCAATGTTGGGGCGCTAATATGCCATGACCAATAAAATCTAATAGCCGTTCATTATTATACTCAAGTTCAGTTTTTTGTTTGGTTTTTTTGGTTTTACTCAAAAAAGAAAAACTTATGCGCTAATGTTTATTGGCAACGTCTCTCTAACACTAGGATTTGAAGGTATTCAAATGGTTTTTCTTTTTTTCTCGCATCTTTTCCTCAATCGGTGTAATATTTTCTTTATATATAATGTATGCTGGGCCAGTGCTTGTACAAAAGAATGTATTCACTTGTTGTTCATCTTAAATAATAAATCAATGGCATTGAAATGAAAAATAAGACTAGACTTTACAACTAAATAGAGCAAACCATGTTGTGTTTGTTCAAATGTATTTTATATATAGCGAACAGTCGCTGCATTCAAACATTCTTAATTAAATTGCACAAAATGCATACAACTTTATTTTGAGTGAGTTTTTTCTCTTCATTTTTGAAAACGTTAAACTCTAACTTAAACGCAAAAATTATATTTTTCTCTCCCTACCTTCCTATCCTCTGTCTCTGTCTCAGACAGTCTCTTTCTCTTTCTCTCTTTCCTTCTGTTCTATCCTATTCAGTTTTACGTTCAATTCGAACAAGCCAAACGAAGGAATAAGTGTGTGCGGCAAAACCTAATAACTGTACTGAAGCTTTTTGGTGTATGGAGAAACCTTCCAAATGTCATTTATTTTATAGCATTCATTCAACTTTAAAGTCACGAATGGAACACGAATCACGTAAAGTTGGTTGATTGTTTAACAGAAATCGGTTTGAGGTGGAAACGATGAATACTCTATTGCTTGATTCTCTGTCTGTATGATAAATGGGTGTATTGTTTAGTTTGGAATATTGTCAGCATTAACAGCATCCTCGTCGTCAGTTTCCTTGGATGATGTCAATGTCATGGGACCATCGTCTGATTCTTGCTTGAATTTCATATTGTTGTTGATGTAATACAATGAAGGATTCGAAAATATATTCGATATGGCCCCGAAACCGTTATCTCACACATCGGTGATGCCAGCATATTGACAGGCGGATAAGCCGGCCGAATTGGACCTTGATACCGGCGACGGCGCTGAATATGGGCTTGCAAAACCAGACGAGTGCTGTTTTGCTTTCAATCGTAGTGTGGCTATGCTGGATGACATGGCCGTGCATGGTTCGGCCGGTGTGCGATGATACATCGAATATGGATTTGCGGCACCGGTATACGGGCATGATGTACCTGCTGTTGGTGTTGCTGTTAACGGCGCACTCATACCAGTTGCGGCCAACATTCCAGTCGAATTCATATTGACCGATGACGATGATGTGTTGAAGCAATTCACAGAGTTTTGATGATGGTTCGGAGTCACCACGGAACCCAATGGATTCACTGGCCATGGAAAGGTTTTTGCTCCCAATGGTGATGGTACTTTTGTAGCCCAATTGTTGTACGGCGAATATGATGAGTACAACGCATCGGTATCGGTGAACGGTTGCATAAATTGAGTGCCGAAACCATTTTTAAAATCGGCTGCTGCAACAGCGGCTGCATTCATCGCATTGCGCTCACGCTTACGCCATTTTGCTCGACGATTCTTGAACCAGACCTGCGTCAAAAAGCAAAAAAAAAAACGAAAAAAAAGATCAGACAATTTTATAGGAAGTTTACTTATTCATCAATTTTCGCTTGAAATTCAGTTCGGCTGAAATGCTATAGAATAGCATAGTGACGGCGGGGCATTGTGAAATTAGTCTTTGTTATCGGCTGGGCGAAACAGAATAATAAATTCTAATTTAGATCTAGCTATATTTTGCAATGCAGATACATTTTTCTCTTCCTCTCTCTCTCTCTCTCGCATTTTCCTATTTCGTTTAATTTTCATCGGTTCGACGAAAGTGTTTGCTTCACAAACTATGCCACTGATGCCGATGCTGTTACTGTACGGCTCCGGCAAAATTTACTCATAAATTCATATTCTTCGACACGTTTTTCGTGCTGGCATATTGTTGAATATTTAAGCAGGGATGCGCTTCAATATTTTATCAAAATTCTTGGGTCGTTCATCTTCGGCCAAGAGAATGGGAGACAGATGGGGAGGGAGTGAGTGACTGAGCGAGTTTGTGTGTGTGTGTGTGTGTGTGCGGTTCGTGCACAATGTTGTAATATTTATATGAATGTCAGTACGGGTTAAACAAATATTATGTAATGAAGGCAGGCAAATGGATGGGTCCACGAATGGATGATGCGAATAAACAATAGTGTTTGCCCATTTTCTGCTGTTTCCGTCGTTGTGTGTGCTTTTGATGTATATAAATTGGCTCCCCATTTAGTCAAAAACCAACAAAATAATGATCAACATACACAACAGCAATATTCAAGTGACATGGAACGAAAAACAGTGAGAGAAATATTTTGCTATACACACAGCAAAAGATCCAACTCATCCATTTTCTGTGTGCCTTTTGTGTGAGTGTGTGTGCTGCGTGTTGTGACTACGATAATGCGTACCGGCAACGATGATGATGACGATGACATTTCATGTTGAGTAAATAAACGATATAATGGTGGCTTTTACATAGTTTGCTTGCAATGACAATCCTTCGTTCCTTATTTACTCTCCAACATTCGCTCGGCCGCAGATATGAAATGTGCGTGCCACTTGAGTTGGCAGCATTATCATCGTTTCGCCGCAAAAAAACAAACAAACAGCAAAACAAATGAAGATGGAGCAATCGACGTGCAAAGATACCGAAAAACATCCAATTCATTTTATCTGCTTCGTCCCAAAAATACGCACAGACCAAACCGAGACTGTGCGTTTGTGTGTATTTTCGGAAGCAACATAATAAATATGTTGTTGAAGCTTCCTTCAGAATTTTCTTCGTGTTTTTTTTTTTCTTCTCTCGATGTTTTTTTTTCCCTTAACATTTTCCTTCCTCTATCTCTCCCCTGCTCCCTTTCTCTCGCTCACTCTCATTCGCCCATTTTCCCTCCCAAAACTGAATGCCGATACCATTCGGGTAACGCTTCTCTAAGCATATAGCAAATGTCGTTTATCTTCATTTTCCCCCACACAATTATACACATGGATGCGCACATAAACGAAAACATTATTATACGTTTAGTATTTAGTGGTTGATTGAATTGATAGTAGAGAGGATGCTGTTTGCCACTGCTGTGTGGATGGTTCGGCTCGAGCGAGAAAAATTGTGAGAAAGAGAACAGCCAACTGTCTATCGCCTGAGACGACTGTACAATGTGTATGTGTGGGAGAGTGTATGTATGTGTATTAACACGAAGTGCGCATCGCATACGCTCATTTTGAACAATGGCGGATGCGTTTTGGAATACTAGATATATTTTAATATATTATTCTCTCCGTTTTTTCTAGTGTATTTGAACATTCAGCACACGCGTACGTATATATGGGTCTCGTCTATTTTTTATTTTTATTTTTCTTTCGGTCTGTGAATGTGCACTTCAAATAATAAACACCGCGCGACGTTCAACTCACACTCCCGGCGAACTCTCTCTCTCTCTCTCTTTCATCAGAGGCAAAATGATACACGGTTGTTGGATGTGTTTTTCGGTAATCGATGGAAAGAAAATGTCGAAATAAATTACTTTTGCGATCTATCTCTCCGGAGAGAGTGCGAGGGGGGGAGAGAGAGAGAGAGAGATAGAAAGAGCGGACGCGAGCATACGCACACTCACGCATATCGTCGAATGGGATACCAACCATGACAACAGCCAACAATACATTCAATAATAAGAAATAATGCCAATGTCAGTCAATGTTCATTCAAGCTAAGACCACCTCCTTGCTCTTTTCTCTCCCCCACCGTCTGTATCGGTCGTCACCGACCGAGCGAGTGAGCGAGATGCACACCAACAGATACTGTCTGTCTTACTTCCGAAAGGAAAATAGGGAATTTTCATAGCTTGCATGTCGCGACTCGTGAAATAGGTAATTCACGGCGATAGGCAAGCAAAGCCAAAAGAAAAAGAAAAAAATGCGATGCATCAATGATTTTAAATTAAAAGCGAGTCGAGTATTTGGAGTAGTGACGCTGTTGAAAATTTTCCATCGAGTCGCTGAAGAATAGCTATTAATAAATCCATTTTAAGAACTAAGACGAGAGAGAGAGAGACATGAAAGAGAGATGTTAATTTTTTACATTAGACAACCATAAAATAATGGAATAATTGTTTTAGATAGCAAGTCATACATCAAATGTTTGTACGGCGACAATTAATTTTATTCGCTTTGTGCAATTTTTTACTCCATTTAGCTGCGCAACACACAAACAGGAGTCATTAATGACGATAATTGAATTATCTCGGAAATTCATTGCATCTCTTCTGCTGTTCGTTTGTCCAATGGAATGAAGCTTACTTTTGTAGTCATTAAAAGATTTACGAACTATCTCAATTAGATGTGAATCGTAATAAATTGTATGTATATCTAAGTTGTAGCGATGCCCCAAAATTGTGGTTTGCCCGCTGAGGGAATTTGAGTGAGCAATTTGCAAGCGGATAGCTTGTGGTATGTGTCATAACAATTATTGGAACATTCAATAAAATATGTTTTCCATTTGTTGGCATTTCTATGATAGAGCCATTTCATTGGCTCATCAGCATCGGTTTGATTGCGGCGCCGACGACAGCGACGGCAACGGCGAAAACCTCCTTCAAAAACTATCGACCGAGTTGCAAGATTTAGTTGTCACTCTCTGCGATATCTCCGATAGAATGAAAATGTCCTACTGTTCTTTTACAGTCGGCTGATTTTATAATGACGAGATTAGCTCCCATAAAGCAGATTAACTTTGTGCAAAAGGGGTTGTTTGACGTTTTCTCTCTATCTCGCAGCCAAAAAGAAAATTACACTTTGTGTAACTTGATGAGATTAACGGCCGAAACGAACAGCGGAGGAGATTGTTTGTGAGTGTGTGTACGTATGTATAAGTGCGAGTTGCGCTTCTGCTGCGTTCGCGATATCTTATTAACGATATTCTGCAACCGAAAATCTCTTTTCGTCTGTATAATTTGTTTTGGCAAACTCATTTAGAATCTTGTGCATCGTTGCCACCCATCGATGAGTGTTCTGTATACACACATCGTATGAATGAACGAATGACGGACTTTTTCCATATCCATTTATAAATGAATAATTTTCGGGGTGCAAAAATAATTATGTGGTATTACGCAGTGGTGCGCGTGCGGGCTCATACGCACACAACTTCCATGTAATTACATGTAGATAGACGTCATAAAGAAAAGAGCTACATGCCACATGGCATAGAGAGAGCATAGAATAGAGAGCATGGCCTCTAGAAGGCAAAATGCGTACCGATTTTTCTATTTTCCTTCGTTTCTTTTCATCCCGTCGCAACAACTAATACTTCAATTTATCGTTTAAATGATTGCATTTATTACCGATGTTGTTGTTCTTTTAAATGCCATTTAATGCGTTCGCTACACTATACCAAAGTAGTTTTTGTTGAACAACAGAGATATAGCCCATGCTGCGGGAATTTTTCGCCACATCACACAACTCTAAACCCGCGATTAACTCAATCGAATGGAAATTGACGTTTGTTATTTTTATTGGCCATAATAAATTTGTCACATGTTAATTGAAAGTTTATCGATTTCAGACGAGGGAAAATCGACATGTGCATATCACCGTCAACATTCATGTCACGAATAATAGCGGCGTTCGCGAGCTGTTCACAATTTTGTTTGGCAGATTAGAAATGAAAACACTTATCAATCAAGATTATCGATGCGTAATAAATGTGCCGAAAATTCAATGCGAAACAAATAAATTACGATATTTTCAATAAAAGTGGTTGCACCACAACAACAACGCCACTGAGTTTTTCATCGATTTTACCGGACATGGGGAAATGATGATGAAGTAATTGGCTTAGAAGACATCCAATTTAGAAAACGAGAAAAATTCGACATAAATTTCGATTACGAATCCAAATATCTTAACCTTCAAACGAACCAAATGGTTGGTTAGATAAAAAAATATATGTTTTCACATTCATTTTGAATTTACGATAATGTTTTGGTCGGCTATCATGATTCACAAAACGAGATGAGCAAAGGGGTGATGTTTTTTCTTCCTCTATTTGGTTGTAGTGCATTTTAACCAGTTACCACAGAAATAAATTGTCACTGTTTCGATATGCTGATTTCGATACACGAGCGCATGCATTGTTTCCGGATTAACTTTGTAATCCGGTATTTACATCAATTTCAATAATAATCATAATATTGGTGAAACACAACTCGATCGAAAAGCAACTCCCAGTCAGACCAAAAAATTATTCCATGTTGCAAAAACAACACGCCAGCGTACATTGCATGTGAGTATTCTTGTGGGCATAATAATTTTGTAAAAGCATCACATACACAAAACATTTTCGAGTCAGTGTCAATATTGCAAAATAGCTGTGCACCCCGACAAAACAACGAATGACACACCGGTTTTATAAATACATTGGTAAATTTTCTGTAAATTATAGTGAACATAAATTGAGTTTATAAACCGACATTCATTTCGTTGGTGTTCGAATGCACGCACCCATAAACTCGCAAACAATCCTAAAACATGCTGAATGATTTCAAATATTTTTGGTAAATAATCTCTCGGCTCGGGATGCAGAACGACTATTCAAGCAAAGGAGGGCGAGTGAGATGGAGAGTATAAAAAAAGTCCATAAAATTTTCTATTTGCTTTTGCTGTGCATTCACTTTTTCATTGTTTTGTGGTTGGTTGCATCATCATCGATCGACGCACCAATACCCCGTTATACGCACGTGCTGCTTGTTTAACGTAGCCTAGAAAAAAAACACAGACACACAGCAGCGGCAGTGGTGGCGGCTAAATGAAAACAGTAAAAATTAAACTAAAATCTCGGTGTGCGGGTGCCTGTCGCGCGCATTAGCACAATAAAATAGTGGAACATTTTGATCCCATGTTTGTGTTTACGTGTATTTGAACCCCAAATCATTACGATATAAATCGTGTGTGTTTGCCGCGAAAATTCCATTTGAATTCAAATTAGATTTCGACACGAATTAGCACGTGCAAAACTAATATTTATGTCACGCCAATAATTTTATTTAAATCTGCTTCGACGGCGACGGCGACGATGACGACACAGTTAATAATGGTTGCATTTCATTTCCACACACTGCGGCCATTACACACACACATTAGTATATTCCGAAAGGGGGCTTTGTGTGTAGCGCGTGTTCAACATTTATTGGTAATTTTCTGCTCAAATGATACTGAAACAGATCGCACGGCTCATAATGAGCCGGAACTAAAACACTGCACAAGTTTAAATCCATTTTCAAATAGTTCACGGCAGTTAGGTTTTTCTTCCCGTCTTGTGTATGGGTTTCCATTTAAATGCATGTTATTTGTAGGCAGCATAAGTGATATTTAACAAATGATAGCTGCACAAAATTTGGTTGAATTCCCATAGAATTAGGCCGATTAAGCCATTGATAATTGGCGTAAAAATCAATTAGACTCGGTCGAGGCTGAAGAGCCGTTCATCATAATGAAATGCTCATTTATTTATCGTTGAATATAAAATTATGAGCTGGGAAATAACATTTAAATGATGTCTTCATCAAACAAGGCAATGAAAAAAAATTCGTTCCCAGAACGAATGAAAAAAAACACACACAGCAGCACAGAGAAAGTGTCGCATTCGCATTTGTAGCCAAAGGCACTGAGACAGTCACTGCGGATTAGGTGATGAATACAGATGACATTTGATTAACCTTCATCCAAATCCAAATCTAATGAAATCGATTTATTTGTTCAAGTATTTAATGCACAATCAACCTAGATTCGCTCACATCGACACACAAATAAGCGAAAGAAGAAAACAAATCAATTTTGTTTATGTTTTTTTGTGTTGTTGTTGTCTTGGCTTCAAATTTAAATTGCCCCAGTATTAAAGTATTTTGGAGATTCATTTCGAATAGGTTAATGCAACTTAATACCGGCTCAAAGCTATTGAGCGCCTGTGAATCAATGTCTTCGCCGTGGCATGAAAACGAGTGGAAAAACTTTCAACACGTAAAAAATCAAAGTGTGGCAAAATGGATGCCAAATCGCATTTGGATTTCCAGGCTGTTGGGTGCACTCCGTTGAAAAGGAATGAATGAAAATGATGACGAAAAATGCGCTATGAAAAAGATAGAAATGGCATGTATCCACTGTATGCTGCTGGTATCGGCCATGATTTTTTGGATTCGCCGTCGGACAGACGGTCGGTGTGTTTGTCTCGATGAGATTTTGAGCGAGAGAGTGAATGTGTCTGCCTCAGAGATAAAGAGAGAGAGAGCAGGAATGAGTGAATACAAGGGCAACGGGAACAGGCGACGTCGATGCGCAACAGTAACTGCCTAACAAAATATCCAAGCAAAGCCATTCGGATTAAAGTACTTACCCGAACTCGAGCTTCTGTTAAATTGGTCCACATTGCTATCTCTTCACGTGTTGACATATCCGGATATCGATTTCGGCTAAACGTATGCTCCAATTCTTGTAATTGCTGCGATGTAAAGTGGGTTCGCTGGCGACGCTGTCGCTTATTCTTTTTATCATTTTTCGTTTCCTCACTACCCACAATTTGTTCATCGTGTATCACTAAATTGGTGTTCTCCACTTTCACATTTGGCTCGTTCAACGATCGATTGCCTAAATCAATTGGATTTGTTTTTTTTTCATGTTTGATTATAATTCAATGCAATTTTCCTACAAAGAACACAAGAAAAAAATTCGGAAAAGAATAGCTTACCGTCAGCCTTTCGGTCTCTGGTTTTGTTGTTCCGTAGGTTTGTTGGTGGTTGGAAATGTAGCTGACTGATATCGAGACTGTTTGCGACGCTGGTCATCGAACTGTGGCTATTATCGCGGAAATCACCTGTTTCAGCCCAGACTGCAAAGAAACAGAAGAGATTCGCGATCAAATTTTACTCTAAGGCATGGACAATATCGAAATCCAAAGGATCAGCAATACGCTTGTTCCAAGGAAAATGCTCAAGAAATCTCTTATTTGGCATCAAGAATGGAAAAATGTAAAACAAAAAAACGCCAAATGTTTCAAAGTCAACACAATTTCCTTGCACGGTTATTTTCTTCTGATGTTCCATAAAATTCCTCAATTTCAAGCCATAAAACCCATTAATGCAAATGAAAACCCATTCCAATTCATTAATGCCAATCAATTGCTCTTTGATTGTTCCAACCAAATTCCAACGATTCTTTGGTTTATTTAACGGGTAATTATTCCATAATGATCGTTGGCCAATGCTTGGCATTCAACGAATGTGTTGACATACGTCGTTTATCGGTAATTTCGTAGAAACAAATTTGTTATGCTTGTCTGACAGGTGTTGTTCTTCTCTCCAGATTCAATAATTCACGCGTTTTATGGTGCGTTCATTTTGGAATTGAATGCATTCCGTTTCTGGACATTTATTTGCTTTCATTTCATTTAAGCAGCGTATGTGCTTTGCATTCTAATGTCATTTACCAGTAGCTGATAGCAACTAACGACTCTGTCAACTCGGAGAAAATTTATTGCATTTTTATTTCTCTATTTTGTCTTGCCTTTCTCATGTCGTACACATGAGATGCCCTGACACTTTTTTTTATTCTTCTTTTCGCTTGACGCACCGAATGGTAAAAATGAAATACCGCACATTAGGGCAAAAGCGTGCACATGTTTTACATCGCATCGGCCCTTTTTTCTTCACATAAACTCTCACTGCATGTGCACATATCGGCTCGAGCAACAACAGTTGGAACTGATGTAAAACTTCTTGTTTTTAGCACTACATAAAATTTAGAGCTACTAATCTGCTTTTTTTTCTTAATATTTTTTGAGTACTGAAACAAATTATGGTGAATTTGAATTTTATGCTCATATTATTTATTCAATTCAAACCAGAGGCAGTATATTTCAAAAAAGAAATAAAACCAAGATCTTGTAATTTATTTTTGAAATAACTGGAAATCTTTTTTCTGTGCTTTGTTGCAAATAAATATATTACTTCAAGTTACTTTGATGAAATGCGTTTCATGTAGTGCGCCAAAAAATATTTTGTTGTGAAACAACACAATAGAATAAGTAACTAAAAACTCAAGAAACTCTGTCTTGTTTTTTTCTTCGATGATTTTATAAACGCCCTGAAAATAAAGACCTTTTTTCACTTTTATTTTACATAGTCCTCGTATCACTAAAAACATAATGTCTTTTTAAATGTTAATTTTATGATGATACTTCGGTCGGAAGAAATAAAAAAAAGAAAAGTTGGTCGAAAGTTTTCCGCTAGCTAAAGAAGTGTGAAATATTTGAATTATTTAAAGCTTTTGATTCAATCAACATAATGATAAACAGAGTTTCATATTTTTCGCCTTAAAATACGAAATGCACAAGAAAATCCATGAATTTTTGAATTCAGACGATTTCTTGTTCAATGAACAATGTTCATCAAATATCACAGAACATTCAGCAGGAGACAATATGTGCGATCAAAAGTCAAATCAACACACCGTCGCATAGATTGTTCCGTTTTAGAAATTTATTGCAAACAAACATGAATATTTGGAATGTTTCAACACATAAATTACACGATGTGGTACGCGCGCGCGCGACATTGCCTACGCGAATGCAGCACACGGATGCCAAATGGAATTGCCGACGGGACGACAACCGAAAAAAATTCAGCGTTTGTCACGTTTCGTGCTATTTTTGATGACAATTAATTTCGAAAATCGGCAAAATAGAACTAATTTATACGCAAAGTGGTGTAAACAAAAAGGAGAATGAAAATAAACTAGAGATAAGAATGAACGCGCGCGAGCTTTGCTCCGATAAATGATTCATGCAATGACGAGAGAAGAAAAAAATGACGATGCGTTCTTGCCGTTGAATATTATTGCCCGAAATTTATTTTTATAAAAGTTCAAAGGACGCACTGGCAATAAGCAAATCGGCGGCGATGATGTGTTTGTGCGTGCGTCTGTATTTATTTTGGTATTGTCTCTAAATTTTCGATATTATTTATCACACCGAGGTATTTCTACAGTGATTTTGCTAATCGTAACAAATTTACAGTGCCAAATTTTACGACTGCAAAACAAATGATTGAATAAATTCTTTGCTTGCGACGATATCATTTGTCACAAATTTATTTCATTGTTGAAAATGTGGAATCGAATATCATTTAGTTAGAGAGATTTTTTTTTGAAAGTTTTGAGTGATTAAAAATTTAATCTCACTTATAAATTTCGCCCGTCGAAATGCGAGCGAGTTTTCGAATTCGCGCTTATTTCTTGGGATGATCTTTATTTATATTTTGTGTGAATAAAATAAATTATAGCGCCTAGAAGTATCTGGTTGGTGTGTGTGTTTTTTGCCGACAGTTTAACTGTAATTACTGGCATTGGTTATTTGGGATCTGCTTAATAAAAATAAGTTGATTTATGGAATTGCGAGTGAAACTTAATAGCATCGACAGATAGAGCTCTCTCTCTTTTTTCAGAGAGAGAGAGAGAGAGAGAGAGAGAGTACACATTTTTCGCTCATTTACCGATTTCAATTTTAAATTTGAGTTGATCACAAAATGGTTATTACGCGAACGAATCCGAGCGCAAAAAAACAATTACACTCGGCGAAACGCTCTTTTATGATACAATTGGGACGTCAGAACACAAAAAAGGGCATCATAAAAATATGTTACACGGAAAAAAAATACGCAAGTAAAAAGGTTAAAGATAAAATGGCAACTTGTTTGCTAATAACACGGTCCATTTCACACGGCGACCGTGTTGATAAAAATACCGAAAAAATGAGAGAAAGAGAGAAGAGATACACACATGCACAGAACCCAAATCAAAAAAATATTTACCGCAATAGTATATAAAAGACAGAGTAAATGCACAGAAACAATGGCCGAGCAGCAAAAAAAACCGACGCCGTCGACGAGAATATAATGGCAGAAATGATTTTCAGCCAGAGCGCCAAAAATATTTATTGAGTTGAGAGCCGTGCCAAATGTGTAATAAAATCGAAAAAGGGTTCGATATCGCCAGTATAGGTTTTTGCGCGGAGACAAAATCCGATCATTTTTTTGCTGTTGTGGTTGTCTCGCTTGAATCGCCTCGACGTACAAATAAAAATCACAACCAAATATAAAATACACAAACTAATGGCGAATAATAACGATAAAAATAACAAATTTTTCTGCTGTTTTTGTTGCGAGCACATTCGATGCGTACGCGTACAAACGCCAGACAATGAACAGTGAATGCACACAGTGTCAGATGGGAAAAAAAGGAGATGACAAATAAGGGCGAATCAATAGTAAAAACAATAAAGTCGTGCAATGTGATATGAAATTGCCCCTGGCAGCAACCGGATAATTTATAGCGATCGAGCGCAAACGGCAGTAGATACATCAAGCACACAAAACAAAAACAACAGCAACAATAACAGCCGCCGCCGAAGTAGCAGCAAGAGAGACAGAGGTAGTGAACACTCACCGTGAATGAACGGAAGGGAAAAAATAACAATAGATAAATTGTTCATAAGCGATAAATAAAAATCACCAAGTAAAAACCACAAAACAAATATTTTGCACGCAAACGCAAACATAATAAATGAATGTAATGAATAGCATCATTGTCATTACGATTATATTTTGATTTTCATTCGGGATGTTTATGTGTGTGTGTGTTTTTAGATATTTCGTTTTGATGATGATTCCGATTATGTCTTTTGCAAAAGTCAAACATGTCGTGCCATATGCTTGTATTTGCCATCAATAACCGCAAAATATGGTGCACGCACCGGACGGGACTGATGGAGAACGGAAAAGACAACTTCTTGTGTCGAATGGTCGACGGCGACGATGAAGATGACGCTTTCTCTCGATGCGTATTGATGCAGCACTTTTGGACGTTTGCTTTAGCATAGGTTATGACTATTTTCATAAATTATGCGATTCCCATGCAGGGATTAAGTATCTTTCCTTCGTTTCCAGACAAAAATTGACCGAAATGTGATTATTATACGAAATGCGCCTATTTTCCGGCTCACGCGACCAGACAAACATCCACTCACTCTCCATCTTGTGACGCATTCATTCACGAAAAAGATCTTGATGCTGACCGAGAGAGAGAGAGAGAGAGAGAGAGAGAGAGAGAGAGAGATTTTCTAGATTCCATAAAATAAGCCCATGCACACATTCCACATGGAGGCCCATAAAGAATACAACAGACAAGATCGTTATGCGAACAACGAACAACATTAAGAAGGAAAAACACCCAACAATGCAGAATGACAAAAAGGAACTGCTCTCGTCGCAACTCTCGCATTTCCTCTCTCACTCTCTCGAACAATGTTAAAAAGAAGCCGAAAACAATCTCTCCATTTGGCCAGAAAATTGGTCCCATATGGCTTATTATACATTAATATATCATCTGTGTCACCAACGAATAAATACATTCAACTCTTGTTCCAGTGCAACAGCCACCAATGCTACGTTTTCACAATGCAATCTTTTCTCCTTCGCTTCCCAAGCATTTCTTTTTCACCGTAGCAATTCGGTATGCTTGTGCTGGTGCGGCTGTGATCAATGCATTGCCCATACCAACCAAACAAATCACTACAACGGGCTCTTCTACTGCTGCTCTTGCTCTTGCACGTCATCCAACCCCAAATGCGTTTACTGGTTGTGTTTACGCGGCCATAATGCTAATGTGTATTTTATTTTTACATCAAATACAAATGATATTAATTTTATACCGCTATCATTATATTGATGCTGGTATTTGCATTGTTTAGTGAAGGGTACGGCTTTATTCACAACTAAATGAACTATCTCTTCGCTGCGTTGACTTTGACGGTCGCATGCATTCAACAAACACTTTCGATTTTCCGCAAAAACCAACCAATCTTTATTCGCCCCTAATCAGAATGCACCCAATCCAGTCCATATGGTTTGTTTTTGTGTTCAACATTCATTTGCCATTCATCTTCGATTGCATTTTTACTTAAAATGATGCGATTTATATGCAGAAACATTTAGTGTCACATTTTCCGAACTCGGGGACCCAGGTTGGTGCATATTTTATGGCAATTTATTCTTCTTCGATGCATTCAGTTCGATGAGCCATTTGTTATGGATGCTCTCTTTACGGAACGAAAACGATTTTGAATCATTTGGAACATGATTGTTTTTTTTTCACTTCTTTTGAGACAAATGATTCATACGCATTACAATATCAAGTACTGAATATTTTGGGATATTTATAAATTCTTATCTCGTTTGAGATAAAATGATGATTTCTTACAAACATCACGATACGTTTTCATTGAAATGGAACACTATTATCATGAATGAGTTGACATTGGAATTGAAAGCAACTTAATTAGTCGAAAAAAAAATCACCTTTTTCTGGCTTTTAAACTAAAAGAAAGGAAAAGAAAATCATGTAAAAAGGATTAAACATAAATCTGCTCAATAACTTCAGGGGAAACGTGTGTCACCAGTGATTTTTCCGGTAATATCTCAGCCTTATACAAACATTTTTTGATTTCAATGAACCAATGATTGAATATCGAAGCTCGAAAAAAACGAAACAATGGAAAAAATTGTAACATTTTCTGTGATTTCAATCGATTTTCTTCATTCATGCTTCAATTTTCAAAAAAATACTGTTCAATTTTCGTCTGTATGCATTGAAATAATTGAAGGCAAACAAAAGTTAAGTCCAAGCAAATGCGTTAATTAAAACGATTTTTTTTTGTTTTCGTCTTGTATTTGCGTTGAGGAAAGAACCACTTAAATTAAATACCAGAACCAACATATCGTTTGATTTTTCTGTGATTGAATTGTGTATCGTACCCACGAAGCTATCACATTTCTTCATTCGTTGTTCCGTTTTGGTTTCAAGGGAAAATTTGTCAAAATGAGATTTTCCATCAAAGTCACTCCATAAAAATCAAAATGATGTTTGCGATGCAAACACACACACACACAGTGAACAGAAGACTGAAAAGAAACACGACGAAAAAATTATTTGAATGCATTGAAGCGGATTTTCCTGTGTTGCTTCGTCAAAATGTACAGATGTACACACTTCATTTGACAGGCGATCCGTTTCGTATTAATTATGAAAATACCCACGAAAGCCACGAAGACACGTACCACAAATTTAACAGCACTTAATTGTGCATCGAAGCTTCACAATTCTCACATTTTCCTCGACTGTTCGTTCAATTTAAAGTGTGCTTAAATTTGTCTATTCTGGAGAAGAAAAAACTAAACGACTTGACACTTGAAAAATCTAAGCGAAATGAACGAGACAAAATCAGATAAAGAGATTAGTTGTGATACTATTTTGAAATTTAGTGAGAACAGTCAGTCAATCGATAAATGTTGGTTCGAAGCGGAACTTCCGTTTTGCACACGCGTTTTAAATTCGAAAAGGATTACCAAATTTTTGTGTTGTGTTTTGTTCGCTTCGAACAAAAATTATGAACATATTTTCCAGAACTGATTTTAATCCCACTCATTTGAATTTTCATTCAGCAAAGGAGTCAAATATGTACAGTTTAACGATTCATTAGGGATGGTAATGAGTTTTAATCGTTGTAATGATATTGAAAGTTATTTTAGAAAAAAAGTTTAAAACGCGATTTGGGGCGGTTACTGAAAACACATGTTGGAATATTCTATGCTGTACCGGGAAAATGAGCATGGGTTGGTACCCAACAGCCAATGCGACTGATAAAATGTACAACGAGCGTTCGGGGTAGAGGTTAAAAAATGTATGAGCGATATTTTATTGTACGCCATACACTTGTGCCATTGTTGCTGCCAAGCGCTTCCGTGGTGGCAGTGAGCGGTGGTGGTGATGATAAATTTTCCGTGGTGACACGCATTCAGAAGCATTTATCATGAGACCATTTGCATATTCGAACTGTCAAATTACTTACGCGAAGCGAGAGAGAAAGAGAGCGTATTGTTATTATGGCTATTATATCACGATTAAACATTAGATGCGAAGCGCATGAGATGCGCTGGCGGACGGATGGAAAATTATGTGGTGCAGCAAATATGTAGCTGCGCGCCATTGAAAATGATTACAGATGTGAGCGATTCGCGCGGGCGCACCTCATCTCTTTTTCTCTTCCTCTCTGTTTTCCAACAAACGATAATATTTTACTATAGAGACGCAAATGAAGCTCATTTCTGCCACGACAGCGGTAAATTGTACCGTGAAAAAAGGAAACATTTATTCATTACATAACGTAATTTACATCAGGTTTTCCATGTACTTTGTCGCCTATTGCTTTTGACACATCGTACCGTATACAAAGAAAGTGGGAGAGAGAGTTGCAGCGGGCAAATTTATGCAAAATGCAAATGAATGTACAGAAAATGTGTCAACAAAATAGAGAAACAAATGTCATGAAAATGAAATCAACACACGGAATTTTCGGTGATGCGCGCATGTTAAATGCGACAGACGACCGAAACATGAAATAAGATAATGTAATATGAATTTGGATGTTGTTTGCAAAACCAATGAACTTCAGCCATTTTGAAGGTAATTTATGATTAAATGTACAAACAACAATATTGAGTACATGCACTTGCTGTTTTTCACTTGAATTCCGGCGAAAGGGAAACATTTAGCAAGAAAGTCCCGTTCATTCTCGGAAATTTCGTATGCATATTCATCACGCATTAGCACCGAGAGATAGAGACGACAGTTTGCTGAAGATGTCCATTTAATTCTGTGCTGCCAAAATCATTGCTGTCGCAATTTATTACACAGCCAAACAGCAGTATTCGACCTCTTTTGGCCAATTGCTGAGTGAGACTGAAATGAACTTACAGTTTCCATGTCGTTTCTGTTGAATGTTGACATATTTTTTGTGATAAAATTATTTAAATATTTTCCATTCGCAAATAACGCAAAAACGGGATTCAAATGAAAAACCAACATTATTCGTGCACTTGTGTGTTTATGATGACAAATTTTCAAAACAAATCATTTAAACACGCACAAAGTAATTTCACACTTTTTTGTGTTGTTTGTTTCACTCCGCTCAATGAATGAGATATATATTAAGCGATTGCGTTATATGAATGGGATTTATTGAAGCGTCATTTACCGCAGCAATGCGAACGATATGTTTATTGAATACGAGTGAGAGCAAGCAAGCGACGAGAGAAGAGAAAAAAATGAGCAACATCAGTAGCGATGAATATGAGCGGTCATGCCTAATTGAACACCCTAAAAAAACACAACATTATTGAATGCGTGTTTTTTTGCTTCTGCTGCCGCTGCTGTTGTTGTAGTTGTGTAATCGAGAGTTTCGTTTCGACCCTTCGATGGATCTACGAGATGCTCTGCTTGCGATGCAAGAGAAAATAACACTTGTGCCTGTGCGTGCATGTAGAGGGGCTGCTAATTTGAACGGTTTGTCATGATTCGCACAGCGATATTGTGTAAAAGTGTCGTCAAAGTGTCGAATGAATAGACAGAGTAACCGTTCCATTCAACAATGAACTGAATGGAATGGATGAATGAGTGAGTGAGTGAGTGAGTGTGTTTAGTTGATTATGATTTTTCATGTTCTTGACTATGTTGTTTTCAATACGTTGACTGACAACCGACGACGACTATTTGCTTATTGTTTGATCAAAACAATTAGATCAAATTACATTCATTCAAATGACATGTGAACAAAGCAATGAAAAATTAAGACATTATCGCTGAGAACCCCACAGCAGCAGCAGCAGCGACGGCAGTGGCATATTCAAATACGTTAAATTGCTCAATCGAACGAAATGCGTCATATTTGATATGTGTCAAAAATGGAAAAACGCGTGCAATGCGATAAAAATCTGGCCGGCAATGGGCTGGATAAAATCATGATCAAAGGCAATGTTATATGTTCACTGAACGCTGTTCATACGATTGTGAAAGAGTCATAATTGAATTTTTATTTCATTTTCTCCCAATTTTCTGTCGGGTGTGAGATTATATCGTTGTGTACGATGTTTACAAATTAAAGCGATTATCAAATGATACCTTCGGCTGAGCACGCGCCCATTACTTAGTCAAACGAATGATTCACCATGCGTTCCAAAGTAGTACTTGAACTAGCTCAGATTACACGTACTCTCTATTTAGTTTCTGTATTTCCAAAACAATACGAATAATTTTTCGGTCGTAAGATAGTACTTGTAAGACGATTATTGGTCTGGTTTTATCCTTATAAAAATAACAGCAAGTTCCGAGCAGTGGTGCCACAAGTGGCAACACCAAATTAAGAAGAAATAAACAGAAGTGAAACGTATGTTTGTTATTACACCAAAAATTGTTGTGAGTATCGAATGACATCGATTGGTTTCGGTGTGTTATTTCGTTGAAGAAGAGAGTCCAATTTCCAGATGTGAACGAATCATTATAATCCAATTTCTTTTCAATTCTGACGAGTTTCGAATTCGGTTTCCTGCGGAATCGTAAATTTTCTACCAATAAATTGTGGTTCGGATGTCCTGCAATTGAAGTCATGCGCTCAATTGCCACCCACAATATTTTGCCGAAAAACTCACGTTTCGATCGATTGAGAAACAAATTGCTGAATGAAAATATGTGTGAAACGAAAATTTGAGGCGAAAAATTGTGAAACACGGAGATGGAAATTAGGTAAGCGTGAAAAAGGGGGAGGAACAGAAATGAAGGAAAATGAAAAGGAAAGAAGAGACGAGGAATAAAAAGACCAGAAATTGGAATGAGAAAGAAAATTCAACATTTTTTTAAAGAAAAAAAGATATCTTCATGGGAAAATCATGTTCCAAACAAGAACAAAAAACTATCAATATATTCAAAATAATATTTTCCGAAACGACTTACGTTTCAATTTTTCCAATGGTTCATGCAGTGTCGGTGTATTCGACAAACTGTGATGATGATGATGGTGGTTCGTCGTGTCATGTGACAAATGATTCAAACTATTGTTACCGGATGACATAAGACCTGTGATCGCCGACGATACGCTAACCGCTGATGAAACCGAATCATGCAAATTATGATGATTGTGCAAATGATCGTTATTCGTTCCATTGTTTGTACCGCCCGTAACGAAATCTTGCAGACACAGCCCATGCGCGTCTGTCATACTTTGTAATCCACGCTCCATCTCGCGACACTAGTTTGCTGCGCTTGGTTTGAAAAAATCTGAAAAAAACGAATTGTAGAAAAAAAACAGTTTAGAGATAAAGTTGACTTTTTCTGCCGTTACAATGTTGTCGAATTGTGTTTTACACGGTGGGGAAAAAATAAGGTTAAATGACTCGGAATGATAACGAATGTGATTTAGATAAGTGGAAGAACAATTTTTCTATTTTCACTCGCTCTGTCTTGACAAAGTCAAGCTGTCTGTATGGCAAAGGTGTTTTATTATTTGCCGAACATCTTATTACTGTTTGTAAATCAAAAAAATAATATAAACTTAATTGCGGTTTAAATAAAGGAACGGCGACGGTTGCATTGACACAGTCTAAATTATGGCTATTTAATAAGAGCTCAAAACGGTGCGGCAATGATCAACGTTTTTTTCTTTCTTTTGCGAGTTAATCCTTTGAGCGGGAAATGACAAAGCGGTGGCAACTTCTCCAATTGTTGATAAAATTTATTGGTTTGGCTGCGACGCAATGCGAACCACGACACGTCATCGTATGATCGACTCTATTCATTGAATTATTTTGATTGATTTGCCGTTACAACGAATAAAACACTTTTTTCGGGTGGTTTTCGATAATTATCGTGACTTAAATATCGATTAATTCCATAGCACCCATCAAACACGAAACAATATTGTGTCGAAATATTTTCTGATATCGCAACTCGAGTAAGGCCATTGCTAATCCTTATTTTACCATTTAATTGAACAAAAGTATCGAAAATTGGTCATAACTGAATCGTTTGAATTTTACCGACTCTTAAGCGTTCCTCTTCAATCGAAACAAGCTAAAAATATTTCTAACAAATCAACGTACTTTGGCCGAATGAGATGTCATTTGGATTGAAAACAATAAAAAAAACCATCAACAAGTACTTTGAGATCAATTTCTAGGAAATTATGAAATTAAACCGAAATAAAATTGACTCCGTTTTTTTCACCACGATTTATGTTTTTTACTAGCCTTAAAATAGCATCCGTCGCTAGGATCAATTGAACCGATTGCATTTTCGATTACAGACACAGAAAAAAAACGCCAAGACAAACATAATAAAATAATTCTGAAGTTGTCACTTAACAAGAATCCGGCTAAAAATACAGAGACGCAGTCTTTTGTTGTTTTAAGAACTGTTTTTGATACTCTTCACTATGAGAAGAGTAAAAAACCAGAGAAAAAAATTGAGACCAACGAAAAAAAAGTCATCGAGTAAAAATGTGTCGAAAAAGGAATCGGACTTATGCATGCGTTGGTTTTTGGATTAGTTGTGCTGTTTATTTAGCTATGCGTACGCATTCGTGACTTTGGTTCGTAATGATTTTCCATATGTGTCTGTGTACATGCGATCCTTAATGCGGGGATTAGAACATCAAATAAATCATCTTGATATTTTGCCTGTGGCGTGCATGTGAAATGTCTGTACACGGCTGACGAAACAACTGGAGAGAATAAATTCTCATTTGACAAAATTTATCATCTAATAAGTTGTTTTTTTTTATTCCGCGTTCATTTCCACATCCATTCGAAATGGGAAAAAATGCCGTTCTTTCTTAGAAGATTTTGTTGAAATGAACAAAACTAATTCAAATAGGATCCATTGCAGCAATTGAAGCCGTCCACTCGAGTGGAAATAAAGTCAATTTTAATTGTTTGAGAGATTTGCAAGCAGCTTTGAATTCGATGAACAACTGTTTATATATTTACTTATGAACATCA
The DNA here is from genome assembly GCF_009176505.1 of Sitodiplosis mosellana. Taxonomy (NCBI): domain Eukaryota; kingdom Metazoa; phylum Arthropoda; class Insecta; order Diptera; family Cecidomyiidae; genus Sitodiplosis; species Sitodiplosis mosellana. The sequence goes on from NW_022595253.1 coordinate 3,612,170, forward strand.
TATTTAATCCAAGTCTCTACAAATGTGGCATTTCTTATTTGTTCATCTATCGCCCGGCTCTGGGCCCAATTACCACGCATTCCATTGAACATATGACTCGATCGAGGTGGAAATTATGACACGAATTTTTGTCAATTGGCGCCAGTTAAACCAACAACTACATCCGAAATCTTCTCACCAATTAAATGTTTTATCAAATGAAAGCAAACAATAATCAAACGCAGTGCAGTGTGGTGTACGTGTATGCTCGTAATCAAAGATAAAAACAGCTTCGAAAGCAATATGCTTTTTTTTAAATTCAAACAACATTGATAAACGCACATTGCTCTTCTGTACATATAATGATTCTATCCTATAATTGTCACAATTCGGCTACCGTTGTTACGTAAAACGATTATTTGACTTTGTCTAAGAAACCAAACAATTTTCCACGTCGTTTTTCTAGTTTCGTTTTGATAGAGATAAAACCGTGTGTTCTTTCTTTCTTTTTTTCGGGGCATTCGTTTACATTAGAAATTGTTCACCATTATTTATTCATTTGATTTTTTGGTTACATGTGCTTAGGTAGCGCGAGAACATCACATTGACTGCAACACGATTACAATTCAAGTGGTTTTCCGTTGTTTACTACAACCAAATTCGGAAGCATTTTCCTTTGATTATCTATGTATTGAAATAGGAAAAAGAATGTATGTTTTTGATTCGATTTTCTTATCAATTTTTTTAAAAAAATAATTTGAAGGTGACATAACGACGCCAAACACTAACCAATGCCTGTCTGACCAATTATTTGTATTGTTTGATTTATTTATTTCCTCTGTGGATTGAAGAAAAAAATTCCATTTCCGGATGTGTTGGATGACAAAATCGGCGTCTTGCGGCTTGTTTCAACCGAAAAAACGTCTATTCTTCAATAAAATTTATCAAAAGATGAAAAAGACTTGATTCAAGTGGTGCCGTCGGCTAAACCAAAACTTTTTCCTCTTCAAAATCTATTTTATTGTGCAACCAATCAAATTTACCGATAAATTCTCAATTCAAAAACAATTTAAGCATTTTTATTATTTTTTAATCCCCCGAAAAAAATCCAATTGATTAGAATTCGAGCATCGAATGACCATTTTGAATGTTCCACCACTGTTACAATTGGACAGTTGCCAAGTATTTCAATCTCTATCAAATGAATCAATCGCTTATATGTACGCCGGCATACACTTTGATAGTAGCCATTTCTAAAAATTGTGCTCAAGATTCACCAATAAATTTCATTGGAGGATTTGAAAAAAAAAAAATTGAAATTGCCATTAAAATGCGTATTTCAATTTCACCTCTAAACCGGATTCATTTGCATTGGCCAACGATTTTGCAAATCCTAAACCACTTTAAAATGTCGAATCGAATTGTTCGCAAAATGTGTTTACCCATGCAAATTCCGAAAGGCAGAAGCAGAAAGAGAGCGAGCGAGAGAGTATCGCCTATGTGTGGCTCTTGTTCACGGATATTCGCCAACGCACCGCATACATGAAAACATTAGTCGTTTCGGTGGGGCCTCATAAAATATGCGACGATAATTTTTGCTGTATTGATAAATTTATTTGCCACAAAATGGTGTTTTTGTGGATCATTCGAAGTTTGGCGGGCCAAACGGTCGGCTGTGTATCTGTGGAACAGGGGCGAAAGAGTGAGTGAAGCGTGCGAGCGTGTTATAATGCAATTGATGCAGTAAATTGGTGATGAAGCGCATTGGCCGGAAAACAAAGTTGTAAGCAACATACGTAAATCACTGAAAACGCTCGCAAATAACCGAAAAACAGATGAAAATTTTTCTGTAAAATACGAGCGAATGACATCATGAAAAACACGCGCACATATGTAAACATACATCGGGGCAATCGCGAAATGAAAAAAAAAAACTGCACCGAAAAGAATAAATACAGACAGCGTCGACGCTATTCGTGGATATGGGGTTTTGTTGATTTTAGACGGCTTTTTATTTCTCGCATTCACAAGAGTGCTGTTGCTACTGCTGCTGCTGTAGTGCAATGAGTTTGCGACAAATGGCCAAACGAATACTGTAATGAATGCCAATGGTTTATAGTTGTCTTTAGCTTGGGAGGTGTTGACCAGAGACAAAGAGAGACACACTCTAAACGTATGTACGATAACTGGAAACGGATATTTACCGAATTGAATTATTGGTTGCAGTGGTGTGTGCCCAACAATTGTCGCCAAATCGCCTTTCGTTCAGAATTGCGTAGTTTTTGTTCGTGTGCCTTCGGCCAACTGGACACAATTCGGCCAAAAATGCTGTTTGCTTTGCGCCTTTGATTTGTTTGTTGCTTTTTGTTTATGGATGCTGAAGTGTCCGGTTCTGCGGCATAACACACGATTTATTGCTATGGTTTCTCTCTCTCTCTTTCTCTCTCTCTCCCTTTAACAACGTTTTTAGTCTGAAGTAAGTGCTAAATGCGGCTTTCTTTTTCACGTGTTCAGATAATGTTCAAAATTAAAGCGTCAATGTATTTTCTCGGCTCTGGTTTTTTTCGCATTCGCGTTAAAATCTACACCAAACACAAAACGACACACCGGAGCTGATGCTATTCGTCCAGCTTAGTTCGAACTGTCGATGGCTTACTTATGCAAATAATTCGTATGTTGAACCGACGGAATTGTTTGACCAACCGGATGCATTCGATGCGACACATAAAAAGGACACGTTACAAACGATAACTTGTTTTTTTTTTGCTAAAAGGCTCGCTTTCTCACACAAAATGAATGGGCTCATATGCTGACTATTTTTCACCATACACAAATAATGTCTGTCTTCTCTCGCTTTTATAGCCCAACTCTCTCAACGTACTCAATTTCGACGATATTTTCTTATCAGCAAACAAATAGCGCGGAAAGGGCACATACACTCTTTTTTATTTTTTAGTTTTCACCACACCATTTTTCTTTGCTTCGCTTCACCAACTTTTTTCTTTTTTAGTTCAACTGTCCCTGGATGTAATCATATGGATATTTACTGAATTCTTGCCACGGAATTTAGAAAAAAATATGTTTTTTCGGATATTTCTTAAAGGAATTTCTTTTCGAAATCCAAAGATTTTTATTGCAATTTTTTATTCAAATTATGCGGTAAATACGACGAATTTTCAACCGAAAATTGTTTAACTTTTCAAATAAATGCGAGAACGTAACGTTCACTGCCCATACACAGTTTGTGGAAAAATCGGTAAAAAAGCGAGTGACGACGAAAATCTGTTGTGTTGCGTTCACGACTAGAGCTAACGACTGAATTTCACTATCAAATGTGGCTGCTGTTCTCGCATGCTGTAAACTGTTCGCGATCTCTACCGATGATGAGTTACATGTATGCTAGTATACGCGTATGTATGGGTGTGTGTATGTTTATGGCTCGTTGAGTTTGTCGGTGCTCGTATATCGCTCTGTGAGTGTGTGTATGATTCTCAAACTAGTCTATGGGACAAAAGGCAAGCAGCAGCAGCAACAATAACAACAACAACAACAGGCGGAAAACTCAATCTCTCGCACTCATTCACACCGAAATAATACACACAGAATGATATTATACGTCGTGGATCTATATATTCCCTGGCATATTCAACCGAAAATTTATGTACGACCGTATATATTTATTTATTTTATTCGAGTTTCGTGCTGCCACTCGATAGCACAGCCAAAACCAAGGATGTTTGAATGTGGTTGTGTGTGTGCTGTGCTCTGTGCATATGGATCAGTGTTTCTCGCTCTCGACGTGTTCGAATCTCTTTTTCCACGCTGGCTGATCTCTTTCTCTCTGCTCGCGCTATTCCGCGTGTGTGTGTGTGTGTCTGTTTTTTTTCTGTAATTCCGAGCATGGGTCCCTCTCTTTCTGCTCAACTCACTCTATCTTTAAATAATATTAAAATAATGTCTAATAAAAGTGATACGGCAAACGAAATGGATGTGTATTATGTAGCAGTAGCAGTAGCTTTTTCTAACATTGGCATCATTTTGTTGTTGTTTGTTTTTGTCGTTGTCTTCGTTGACAGCGAAAATTCATTTGTATTTCAACTCTCGTTGCTATTTTCTTTTTCGCTTGGCAATTTTTCGATCTATCGTCCTTGTTTTCGGGTCGTCTCTCTTGAGTTCTGATTACTGGAACACAACACTGTGTTTTAGATGCACAGACGATTTTTTCGTGTTGCAAAAAAATAAAGTCAAATTTGAAGTGTATTTTCTTTTGGATTTTTTCATTGAACTAAATGATATTTTCCCCGTTTTCATCCATCCATGCCGCTTGATTTCATCCTCTTCATTCATTTGCTGTTGCCTTTCCATTTATTGTTTTTTCCTCTTCCCAGCTAAAGCTTCATTTGTATGCGACATTAAATACTCAAATCGTTTTCTTATTTTGCTTGTTCGTTGAATGGCGACGAGAAATGAAACAAAAGCAACAGTAGAATGTGGAAAAGATGCGATGAAGAAACACACTGAGCGAGAAATTAAATGGAAACTAATAACAAGAGTAGATTGAAGCGCATGTGTAGTGCTGAAGTATCCGATTTCCGATGATCACACCGAAATAGCGAGAGGAAGAAAATATATTTTATTCCGTTTGAGTGCACTAACACAAGTTGATAGCGAATAATCTTCTTCAGTTTCACCATATTGCAAGAAAAGCACTGCCAAAGGAACTGCTCTCGCTCTCCGTCTCACTCAAGCCCCTATAGAATCAAGGGAATGGAGTGCTGCTTATCGCCATTTGTTTGTTGTGTGCATTTCATTTTGGTTTATGGACTAGTTTTTCTTCGAAAACGATAGAACCGACCGACCGAACGCTTCAAATACTTTGGCTGGAATATTGAAACGCGGAAAAAGCAGAACGGGCAAAGAAACAACAAATGATAATGGCCGCAGTGGATTGGCAAGGACAAAAGCAAGATGAAGCTTTCCCACCACTGTTGCTACTGCTGCTCCTGCTGCGGGTGCTTTTTCCAACTGCAATTACCACTTGATCGATATGTAAATGGTTTTGCGCGTATGTGCATAAATTTTCACGTAATCGGAAGAGCACTTTTGCGATGCATGCATAAATTAATAATTAAAATTTCCATGATTTTGTAATTAAACTAGCTTCCGATCATCCAGCGCAACTTGAGTCGTTTCACTCCGATAAAATTGCAATTATTTTGCCGGTCGACGGAAGGAAGAAGTTTACTTTGAAAATTCCCGTTTCTGGCTCATTTTTTTTCTTCTCCAGTACTTTGTTTTGTTATTCCATCGACGAAGAGAACACATTAGTTCTTTCTCTTTCTTTTTTTCAAATATTCAATTGGTTTATCGCATTACCTTCAGCAATGTGCGCTCTTTGCTATTAGTTTTGCGGAGCTTATCTCAAAATAAGATGCACACATAAATTTAAGATAACAACAAACGAAACGAACGAACAAGAAAGAATAGCGAAGAGAAAACGTAACGAACAGCAGTAGCACCAGCAGCCGCCATAACCAGCCAAGAAAAAATAGCAAAATGCGCAAAAAATGAAAACAGAGCGAGCGAGCGAGAGAGAAAGCATTGGGAGACGATATTGGCCGTAAACATAAAACAAATGAGAAAAATAAAAGTACACACGTAATTTTTCGGTGAAGCGTTCGGAGCGATGAGCTCAAATAAGAAAAACAAATTTATTTAAATTATGTTTGTGAATCAATTTTTACGTGCACACACCAAGAGTGCGAAAAAGGGAGAGAGAGAAAGCCATATAGACGTAATGAATGAAGAACGACAGAGAGAGTGATAGAAAGAGAAGTAGCACTGGATGAGATTCATTGTGCTGTTGGTTTATGTGGTTCCACTTTATTTTCGGTATCATCTTCACTGAATAGTAAATGGAAATCGGGATGCTTATCTGTTGTGATTCTCATTCACTGCTATATAGTACACACACACACCGACTCATCAACTCGCTCTGTCTCTGTCGTTCGCTCCAGCCATGCCCTATGTATAACCGTTGACGAAGAGGTAAAAAATAAAAATCTATCTTGTTTGCTGGATGATAACAAAATGTGACATTCATAAAAGATAAGAGCCGCGCACAATTTAATCAGGTTAAAACATCGAATTGAAGCTGTTTTCTGTCGACACTGTCCCGGCTGTGTCTTTTTTTTCCTTACTCATTCAAATCTTTATCTATTTCCTCGTGTTTTATCTCACGGCCAAACAATTTGGTACTTTCATGACGACTAAGACACCAGCAGGAACAACAACATTAACGACCAACGACGAAGAATGAAGAAGAAGAAGGAGGAGGAAAAAAACATGCGAATTGCTTTTAAAAAGTACGCGTTACGCAAAATTGCGAAAACAAAATGAACTGCGACCGCATTACGGAGAGAACTAAAGTCGTGGATCAATGTGCCAATGGTGCAGTGGGACCGAAGAAAAAAAAACAAATAAACCAACAGCAAAGTGATGACAAGACAGTAGTAGCAGGGAGATCGCAATTTTTCGTGGCTTTGTATATTTCAATTCAATTACAGATTTCTAATTAAGCATGGTATCTCGTGACAGTCAACGCCACCGAAATTCATTCTCTGCCTCTTTCTTCTGTCTTTTTCAATATTCTCATGGCATCTGCATCGCATCACATCGCCAACACAACAACGAACGCCTGACGAAAAACAAGCATCCAAATAAAAAGCATTTTCACCGAGAGCAGAGAGCGAGCGAGAGAGAGAGAAAGACAGTGCATACAGTAAATATGGAGAAAATAAAATTGGATTTATATTTATTTCAATGTGTATTGCTGTTTTTGTGCATAAAATAAAATTGACACGACGAAATAAAGGAAAATGAAACGAACGACAGAGAGAGGAAGAGAGAGAGGGACAGAGAGAGAGAGAGAGAACTAAAACAAAAAAAAAACCAACAACAGCAACCATCGAACGAACGAGAACAACAACTGAGAGAAAGAGCTGTTGGATAAATTCACTTTACAGCAACGCTGAAGCTGAAAGCGTACGCCACACACTGGATAATTCGATCTGGATTTCAGTGTATTTTATATTACTATCGCAACGCATTCACAAAATATATATTAATTTTGAGTATGTTCTCTTTCTCGTTTTTTTTCTTGCCTCATTCGGTGTTTTTTTCTGCTTCGTTTTTGTTTTTTTGTTCGCTCTAGCGAGATATACAATATGGTGTATGTGTTTTTCTGTTCTTTTCGCTTCTGTCGTTCGAGCTCTGGAACTGACAAAATAAGCGCACATACACACATACATGCAAAACGAAATGAAACGAAACGAAAATAAATGCAAACCGCCGTTGTTTTGTTCGTTTTTACCACTCCCATTTGAATGTGTTCTTGTTACTCTCTCTTTCCAACCCGTCGGAACAGTGTATTTGGTGTTTTTATTGCCGTTTCGCTTGGTCCATATGGAAAATAAAAAACCAACTAGCGTCAACACATCGCTACCCATTTGATAAGGCTCTAGTACTTGGTTCGTGTGATATATGGTTGTCCTTTTCACTCGTTCGACACACAGAATCACAAGCCTGTGCGAGCTACGTTGCAGTAGTGCTGGTGCGTGTTGCGTTCGTGTATGTGTACGTATGTTTGCATGTGAATGCTACTTTATGGGCGTTATAGAGGTTGGGTGTAAGTTTAAAAGGAAAAATAACTCAATATTAGAAAATTCACTTTTACTGGATATTGTAAGCTCTCTCAGTCTATTTTATATAAATTAAGTAAATCTCTGCCTCTTCTTCGGATTTTATTTATAATATATAACTTTATGCAGCACATACATACAAAAACGACTGTATATTTTTTTCGTTCGTCTTTCTCGACATTCGGTTCGTTCTTTCGAGTCTTGTGTGAGTGTGTGTTGTTGTTTTTTTGTTTGACGATTCGGTTTGGTTTCTATCTACATATGGTCACATATACGCAATATATTACATTTTGTACTGTGTTTCTTTTTTTGTTCATTGCTCTGGTGAGCGCCTTCAATCTTGGCTCGTTCACTCGTTCCATTTTGCCGCTTGAAAATTTCATGCATGTTTCCCAAACAAAATTGGATCTATTTCGTTTCGTGTTTCTGTTTTTTTTCTGCTTTGCATTGGCAAAATGGCAAAGACACGTTCGGCGGGTAGTTTTTGTTTGTTGGCTGGTTACCATATTCCCATATGAATGTCAAATCAAATATATTTTATAAAGCTACAAACCATGCACATACATATGTTGGTCGTGTATGGTGCGCTTCGTTTCCTTTCCCCTTTCTCGTCCTCTCTCTCATCAGGCTCTTCAAGAAGAATGTTTGATATTTGGTGCCGGCAAACAACAGGGAAAATGAAAGAAAATGAAACGAACAAACGCACGACGTGATTTCATCCACTTTGTATGAGTATATTCGAACATTTTGCTTCGCGTTTGAAGCACGATGCTTGATCCATAAGCGTATTCACAACACATGAGCCAACTTGAAAGTTGGAGAGTTATATGCGAACTGGGCGCACAAACAACAATGATGAGAGATAGAAAGATGGAGAGACACATGCAGAAAATATATACATATATTAAAATGCGATTGCTGCTTTTGAGCGTATGCGAAACGAATAATCAACCGAATGCGAAAGTAAGTTTTTGCTACGCGCCAACAATTGTTATGAACTTGAATGTGTGCGAATGCTTCCATGCGGAGAGCGAATGGCAACAACATATTCTGATTCCGAAATGGACAGATGAACCTTCTTAAAATTTTAAACAGCCAAATATATATATATTGCTATTTGCCATTTCGTATTTTTTTCATATAAAGTGGCGGCAGTGACGCGGTGACAGCATATATATGATTGTGAACATTATAAATTATAGCTGCATCCTTGTTCGCAGCCAAAGTCATATATATATATATACATTTTAGTTTTGTTTGCTTAGCATTTTGGTATCGATCGATCGTCAACGACGAATGAGAGCACATTGACGAAATGAAGCACGGGGCACGCACTCGTCATCCAAAAATAACATGCGATAGATGTGATTTGTCAGACGCTGTCGTTTATGCTTTCTTTTTTTTCCTTCTTGTCCGCTCCGCATTTTTATTTGACTTTCTTTCTTTCTTTCTCTTCATTTTGCCCATTTGCGCTGGCCACATTTTTCTTGCTACGCCAGCATTATTATTGCATTCACATACGCATCGTATTTTCTCTCTACGGAGTCGGAGTGAACGCACATCTTTCATCATAAATAAAATGCTGATTTTTTTTCTCTCGCCTCTTCTCCGCTTTCCCTTTTGCCACATCACAATTTTTTGGCAGTCGTAAATACGTACACATGAGCCACACACACACACACAAAATTATACACCAATTTATTTATTCGGTCTTTTGAGTCCTTTTTCGTGCTACAGTTATTTTATGGTGGATGAAATTTTCTGACTTCGAAATGGAATTATGGCGAACGCATCGAACACGACAGCCCATTCGAGTTGTTGCTTCTTTTTTTATTTGATATGCGATTTATTTATTCATAGAATGTTTTGGGTTTGGTTTTTATATTTTACTTTGTTTTCGGTGTTGGCTCTTGTCATTTGGAAGTTGTGGTTGCCCTCGTTTTACACGTTTTCTGAGTTTTTTTGGGTTCATCGCATTTTGCCGAAATATTTTCAATTCATTTTCTCGTCCACAACGGCCAATCGAATCATCATTGATTTTTTATTAGATCCGTTATTGCTGTCAATTTTTACACCATTTCGAGTGCTCACGAACTTGTGCTCCTCTCAATTATTTCGCAATCATCCTTCGCATTCGATACAATGTTACCACATTTATCTACCATTCACGAGCTCATTTATGATATCAACTATCTAATTGGAGACAAGTATCGGGTGAATGACGACCATCGGATGAATCGTGATTTTCTCATGAAGAAAATATTCTTTGAGAAGATATCTTTGACTTTTTATGAAGAAAATCGTTGGCAAATTGATCGACATTTTGGTCGGAATCAGCTGATTTTCATATTCGAAAAGGATTAAAACTTTTCAAAATTCAACCGTTTTTTCTGCTGGCGATAAAGAGAATTCAATCTATTTTAATCTAACTTTATTTTGCATAAAACTTCCAACCCCGAAAAAAAGCTAATTAAATCTTTGCAAACAGATTAAAAATGATTTAGCCACTTAATCCACAACTAGCGATCACAATGCATTGAGCGAAAATCCAGAAGCTTACGTTTTAATTTGGCTACTGTCATTTTCAAAACGGAATCTTTTTTTCATCTCCCTCCGCAAGCACGCCCTTCGAACTGGCGAATCGAGTGTTCTTATCTTTTTTTAGAATAAGTTCAATGCCAGTTACTCAATAATCGACACATTAAAAATAGAAGTGAAAAAAAAGGTTGCGCCGGCAATCAGAGTGGAAAAGTATCCTGATGAGGATTTTTGAACTACACAAATAGCACTGATTGGTAGAGGAAAAAAGACGCTTGCAATGGATTTAAAATCACCTGATGCGCTATCGATTTTGCCAACTAATGGAAACGACGTTGTGTTCGCGTTGTTGCGCCACTTCCTTCTGTGCACATATTTCGAAAGAGAGAGAGAGAGAGAGAGAGAGAGAGAGAGAGAGAGAGAGAGAGTAAGAGAAAAGCTGAGTACCGTGTACACGAGAAAACTTGTGACCATAACATTGGTAAAGTCTTTTTGCTGGCAGCAAAATCATCGTTTGATTTTGTTTGCATCTCATTCTCGTCCATCGCCATTTCTAATGGTGGCAGTGGAAGAAGTGGCATTTACCTAAGCTTCATGACGACCTTGATAACGATGTGTTTGATGGATGCGATTTCACAGACACGAGCCAAAGATATATAAAAATTGAGGTGAACAAGAAACACAAAAAAACATACCCGCAACCGGTCAGATATGCAGAGCCAACGCAACAAACTTTTTCATTCGACTTTTCCGAATATAATTTAAATGGAATCGATCGGGGCGGCAATTTGAATTGACCGTGTGACATTTTGTATTGATGTAGTTTTTAGCATTTGATATCCGTTACTATGAAGAAGAGGATTTGTTACTTGATTCGACATTTTCTTTGTCACTCACTTTCTCTCTCCATCGCTCTTGCTCTCTCTCGCTCTCGCTCTCGGTCACCGGATAAAAATCTAATCTAATTGATTAGATTCGGTAGTTTGTTCGCATTTTATCCGTTTGGATCAAGGTCTCACGTATAAATTTTCGCTCACTCAGTCACTCTATTTCGCCTCAATATCTCTAACGTGCCAACAAATCCAGCGCGCATTGTAACACACATTTTGTTGCGTCAAAATTTATTCGAGCTGGATTTAAATCGAAATGCCACGAGATTTCAACCAAATGCGTTAGTCTATAAAGATTCCGGAGCAGAAAAAATCGATGGAGAGAGAGAGAGAGAGAGAGAGAGAGAAAGGCATGTCGTCAAGTGTGTAAACGGGAATTTCATTCAATGCTGAATAAATATGGGAGCATCTCGAATTGCTCGATGAAACGATCTTTTTCCATTGTTAGCTTTCGCATTTTAATTCATATTTCGCACAGTTTTTTATAAACACAGGCACGCACACACGTCGCTTTTTTGTCTTCAACAAATCGGAAAAAAGAGTGGATTTCATTTTTGAACAACTTTTTGAAATTGAGTCGACGAATGTGAGCGAAATGCATAATCGAACAAAGCTTTTTTTGCGAACGATGTGCGTGATATTCGTATGGAAATCAATCGAAATGGGAATGTGTGCGAAACAAAAGGATCACGGAAAAATCTACGATTTATGAAGAGAAACGAAATCAAGTCTCGCAAACCAACAACACCAGCAGCAGAAGCATCAGCAGCAACGGCAGCCCGAGAGTCGGAAGGTTTTTTCGTTATTTCCACTTAGTCACGCCTACAATGTTGACGGGTTTTTGTTAGTGAATCATTTTTTCCATGCTCTTTCTCTCGCAATCGTGTGTTTTTTTCCTCTTCTCCAAAACATTCATTCCATCCACTCCGGGTATTGTGTGTGCGCTTTCCCTTTGGTGTGCTGCTCTGTTGCCGTTGTTCGTATCCATGCGAATATCGTGGTGTTGCTGCACGAGATTTTACCCGTTTCCTTTTTTTGCTCCTTTTGTGTCTCTCTCTAATACACTGATACACTCAACGATTTATATATAATTTATATGGGCGGTGTAAATCAAATCATTCCATGGCACGCACACATTGCACGAATTGCCCTCTGTTTTGTTGTACATTTTTGTATGTTTATCGCATGCAAACGCATACATTTCCATCCAGCGCTCCAGCAGCAGCAGCAGCATCAGTGGCAACCAAACAGAACTGCTCGGATCAATAGAGTCACAGGCATACACACACTCACACGCATACATTCACACACAGAGAGATACAGACCGATTCGAATGTGTTTAAGACCGTAATCAGTGAGTTAATAATATGTGGCTGGTACAGAACACAGAACGGAGCCAAAACTGTTGCTATAGTTACACCCTGTGTAAAAGTAGCTTGTTCCGTGGATTGAACCAGTCGGAATGAATGAGACCAAAATAAGCTGATATTAAGTACTATTCTGCTTTTGGTTTGGTTGATGCTGTTGCCGTCGCTGCTGCTACTACTGCTTCTCTGTGATTACGGTTGGAAAACACGAATGGTGCACGCATATGAGAATCTATTGAGAAAATGTGTGTTTTTCGTTGGCAGCAAAATAGAGTAGAAAATACACGAAAACTAACAAACAGATGGAAAATCGAAAGAGGAAGAAGAAAAAAGCGCATTGAATAAGGACACAAAAAACCATCATCGAAATAAAGAGACAAAAAAACAACAATGCAAACGAAAACGACGGAAACATACCGGAATTTATTGCTTTGGTAAAGAAGTTGGAAAAACGTAATAATAAGTACTTATGTGAGATTTGAATGGTAACCGGACGATTCAACGGCAAAAGACCACGACACACAATCTAACCTAAGAAGTAGAAAAAGTACAAGAGATGAGCGAAGAAACAACAACGCACATTGGACGAATGAATGAACAACCCAGAGATGGAAACTGAAATGTAAAATCGCACATATCGATGTGGGTGCGATGTAACTAAATCTAGCGGTTTGACTAACTAGCACTCTCATCAAATGTTTCATTTCATGTTGGTTTTTTTCTGGTTCCTTTATTTTGATCCAGGGCACCCTTTTATCCAATTTTGTTATTTTATTTTTTCTTGGGAGGATTTCAGTTATAAATTCTATGAAGATGGCGATTGAAGACGGATAAAGAGAAAAAAGTGGAGACGAAAAAGGAAGCAACAACGAAATTGGCATCGGCAATGAAAGCCAATCCCAAAATTCACACAAAAAATAAACAAAACAAACAACGATGAAGGCGACGATAGCAAGTTGTGCGTGTAAACAACATTGTGCAACAATATTTATTTGTAAGATGATGATGATGAGTGCGTTTGTAAGGTGTACGGCTGTATGTGTTTGTGTACGTAATATTAAGCCATTGGCGGAATATTTTGAGCTTATGTTGGCTCAAGGAATCAGATTAGAAATGGCTTGGCGCTGATGATATTTTGTTTTCATCGTGTGTAGCCGAGAAGAAAAAAAAAGATTTGAGCCGCAGACAGCTCAATTGGCGTAAGGAACACCGAAAGAAAGGCAAATCATGAAAAAAACGGAATTCAATGACTTGATTGATCCACGGTAAAAGTGGATAGTTCCCACACAAACATACACACACGGCAAATCGCATCAAATTAAATTACTTGCTGACGAGCATTACTGGCCAATTTGTAAAATTAAATAATAAATATGAATGGAAATACATACACATACACATCCCCATGTAGATCTGGCGCTACGAAATGGAATCTAATCGCACGTGTGCACATTATGCTAAGCCCAAAAAAGCGAAAGTGCGAAAGGTACTAAAACGTAAACGAATTGCTTTTTCTATATAGAGCAAGTAGTACAGTTCATTTGGAAATTCCATTCCCGATACACACACACACACACATATATATATATATATATATATGTTTAGTGTTTAGTAAACAATGTTTACCTACCGAAATCCAGCACTGATGAAATTCATCATGATATTGCACATCTCTCGCATCGTATTGGCATATATGGATTGTTTAGCAGCCGACAAATCTGCAGCAAAAGTTTTATCAAAATTGGTTATTTGTTAAAATTAAATTTGGTTGTGCAAACATCAAACGCGCACATGTGTGCTTGTGACTGTATGTATGTGTAGACGAAACGCTCATCACTTGCTTCCTAATCAACCGAATAACAATTCAATTTGTAATCCTCGTTGAGCTCAAATGGTAATCTCGCTTAATACACACACACACTCTCTCTCTCTCTTTTTCCGCACTCTCCAACTCTCTGACATCGATATGTAACATTATTTTTTTCGAACGGCAAGTTTTTACTCGTCGCATTGATGAAACAATCAAATTACACTTCCTGGTCTTTGACGGCAAACTGATATTAATTGCTCCACTTTGAGCAACAAAAACCTAAACGCATCAAAATCGTTCGATTAATTCAATCGATGTTTGTTATCGGCGCCGTTGGTGATTACAAAGCAATTACTAAGCCATTCGGTCATAGAAGAAATTGTAGTTAAAAGCGGCCGACAGTTTTGTAATGACGCTGAACTGATTTGATTTTATTACATTTTTTTTTGTACTTTCATTTTGTTTTGATGAGTACACGTGCCTTCTTTTTCTTATTTTCTTTCGATTTTTTCCATAAAGTTCTAAACAACGATTTCTTCCCTTAGTGTTTTCACCAGCATTGGATAATAATTAAAATGTTCAAACATTTCAAAGAATCGTGCTGTTGTTGTTTGTTTGCGATTGCATTGAAATTCCTCCGGCGGAATGGAAAAGTTTCGGCAAAGTTGCCAGCAGCAAAATGATTTAGAGCCACGCTGAATATGCATTGTAAATTAGTTGCAAACAAAATGGACGTAAGCAATTGTGTATGTATGTGCTTTTGGGGAACGTTCGCAACGTACCCGCACTGAGGAAGAAGAAGAAGAAAGCGAACGAAAAAAACTCATGCCTGTCATAATGAATAATATGCTGTAATTCAAGAAAATGTAATAAATTTACATTTTGAATATTTTACGCTACATTTACATTGTTGATGTTTTGTGTGCAACTCGCGCACAGCAAAGTGCCCGAATTCGAAACGAGACTTTTTCCTGTTAAGTTCACACATAATTTGTATGGAAATTGTGTACTTTTCGTCTACTGCGCTATATCAAAAATAAAGCTCGAGACCTTCGAAAAATTATCGTTAAAATGATGAAGAATGAGCTATTGCTGTAAAAGTTTTTCGCGATTCGCATTTCCATTTTCCAAAATGGGGGCAAACAATTCGAGTTCAAGCGTTGTTTTTGTTTTTGGTCTCGTTTTGCAGCGTGAGTGAGCGAGCGAGCGAGAAAGAGAGTGAAAGATCGACAGGAAGAAAGAGAGAGCTAGAGAGAGGGAGACAGAGATGAAAGGCACAAAAACTTGAAACAAATCAAAGAAAATACATAAAGTATCTGTTGTAATGGGGCCATCACCTCACGTGAAAGAGTGGTGTGATGCACACACACACTCCGTCATTTCATTCGCATGCACCCCATTTTAATAATTTAAAATGTTCAGCAGTTATAATGATCAAACCCATATTTACATAATCAAGGAATAAGAATAGAAAAAGAGCACATTACGACCTTGTCTTTCTTTGGCTGTGAGTTTTTGAGAGTGAGAGAACAAAATTAATGCTAGAAAAACAGAACACAAATTTGAAACTATATACAGCCAGACGCTTGCAATTCATCATGAAAAATACACTGAGAGAGAAAAAAAAACTGAGGGTGAAACGTTACTTTTTTTCTATCTTTCTTTTTCTGTAATTTATGATTATTTATTTTAACCGCTTTAACAATTGCACATGTACTGTGTGTGTGTGTGTGTGTGTTGTGACTTTCAAAACATTTCACAAATCGAACGCACTCTCTCTGCCAAATATGTTCGTCAGTTATTGTTTGTGTTGTATTGTGGTGACTGTGGAATAATGATTCTATAGGCTTTGTGCAAACAAAACGGAATTTATTGTCAACTCATTTTGTTATTATCATCAAAACATTTGCCAAACTTCGGCTATCCTTTTCATTCTTCGCATTCAAACAAATGGTCGTTGCCACTATCCCTCGACTATTTTCAGATGGCAAGTCAATTTATCTTCATGGTTTTTTCCTCTCCCGTATTTCACTTTAACCTTGTCCATGATCTCTTTTCAGTTTCCCGTTTTTTATTTCAGATGTTTTCATACATGCACTTTTTCTTCATAAGGCGTTGTTTTGTGTCCAACGAAAAAAAAATGTGACAAAGATTTGTTTTTGTCATTTCGAATAACTCTCCTTTGGTATATAATTACCCAATGAATAGCCAAACACAAAAGTCATTAAATCATCGATGATTTGAATTTATTTTCGAATGACATGAAAATAATTATTTTCAGCCGATCATAATCCCAATGGCCGCAATTTTAAGCGGAATTAGTGAAAAAATATTGAAAATCCTAAAGTGTTTTTGTACTAAGACACTTGATTTGTTACGTCAACATGCAAATGCAGTAGTATCACCCCGTAATTACGTGTCAAATAAAAAAATTAACGAAACTAAAACCATTTATTGCGGGCATGCGTTATTTTTGATCAAGTTTAATTAAAATTTTATTTCAAAAAATTGTGTTTTCAAATGAATGAATTTATTTTGTTGAATTTTTGTTGTTGTTGCTGCTGCTCCTCTATATCAATGGATCGGATGGATTCAACTCTTTTTCAGTAAAAGATTTTTTCGGTGGGTGATTCACTGTTTAATTTATTCAGCATTCCACGGCGTAATTGTAAATATCAGTCAGAATCTGTTTATAGGATTACAATTGTATGTGAAATAATGATCCAAACTCATAAAAATGTTGAGCATACTTCCACAAAGTACACGCAAATGAACACACAGAGCAAAAAAAAGGTGCGCCATCAGTGTAAATTAAACAGAAATAATGAAACTGCACCGATATTTTTTTTAAAAATAAATTTGACTCGTTTGCTGAACAACAACAACGAGGAAAAAAAACTGTCGAATGCGATGTGTCTATGGTAATACATCATTACGGAGAAAAAAAAGGCGAAAGAAAAAAAAACAATCAGGACATTAATATGACAAAAATATGATTTGCTTCGACATGGAGTGAATTGAAGCGAGCATCTGTGTATGGGGCGTTAAACAGTTAACTTTATTTATCATTTTGGCATAACCATTTCGCCATACAATATAAACTTTGAAGCTCCGGATGAGAGGCTGAAATGAATCGCTGCAGCAACAGCATCACCATCACCAATCTCAATAGACATACGTGGTATTGTGTGTTGCCAACAACTCATTGTTCGATGCAAGCATATTCGACGCTGTCAATTCATGCCGATATGTTGTCATCTTTTCTGTTGACATTATCTGAATTCAGCACGTAAACATTAATTCATAATGTGTATAATAAAGTGTTGCACCATTCACTCCTAATGTGTTTACACGGTGTGTGTGTGTGTGTTTCTCTCTCACTCTGCTCACTCGCACCATATGTGTCCACGTATGTGAGCGTGTACGTAAAATGCTCTCGCATATTCCATTCAGCCTTCAATGTTACATTATTATCTGTATTTGAATAAGAAATGCAGTGTAATAAATGATTACGAGCACCGAATAGACACACAACTTTTGGCCTTTGACACAGGAATTGCCAGTCAAATCGCTCGCTGTCGCATCACACGGATGCGGATACATGGGCGGGATATTTTACATCATTTTTTATAGACAATCAATCCCTCAAATTTCAATACCATTTTCGATGTTTTTCATTCAATTTTTTTGGTCTGCTCTTCAAATTCTGCTCTTCTTTTTCTTCAAATACTATGTGAATCTACTTAAATACAATAAAAAAGAGAAATCAATTTTTCATTCTTTTTATTGCAAAAATAACATAACTTTTCGACAAAAGATTTTTTTCATGCATAAAAGAAAACAAATAAAAAGAAAAATTATTTCCAGAAACAATTTGCCTTAAGAGAATTTCACGTTTTGCTGTTTGATTTCAATCAATACCATTGAAAATTAGAATTGAATGGAGTTTTACGAGGAAACACCAAGAGTTCCGCTCACTTTCAAAAGATGGAACGCGTGTCGGAATCATACATGGAGCAGCCAACGTTTCTTTTGCCTTTTGAATCCAAGTAGCGTTTTCGAATTCTGTTTTTCAATCAAGTCGTTCTTACCCTTCAGTTTGACACGATTTTAACTTTAGTTTGCATCAGTTTGTAATTTTCGAAAGACTAAACACAAAATGAGTTCGCCAGTGAATATCGAGAAAAAAGGTATTTTCCATTGGAAAAAGGCCACAACAACTTCGTCTCCGTCCTCATCATCTCGGCCAGCGTCACAATCAACATCACGTGCATCATCTCCAACAAAATTACCGGCATCACCACCAAAGGCAGAGAATACAAAGAAAATTAAACGTTCACCAAGTGATACGAAAGTGCTTGCTGAAAGAGTGTCTCGAACTCATGTTCAGCGATATTTAGAACAGCCGAAAATATCGAATGATATTCCAACTTCACCAAGAGCCA
Source organism: Sitodiplosis mosellana (assembly GCF_009176505.1). Lineage (NCBI taxonomy): Eukaryota > Metazoa > Arthropoda > Insecta > Diptera > Cecidomyiidae > Sitodiplosis > Sitodiplosis mosellana. The sequence goes on from NW_022595253.1 coordinate 3,630,899, forward strand.
AAGAGTCGGTTGTTAAACGGGATGAACAATATAAGGACAAAGGCACCGAACCGATTGAATCGCCATTGAAAAATGTCTATCGATCGGAATCCATCGACGATCTCGGTTCACCGTTCAAAAAAGTTTCAGTAAGTCTCTCAATTCATTCAATCATTTTTTCGGAAAGAAAAAAAAATTAAAAATATTTCGAAATATTCCATTAGGAATTGATCGAAAATTTGGATTTGTCTCTGGAAAATCTAAGCGTCAAGTCGAGCAGTAAAGGTAAACATATTGGTGATTCCTCAAAAATTGGTGATTTTGTCAGCGCACGTGATAGTAATGAAAGCATTGAATCAAATGACAGCGATTTTTCTACAGCATGCGAGGTAATTTCAAGTGAAAAAAGTCTGGTTGTTATTCCATTTGATTTGAAAAGTGTTTTTTTTTTCATCGCAGAGTCCTTTGCCGTATGACCCGACGCAACGTTTGCTCAAGCAAATCGATAATTTCATTAACGACACTGTGACAAATAACACCGATGTACATAAGATACATGTTCTTTTGGCTCAGTTGAGTGAGGTGATTGCAACTTCGGAACAACAGTACAAGCGTCGCATGAAAAACATGAAAGACGTTCAAGACAATGCATTTGCTGAACTATTTTTGGAAAAGAATAGTAAAATCACCCAGTTGCAATTGGATATTGAAGTGTTGAAACGAGAGAATTCGAAAGAAATCGCCAGAGTCAAATCATCGGAAGAGTTGATGGAAGCGCAAAATGAGGTGTGCCATTTGAAAGAGATAATAGCGATGCGAAATAACGAAATTAACCAGCTGACATACAAACTGGTTGACGCTCAATCGTACATTGAATCACTGGAGAAGGAAAAATATGCGCGGATTGACGTAAATGCCGACGATGCGGACATTCGCAATCACTTCAAGACATTGAAAAAGGCGCTTATGTCCAATCGAACTCTTTTGAAGTTGATGCAAACAAAAAAACTCGAGCAAAACACACAAAGCTAATTTAGTTGATTCAGGGAATTTATTCGGTCAAAATGTTCCAGTTAAACAACAAGGAAAAGTACATTTTTTTCTTCAAATACTATGTGAATCTACTTAAAATACAATAAAAAAGAAAAATAGTAGAATGCAAAAAAGAAACAAATCGATGTGTGTTATATGAATCGAAATATTTTGCTTTAAATTCAATAAACAAATGTAAGCTAACGGAAAATCCATTTGATATTTGCGTTTTCAATTGCGACTTGTTCGTTTTTCCTTTTTGTTCTGCTAAGGCATTACGTAGGCTCATAATACGTTAAATAAGAACAACATACTCGCAACCCAAACGGAGGGAGGGAGAGAGGGCGAGCGAAAAATATCTAACAGTCCAACATCAAACGGCGCTTCAGCAACGTAGTAAAGTGTGTTGTCAATTGAAATTATCGCACGTGACTCGTGATTGAGCCGCATTTACGAAGGGATCTACGTCTAAAACTCCTTTTACATGTTGTTATTCTCTCTGTGTTTTTTCTCTCTCAGCTGCTGCTGTTCATGTGTATCTTTGAAACGTGTTGCTGTTTTGAGTTCGCCGCCAAATGTGAATTTACTTCGAATCCCAATTGTTTCAAGTCAACAGACACCTAATATAATTGTGAGTGGTGGCGGTTTTGAGTGATGCGATTACAAACAGTCGCAAATCGGAGCAACCATCTAACATCACTCACTTCATCACACGCATTCGAATGCGTGGCACACACACAAATGGTAAATCAAATAGAATAACATTTGAATACATCAAGCGGAAAATTATGTTTTAACAAGAAGCACCGAACATGCAATTCATTCCATTTCACCAGTTTTCAGAAGCGCGCAATTTTTTGGTTTCCCATCAGAAAAATGCATAATTTGACGCGTGCCTTATGGGCGTTGACATTAGCTATCTCGCTATAACACACATGATCTCTTCTGTAAATAAACATTTGCTCACAGAAAAAGGAGCATTCGGAAAAAAAATGATGCGTAAGAATGGAAAAAACACACACTCACAAAAAAAAAAAACATAAAGCAAAAATCACGAATGTTTTCTTAAAAAAACACTTGAACTGGAGAAAGACGGTAAAAGAGAAGATCAACAAAACGAGAGAATGAAGAGAAAAACGTTTTACGACAGATGAACAAAAAATAAAATGTAACGAATAAACACGAGGAAACTAATAAAGTTGACGGTTTTTATTATCATGCTAACTGTTTTAATGTGCGCATTCACGCACGTATTATTATTGATGCTTCTGCATGCTCACGACTACGGTGACATTTTAACGGGGGCACATCACAGATGCAGCCGAATGATGAGAGACGTGCATTTAAAATATATAACAATACTAATAAATTAACCTTCGAGCCGTTTAATTATTCGAATACTACAATAAAATCTGTATTAAATGATTTTGTTAACAAATAAATCGACAACTGAGGCAGAAAAACAGAGCCAAAATGACAACAGTAGAATATATGTATTCCAGCGCAATTTTCAAATATCACTCACGAGGTATTAAACTTTATGTACAGTTCCTGGTGCTTTTGCTCTTATTTCTTGTGCGTTTGAGCTTGTTTCTTAATTGGCTTTTGTCATGGGTTTTTTGGTTCGCGAAATTAATGCCAAATGCCATTGTTAAGCGAACAATTCTCTTGATTTCGATAGCTGCGAGAATTGGAAAAAATGCAAGTATTTAAACCAAGTTAAGAGCAAAATGACCAAAATTTAGCCACCAAATTCAAATAACAGCTTTGAATGAACGACTGTTTTTCGATCACTAAAACCGTATTTGATCGAAACAAAAGTGAAAACCTTGACGCGATAGCTAATCGCACTTTCTATTATTAATAATGGGCAAAGGTACGGGAGAAGGTCGAAATGGAATGATACCTAATCAGGAATTGGTGACAGTCAAGGATTCGGGAGTTTTTCCAGCGCTATGATAACCTCCAAAAATAGATGCGATTACGGAGTAAAATCGAAAAATGTAAAAATAATTTTGATCTAGCGAAAAACGGTCAACGCCGAACAAACATAATCAGCGACCGAATGACATTCGCTTTGTAACAATAAACACGAAAAAAATAATAGACAAAAAAACATCAATGAAAATACATTGACGTAACAGATTTTGTTATCTGTTTTCATTCACGCCGGTTTTTGAAGAACATACATTTGCTTAAAATATCTAAAGATTAATGGGCGTAACTAAAGAAAAACGTAATCCAAAACTCGAAGTTGGCTTGAGCCGAGCTCGAAGTCATTCGAATGGAATCAAAATGAATAATTCATTAGCGGAAGTGATATAATGTTAATGAAATCTAGCGTTATTTTCATCGTTATATTTGATAACAAATATTTTACTGGTCAATCCAATTTGAATTTATTTGCTGCCGCTGTTTAAAACATTGACATTGAACCGCGAACTGATAGTGAGTTACTGCAGAGCTAATCCATTTCGAATGATACCTTCCGCTGCGACTCATTAACATTGTCTATACCATGATGAAAGGTATGCGGACGCGTCTTTTATCTTGTCAAAATCATAAACTCGTGCGCCACCACACCATTTGCATTTATTTGAATAAATCTATTTACAGACATTCTCTGGTTACGGAAGAACTGTCTTCATCACGGCAATGTGATTTTTCACCGCTCGCTTTGCGATTTCATTTTCAATTCAGTGTTTTTGGCGTTCAACGAATCGGCTTATGACTAATAATAATAATAGTCCGATAATTTATGCTCGATTCGAAACTGATGTACGTGCAAAGGCCAGCACCGCAAACATTGACTCCATCGATCAATATGATTTATACTTTTGATAAATTCATTTGTCAAGCTAATAATAAACGCTTCTCCGATTTTAAATGTAACATTTGTTTACTCAGCTTTTTTTGTTGCTTTTAGTACTTTGTTCGCTGAATTTCAAGTTCGGAAGGAGAATGAAATGACGCGAAGTAGAAATGTCGAGCATGGAAATGTCAACGAAAATTATGTTGTTCACCCGTGCAATTAAGCAAAACTAACAGTAAATTATGTGCTGTCGATACACCGGATAAATGTCGATGACTGATCGTACGCAGCATTAATTGATGCTTCCCGGTCTGAATACGGCGTCGAGCGCTCACGCGCGAGAGAGTCAGTGTCCGAAGTGATATTTTTATTGTTCGTCGCATCCATTTTTGGTGGCCATAAATATAAATATACTGTGATTTGCTTTGGAATCTGCTCATCATCGTGCGGCGTTTTAATTACATTTAACCGTATGTGGACCGAAGCATGGGCTACTGTATCAGATACATAACACTACTGATACTATCAGTGATGTGTGTTTAGTCACGTTGATGTTTTGTCTTTTCACTTAAATGTTAACAACCCATAAAATACAGTTCAAATTCGCACTTTGAATTCTGCGAGGTTGTTTGTGCATTTGAACTTGAAACCATGATTGCAGACCGAACACACACACACACACGTAGTCCAAGAGAAAATCAAATTGTGTGAAAGTATATCTAACATTATTTAATCGTTTGGCATTGAAATCAACAAGTAACACACAACGAGCAACGACGAACAAAAAATTAATTACAAAATTCAATACAAGCTAATGTGTGATGTGTCCCATAATCATCAGCTACTAACAGCAAAAACCAACCACCTGATCAGATTAAATTCAAGACTCCCGAGTAATGAATGGCACGCATGGTCCACACAGATGTCATGCAATCGACATATTTTTTTTGTCTCGCGTGTTCGTCTTTCTTCTTATTCGGCGCATTTATCCAATATTCGGCGCACACTTGTTGATGGTTGAACGTTTCTTTTTTTCGTGTGTGGCTTTTGTTTTGACGGTTGTTCATATGGTAATCATGGGTGAACCGTAACCGATATTTTGGGCGTACGTGAAGAACGCAACGTAATGAGCTAATCATTCCTTTTAAATCGGTTAGCTTTGAAATCAAACGATTTTCTTTGTAACTTTATTTTGATGTTTGAATTGAATTAATAATGGATTCCATTTCGCATAATTTATGATGCTGGGTGTGAAGAAGTCAATATGAAAAGGAAAGTCGTTGTCAGCCGATAAACCGATTGAATAAATGATGATATGATAGGCACAATATCAAGGTCGAAGAATGAAAAACATGTTGGTAGATTCTAGTTTTTAATACCTAAATTCGTTCGGTCTATTAAATTAGTGAAAGTACAAGATTACTGAATAGTATTCAGTGAATACATCTTCTAATTTTTGGGATAAAAAAAAATGTTCAGTAAAAAATAGACGCATGCATGGTATTTACTGCTCAGAGTTTGCTAGTTTGTTTACATTCGGTAAACATCAGCGCTGCGGCTGCGACAATGCGATTTTTCTCAGCGAAAAAATAACCATAACAACAACACTGATTTTAAAACATCAAGTTCCGAATGGAATGAATACCATATATGGACGGACGTAATACAATACATATCATCTTATATTTTTATCCTAAATGTAATAGGTGATGTTTGATCATATTATTGATGATGTTTTCTATATCATTTCCCATTCCAATTCTGATAAAATTTTTCAAATCAATCTTAGTTCCTTAAACATGAGAAGAATTTGGTCAAATTGAACCCCGTTTCTACACAATCATATGAAAATGTGACAATTTCCAATTCCATTAACCTTTCCGTGAATTCAAACAAAACTATTTTTACACCAATCAAATACACACCTTAATATCGAAAATCATATAAATAACTTGAAACCATTTAAAAATGCCAACAAATATAAACAGGGCGTTAGTGTAAACAAAATCTCGAGCATATGGATTTGTAATATATTGAAGAATAGCTTTCTCCATGTTCTAGAACCTTTACAACTGACGTCAAGTTGATTATGGATTCGTATCTAAAATAATGGCAACAATCACGTCAGACAAAATATGAATTAAAGTGGTGTTTTCTCGTTTTGAACGAACAAAAAAAAATAATGTGTATAGTTTTCGTACAAAACTCGTAAATAAACGTTGATATCAATCTGTTTCGATATTTCACACTTGAACGTCAAAATAAACTGGTTGGATACATCATATTTAGAAGTAGCTTAGCTTCTCCAACGCCGTAAACATTCAATTCACTCCCAGTGAAACAACGAACCCAGATAAATACACGGCGGGATTTATTTTAAAATATAGCGGCTGATGTCGCTGGCAAATTGGTAATTATGTGTTTTGGCACTTTTTCATGGAAATGTCACCACGCAGTAAAATGTTGTCGTTAAAAACGTGCTGAAGATCGCACCGATGAACGAGAACTTGCTTGGTGTACATGGTACTGATTGCGGCCGATGAAGTTTTATAAATAGTTTTTGCTTGAAATATTTTGAGGTTTTTTGACTAGTAACACACAAATATTTGTGAACAAATTCTCGGTCACGTTCACAGTGCGGACATTAGGCACATAGTCCACGATTGGTTCCTGCAAAACATTCGAAGTCTTTTTGATCATTTTCCCTTGAAGCGCACGTCGAATTTGATAATGAAAATTTGAAATACCGTTGATAATTGGGCGGCAATCATATAATCAATACGCTGAAAATCGTTGATCGGATATGTTGTCAACGGTTAAAAATCGAAAGAGAAAAAAACTGTGTACCGCCGTTCCGATAATTTATGTATATTGAATTATTTCTTCTCCATCCTTCACTTTGGTTTTTCTGTTCGTACCACCGTTCATCTTTCGCTTAAGCAGCGACAGATTGCTGTATACATATACTGGCTAGCAATAGCCAATCATGTATGATACGAACGCTGTACATAATTTTCAATATCACACTGAACTTGACTCAATACATGTATACGAAAAGTCTGCAAACGGTGAAAAAAAAGAACTACTGGGGAGACAGGAACAGACTGTTTCAAACAGTCAAATTATAGTTTTTTTCTCCTTTGATTTCTCTCCAGTCGCATAATGTCTCTTCCGATCATTTGGTTGCTATTCAATGTACGCAATCAGCTCGTAGCTAGCTTATGATTAAGATTACGTGGTTGTGTGTGCGGGCTCGTTTGTTTTTGAACAAGAAGAGAAAAAAAAAACAATTCGGAACAAAAACTTTTCGGAGACGGCCTTTGAGTGTATGTGTGAGTTTTGGTATTGGGAGCGCGGCTTGCGAGGCACCTAGCTTTAGCACCTCTCTGTTGGTTGATTAATAATCAACAAGCGAGCGATGTGAAATAAGAGAAGGAAAAAAGACGGTGCGAGGTAAATAGGAGAGCATATATATTCAAGATCGAGTATGGAACCTAGATCATCTCAAAGCATCGATATGCTATCAAAATTTAGTCGCGTCGCAACAATTGATCAGAATAGACGCTTGAAAATCGAGACCGACTAAATTCCACAGCAGTTTTTTCTTTGCCAAAAGGGTTGCCCTATAATTTGCTTTTTATCATCTCTCACAGAGATCTTGGTTTAAAACACATAGTGCATCGAGCTCTTATCGTGACAATTGTCGATGTTTTATTCACACGATACAACAAGACAGATTTAATGCAGCCAGTTTTTTTATAGTTATAATTTGGCTTAAAAAAGAACGCAACGATTCAAATACGTAGAAAAGTTAACGAAGTTCACAGAGCAGAGTTGAAAGGATAAAAATACAAACTGCGGAACAAAAAAAAAAACAAACCTGAAAAGAAACGAAATTAAATAATTTATAAAAATGAAGAGTGTAATTTTGCAGCGGGCTCTTTCAATATTCACATATTTTTCACCGGTAACGACGGTGTTATTGGTTTTATTGACCACTTACTTCGTTGCATTTAAACTTCGACGGCGGCGCATTGAGAGCCTCATTGGAAAAGTGCCTGGACCAGTACCGTTGCCCATCATTGGAAATATGTTGGAAGTTTCAACTGGATTCGACGGTAAATTATAATCGTTCCTCAACCAATTCAAATGAAATGACCCAGTCCAATTTGGATGAAAAAATAAAATTTGCGATTTTATTGTGTTTTGTAAAGTGTATTGCGCGATTAAAAAAGAAACAATGCGACAACTGATGCCAAACTAATTTTTATTGGATGAGACGATGTGCGCACAAGTGATATGTGCTAATTTATATATGTGCGGTTAACATTCTTCAATCAAGTTAATTTATGGCATATAATTGTGATGGGTCATTCGGTGTATGTATTAACATTATTGTATTAAAGTTCAAGGAGATTCGCAAACAAGTAGTTCCACAGTGATAAAACAGTGAAAATCGGCTAATTATCTATAATTGAAACGTATACACTTTTAATGGATTAAAACAAATTTAGATCGAACAATCAAAATTGTTTGTGAAATTTAACCATTTTTTGGGCTCCCGGACATAATTCCACGGACGCACAATATAAATCATACAAATTCCAAAGAATTATGTTTTTTTTCTCGTATATTTGATTTTGTTATTTCGTTAAATTGACGACTATTGCGATTTTCATCGAGAAAAAACAAGATTTTGGTCAAAAAAAAAATCACTTCACTACTTTAGACCACAAGAATATCTAAAATTAGATTATTTGAATTCAGAATATACATCTAATCGTGTCTAACCTTTACGTTGTCAAAATCTCGCGAAAAATTGCTCAAACGTGTTCGAAAAGAACTTTGGGACGTTTGGGATAGGTTTGCGAATATAAAAAGCATTACGCAAATCCAAAAATTTAATGGGCCAAACTGTAAATGCCATTCGCTTCAATTCATTGATCATAGAATGATCACATTAGAAAACCGAAAAAACACGCAAATTCCGAAAAGAGTCAAAGAAATTCCCACAATTTGCATAAAATCAAGTTCTTCGTTTCACACATTGATACCGTGGTATTTGAACAATGAAAGAGATGAATTCAAATTAGGTTCCGGCTGTCGCAGGTTCTAGTTGCGACTAAAATCTTGATTACCGAACAATTCTCGTCTTCAGGAATAAATTAAGGATTTTGATGTGAAATGAATGGATCGTCTAACCGGTATACATCAAAATGTGTTGGAATTTCTTTTCGTCGTTCAGTGGCAACAAAAAATGGCTAAATTCAGAATTTCTGCATAAAGACGCATCCTTCTTCTTCATCAAAGGGTATTCAGTTACCATTTCATCGTGTTTATGTTTCTATAAATATTCATTAATCTAATATAAAAATAGTCGAACATTCAATCAGAAGACAGCGATTATACACTACATAAAAATGTTCACATGCAGCATGCGTCCTCTAATGACTAGCGAAACGGAAAATTTACCGAATGTCGTTTATCAGTTCACTCAACCTGTTTTAAATCAAAGTTCAATTAATAATTTATGCTTATACGATGTTCTTTTTCTCTTCGTGTTCGAACATTCATGTTCGGCGATGGATTTCGGTAAAGTAACACACCGAATTTTTTTTATGGTTTATGATGTTTGAATAACCAGTTAGATGTCGGAAATGATAAAAATAATAATGATCGGTCATAAATAATGGCAGTAAGGCGCTTTAACCGTGAAACAAACATGCGAATGATTGAAATGAATGGATACAAAGACCCGTGAAAGTGACATGATGTAATGATCTAAATCGATTGTCTATTAATCGATTGTGTTTTTTCTTCTTTCCTTCACAGAGTTATTCGCAAGAATGTGCGGTGTTAAGAATTTCTGGGGCCGTGATGTTGGAATCTGTCGTGCTTGGTTGGCATACGATCCTTATGTTTATCTCATGGAAGCATCTAAAGTTGAGGTATTTTTTATTAAGTTTTTTCTTCCATTTCAGTTCAAACGAACTGTAACTAATTAGTTAAGTTGAATAATTTCGGATGATAGCATACAAGCGTGGCTAATCTATTATTTTGTTTTTTATAGGTTATCATGTCCAGTCCGAAACACATTGACAAAAGTCAAGATTACGACTTTTTGCATCCTTGGCTGGGAACAGGTCTTCTGACATCGCGTGGCAAAAAATGGCATGCACGACGAAAGGTACGTTCACTGAATGCGATTAATGACGATCAAAAGCAAACGCTTAAGATTGACGATTTTTACCGAATCGAAACGCGATGAAAACGTATCATGTGTTGTAGTATATCAATCACATTCAAATTATTTGTTTCAATTTAGATTTTAACACCAACATTTCACTTCAAAATCTTGGAGGACTTCATTGACGTGTTCCAAGAGCAAAGTGCCGTTTTAGTCACCAAATTGCAGAAAGAAGTCGACAAAGAGGAAGGCTTTAACTTATTCAAATACGTCACCTTGTGTACGTTGGATATCATTTGTGGTGCGTTTCATTATTATCAATATGACAAATGATTCAAGCTTATTCATACAACGGATTTCTTCGGAAATGTGATTTATTTTATTTAGAAACGGCCATGGGACAAAGCATCGACGCACAAAGCAACGATGATTCGGAATACGTGAAAGCGGTTTACAAGTAAATTTAAAAAAAATTCTCGTTCGATTAACAAAATCCATTACTTATCGAATTTTTTTTTAGAATCGGTGAAATCGTTCAAACTCGTCAAGTCAAAGTGTGGTATCATCCGGAGTTTTTGTTCCGTATGACAAAATTGTATCAAGATCATCAAAATTGTATCAAAACTTTGCATGGCTTCTCAAATCGCGTGATCAAAGAGCGTAAAGCCGAAATTGCTGACCAAAACAATAATAATAATAACAATAGTGCTAGCGTTAAAAATTTGAATTTGCAAGAAGAAATCGATGACAGTAAATATGAATTTGTTGATTTTCCACGCAAGAAACGATTGGCCTTCTTGGATCTATTAATCGAAGCATCACAAAATGGAAAGGAATTGTCGGATGAAGATATTCGTGAGGAAGTTGATACATTTATGTTTGAAGGTCATGATACAACATCGGCTTCAATTTGCTGGACACTTTTCTTATTGGGTACCAGTCCAGAGATTCAAGATAGAGTTGTTGAGGAGCTTGATACAATCTTCGATGGAGATCGTACCCGACCGCCAACGATGAAAGAATTGAACGATATGAAATATTTGGAATGTGCAATCAAAGATTCATTGCGACTTTATCCATCAGTGCCATTACTTGGACGACATTTACATGAAGATGTTCAAATTGGTGAGTATCTCATTCCTGCCGGAACCATGGCACTAGTTTCCACCTATGTTCTTCATCGCGACCCAAAAGTCTTCCCAAATCCAGAAAGATTCAATCCGAACAACTTCTTGCCCGAAAACAGTGCCGGTCGTCATCCGTATGCTTACGTAAGTTAAAATTTTTTATTAAACTATATTTATTTTAATTTGAAAATAAAATAAAACGATGATTAAAGATTATTAATTACTGTAGATCCTCAAAATGATATTTGCCGATTTGACACTATTCGTTATATGTAACAACACATTGACTTAATTGTACTAGAATAATGACAAATTATTTTTGATTTTTATCACGAATTTTATTCAGATTCCATTCAGTGCAGGACCGAGAAACTGTAAGTTTTACTATTTGTTTGAATTTTGAATAATAGCTGAAGATACCATTTCCTTGATTGTTTTTCAATTAGCTAGCTCTTTTTTCGAACTTCAAACCAATTCGACGCTTAACTTAATTTCCATTTTCTTTCCATTTCCATAGGCATTGGTCAAAAATTCGCTCTTCTAGAAGAAAAATCGGTGATATCGGCCGTTTTAAGGAACTACAAAGTCGAAGCGCTTGACAGACGTGAAGATTTAACGTTGTTGGGTGAATTGATTTTGCGGCCAAAAGACGGCTTGAGAGTAAAGATTACAAAACGAGATTAAGAAACGCTCATAGATTTATAGGGTTCAATTAAAAGAAAGTTCGAATAAAATCGGCATATCTTTTAGCATAATGAAGTAATGTTTAAGTGAATTACCTAAAATTGGTCTTTTATTTCATCTCTGCGGAATTTTCAATAGCCTGATGTGAAAAAGAAAGGGAAATTTCCCCGGATGGAAATGAAACAAAATGCATATGATTAAAAACGATGTAAGCAACAATTCGTTTGTCAATTTTTATTTGCTAATATTCCTTTTCATTCTGTGTGTTTTTTTTTGTTGGTGGCGTTCAATTCGAAAAATTCAATCGACTAAAAAATGTTTTTCTCTATTTTTCTTTTCGATTGAAGCATAAAATGATCGATAAAATCATTGGTAGTAATAAATAATAATAGACTCATACATTTTTTTGTCTTGTTGTTGTTGGTTGAATGTTTTTTGTTGTTGTTTATAATTTTTTTTTATTCTTTCAATCTAACGTAGTTATTGTAGATGCATTTAAATCTAATTGTCTCTCTAACATGTTACGATGTGTTTCTATCGCATAAAATGTTCTGTTTCTGGTTGTTGTTTTTTTTATTAGTAATTTTTTCCTTTCATTTTTTATTCATTTTTTGTTATTATCATTCACACAATCTAACGGTTAACGATATTAGAAATTCAACAGCTAACAACAGCACACGAACGATCACTATTTCTATATAGCCTTTCGTCAATAAAATTATTTGTTTATCATTTGTTTTTTTCTCTCTATATGTAATAATAGTAATAATAGTGTTAATTATTTGTTGTTGTTGTTTTTTGTGCTTAGGCTACAGCTAATGTTAACATTTCAATACAAATTTGTTGTTTTGTTTTGTTTTTTTTTTTTAATTGGATTTTAAAAAAGATGTTGTTCCTTTCTAGGTGTGGTTTTTGTGCTTTTTTAGAAAAAAATCCTGTGTCTCTCTCTCTCTCTCTTTCTTTATGATGTTTGTGAGACGGATAGTGTGGTGTTTAGATCAGGGTGTCTTCTTCGTCTTGCGTCTCAAATAGCATCAACAGTGAGTGTTGCGATAGTGAGCGTGTCATATTGTGTGGGATGCCATAGGTGAGTGAGCTGTCAGGTGAGAGTAGGCCTGTTTGTAGACTATTGTTATCTCGATAACCGGAGGTCGATGATGTTTGCGACACCGAATCCCATGACAAATCAGCGGCAACGGAAATTGATTTCGGCGGTTGAATCTCTGATTGGTCCGATGAATGCGAAACATTCTGGAACAAAAAGAGATTTTTTTCCTTTCAAAAATACTGAACAATTTTTCTCTGATTCAACTCGCATACCTCTTCGATGCAATTCGAACATACCTCTTGAACTGCCGGTGGATTTCGTCCGCGTCGACTACGGAACGTTTTGCGACTGCTTGCTTTCGACCGTTGTAAACGTGACGGTTTATTATTTTCACCGGAACTATATTCGACCGGACTTTCCGGCGACAATGGGGTTGTTGACGTTTCGCCCGATGAATGTTTAAACTCAACCGAATGTTTAAACTCAACCGATGAAACAAAACGCAATCGTGGCGGTTGCATTTTCCATGAGTTTTGCTGTTGCAATGACATTGAGTGTGTTAGATGAGGAACTGTTGTCACCGCCTCCGATATGCTACCAATTGAGGAACCACCTAACACGGTCGATGATCCATTTCCTGCATTGGCCGGGTTTAAAGTTATTGCTTCTGAACTTTGACCTTCGCTAATGGCCTCTTTAGTCGCTGTCGAACTACTCGACAGCGACTCATTTCGTGGTGGATGAAGGGTGTTTTGCGTTAATTGGGTGCATAGTGCGGCTACGGGTCGTGAATCGATGTGATAGAGGGATGATAGATGCGATGTGGAATGCTGCCCAGTAAACAATGAGATCAGCGAGGGTCGTTGTTGATGCTTCGGTGGTTCAGATGGCGGAGGAATTTGTGATACTTCACGTTTTGATGGTTCGGGCTCTTTTTCTAGTTAATTGTAATGGGATGAATGATTGACTTTGATTTATTTTACTCTCACTAAATTCTAAACACATAAATGGATTCGTTTCTCTTTTGAACCTAAACTAAATGAATGAAACTACAAACCATATCTACGTTCTTCTAATTCTTCTCTGAGCTCGCGCAATTCGCGGGCCAATTCAAGCAGTAGTGCTCCTCGTGATTTTATCATATTCGGTTCGGGCATTCCTTTCATTCGTTCACGAATCAGGTGTTGCATGTGACGCTCGTGATCACCGATCGGTGGCTGGGAGATCTAAATGGAAAATTAGAGTAGAATTTGGCAACAAACGCGTATTAATTAGTTCATATGAGCTCAATGCGTGAGGAGAAAATCGCTACGAAAAGACTATGTTGCATGCCCATCGCCGTTCTGAAAAGTAAACAAACCTTGTGCAAAATAAATGGCATTAAACAAATATACAATGGTGTTCGATGTGTTACAACAAATTCCAAGAAACTCCATAATTCCGGTGCGGCTTCATTTCGCCGGCCCAAATCACGCATAACCCGAACGATTCGCGGCCATTCCTGTCCAAGGCGTTGCTCAAAACAAATGCACAGGATGCGAAGCGCTATAAGAAAGATTGCAAAATTAGAATTGTTTGCCACTATTTTCACATCAACCGTGCAAATTGCATACATAGAAATCCGGCCTGGTATAAACTTCCACTGATTCGTGCTGGCCGTTTGGCATCTCGGCTACCTGTAAAGGTTAATGAACCAGCTCTTAGATCACCAACTGTTCTGTTAACTGCCGTACCAACTTGACCTGTCCTACCGGCAAGTGGGCTCATTGCGTTCAATGTGGCCGCCACTAGAAAAGATATGTCAGTTTGCCTGAGCAGGCCGACGTCCGAAACACCACGACCGCTGCACACTTTCAGGCATAACGGCATCAATAGATGAAGTAGAAATCCTTCGGCTTTCTCTTGTGTTGCAAATTCCGAGCTTCCACCGCAAATGTGCTCCAATGAATGAACCTGTACCGGGCTAATTAACTGCAATGCAATCAAACGGACAACGGTTGAACAGAAGAATGGAGGCGGATTTTGGCTGACAACTGCGTTTCCAGCACCACTGGACACTCCTTCCGTTGTTGAACCCGGCTCGTTTACTATCAAATTTTGCACCGTACTAAACAGAGTTTTGATCTGTTGCCAGTGCAACACATATGGATGACGAACGATTGTCTCATGGATTCCTTTCAACAATCCAGCCGCTGCTTCCCAGTCCGTGTTTCGCTACAAGGGAAAATCATTTCAATGACACACGTTTTATTCAAATTCAAATTTCAACTCAATCATTTCCAGGGGTGTTGCTTACTCGAATTGATGGTTTTTTCGAAATTTTCAAAAATACTTTGTCCAATCGACGTAAAATTTGTACCAGAGCCGCTTTTAGCGCATCATTTGCCCATTCAGCACGAGGGAGTATGAATTGCATGTACCTAAAACAATCAAATTCATTTGAAATACGTTTTTCTTAAAATATTGGAACGAAAGATTGAAAAACGGCTAATAGTTTTCCTGTATATTTCCACAACCTTTGTAATCCCCTGCAAGCCATTGTGTCTGGATCGTATGGCGACACTTTCAGCAGTGAATGAGCAATATCCGCTAAGCGAATGTGGCATTTTACATCGAGTAGCTCAACGTTTTTCGTATCATTCAACGATTGCTTCTTCGCTAATTCGGTTAAACGGGTTGACGATCTACTTATAAATTCACCGACAACTGACAAAAGTACGTCCCTTGCTCGTCGAAAATTCGTTCGAATTGCCTGAAATTTTCATAATGGATTAATTTCCATATTTTCAACCAAATGCCATAGATGGTTAGCACTTACTTCTGAATCTTCTGGTGTCTCGTAGTTTTTGTTTCTTCCAACATCGCTGACATACTTCGAATGTGATTCATCTTCAAAATCTAAGCCCGGCGAAACTGGTGGTCCTCTGCTGCAGTTTCGTTGACTTGATCCTTTGTGCTCTGGACTATTCCTATATGGTCCATTATAGCTCCTACGGAATGAAAATTTAAAATTATCATTCATTCGACATTTCTCAATAAATGATTCTTTCGATAGAAATTATTCTCACTTGGCTAATCCTTCGCTATTGTGAACCATAGTTCGAACAGCGACAGCTAATTGAAGAATAATTTCCCTTTCAGTTTTGCTTTCGGATTGGATATAACACGTTGATTGTATTTGTTGCATGTAACACGGCAGAATCGCTTCCAAAATTATCTGAAAATGAGACAATTTAGTGTTATTATTTCGATTGAAAAGCACGAAAATTGGTTTGATGTAAATCTTACAAGCATTTGGTATCCACGTGTGTTTTCTGCTGAATATGAAACTACCATGACGCAGAGTGTGATACAGTCAAGCACAGTGACCATTTCGTCTTCGTCATGATAGCAGAAATCGATGGCTTTTAATGGTGTTGGTTCTTTTATCAATTCAGCTAAAAAGATTATTCATAAAAAAGTTGAGTGATTTGCGACGATAAATGTGTTTTCTCATCCTTACCAATATTTAAAGGGTCTGGTGACGGTGTTTCCAAGCTCAACAGAAGATTAAAAAGGCAACTTGATTGTACTTTCGATGCGTCGCCATAAACACCTTCTTCATCGGTGTCCAAAATAGCTGATACAGCTCCAAACATTTGCATGATGAATGGCTTTCGATTCAGTAAATAGAATTGTTTAACGGCGTACTCAATGGTTGTGGTTACAAGTTTGTTGGTTTGATGGAATGAATAGACTTGTAACAAAGTGGGCATTATGAGAAAGTATCCATTTGTGGAGAAAATATTTTTGAAATTGAAGGCGGCATTGATGAATGTGGCCATTACGTATCGCATTATGCATGCGTCTTCGGAATGAAGAATTGCAGCACCAGAAAGTACATTCAAAAACAAGTGAATGTCACCGGAATAGGCAAAATTTCCAGCCATTGCCTCAAACATTCGGGCAATTAAACGAACCCACATGAATTTGTGCAGTACATCTAAACCTAATAATTCCTGTGGACAAACAATTTAAAATGAGGTTAATTGCAGTACTCTTATTCCAATTCGAATTATTTGTATTTACTTTTCCCAATTCTCCGCCTTGATAGAGATCCAAATCCGACTCAAGCGCTTTTCGAGGGAAAAATGGCAACTTCATCAATTCTTCGTGCAAGAATACGACTCGTTGCACCACCTAATTTAAGAGATAATGAAAGTTAAACAAATAATTCCTTTTGTTTATTTTGAAAAAATTCAAAAATGCAAAATAATCCTCACCATGTCAACGTTCTTCAAAATGGCCCACGTCAAATGAACCTTTCCGATTTCGACGAATTTTTTCACTAATTCTTGTTTCTGAAGCGCATTGAACGCTTCCTGCGACGGCATCTCCACTAAACGCAGCTGAGGATATTGCGATCTTTTGAAGAAGTACAAATCGCGTACGTACCAATTTGGATTCAAGATTTTCTCTACATTTTCAATAAGAAATATTCATTTTTATTACAATCGACAATCTAACGAGAATATGAAGAGAAATTTTACGTGTTTTGTAATCAATTAAAACGTGTTGACCATGAAACTTCTCTTCAATGCTGAAGAAATCCAACGATTCGCGGAGCAACTGTAGAAATTGAGTTTCTTCTTGTACTGGGAATTGGGATGGAATACCGCCTTCATCTATGTGGTTTCAAAAGAAGACATTCATTAATTTTATTCAGAGTTTTTTTCATTCATTTTTTTTCCAAAAGTTAAAATTATTCCATAATTCTCTTAAATTAGAATAGATCGATGCTAAAATTACCGTCAGGTCCGTGAACGACGATCTTTTTGGCCGATGGAACATTTGCCGTTAGCAAAATGGAAGCATCACACTGTTCTTTTCGTAGAATTTGTTTCAAATCTTTGAACATAATTCCATGAACACTGTGCACTACCATCCATAGAACCGAAAGAGCTGCACCAACCAACTGAAAATGTACCGATTATGAAAAAATGTATTCAACGTGTATGTATTTTCATGAAAATGATTTGAAAAGTACCTGTTGGCTAGATTCATGAGACGATCGAACGTAAAACATAACGTATCCTATGATATAATTGTAAAGTGCGAATGCAGCTTGTTGTGGTAAACGGGGTACGAATCGAATCAAATGTCGCAGCAATTTGAACATTTGATCTTGTCGATCGCGTGTTAGGCGCTCCAGAACATATCGTAAAAAAAGTGCCGAGTCTTCGACTAAACAAACCCAAATGACCTGAAAAGTAAAATTTTCCATAAATAAATTAGTAAAGACTGATTTATGAAACGTTTCGAGTGAGAATTAAATTTCTCTCATTGAAAATCAAAATAGTACCTGATAGGCGATGCCACAGACCGAAACGCCTTCCGAATTAACGGCCGCATCATCTAAGCAAGCGACAATTTGCATAACCGATGAACACAGAACGGATGGAAATAATGAGTGAGCCGCGTGCAAATGTGCCGGTATGCGACCCGTTTCAACTTCATCCTCAATTTCATTGTGATCTTCTCCTGAGTGATCTAAGCCGGGTGCATGTGATGCTTGCTGTGTAATCGGAATGGTTGTCAAAAGAAAACTCTCGCGTTCAGCACGTTGTTTGTCTTCTTGTTGTTTAATTGCATAATGAATGGCTTCGGCTTGTTGCTTTTTTCGCGTTTTGGTTGCTGTTACAAATGAACGATGCCGTTCCTGATTTAGTTGAACTTCCATATCTTTGTTTTGATAGCGTGGACACCACGGTGGATCGACAACGGGTAAACTTTCTATTCCGATTTTTGGCGATGGCAATGTGAATTCGATTCCGGGCGGTGGCACTTTGAACGAAACATGGGCACCTTCTTCCATTCGTGGCCATACTTGGAATCGGCTCTTCCACAACACTTGATACCGTAAAATTGCTTGAATCCGAATGTCAGGGTCTTTGTGCTTCAATGCACGTTGCATTATTTCCGACGCAAAATTTGGAGCTCGAACCGATCCAATTATGAATAAGGCAGCTGCCGATGTTGATATCTCTGGGTTTTTCTCCAACAACAACTCCCATGCAGCTGGTATCACTTCGATAAATGAATCTTCTGTTAAAACCACCGCACTCTTGATCATAATCGCCATAGGGACATGGAATATTTCACGAACGTGATTTTTGATGTACTTCAAAATGGGTGAATTTTCTTCGCGTTTTTTCTCCGTTGTTTTGTCACCGACGCCCAATACGCTGAAAATTATACTTCGAATGAATTAAGTTTGGGAACAGTTTCAATGAGTCATAAAAAATCCAAAGAGATGGGAATTACTTGGCCAGAGTTTCCTTGTGTCGCAGTGATGTTTGTGAATTATTTTGATCGGACACTTTTCGATTTCGACGTTCTTTTCGCCCTGTAGTTTTGGTGTTGTCGGGAAGGAATTCTTGCTGTGGTTCTTCAACGCCAAATTGATCGCCATACACTTTTCGCACGGCTTTGATTAGCCGGGACGAAGCACGAATATGACGGCGATAGCAATAGGGATGACAATAATTTTGATGTGAACAATAATAATGGAATGAGTTCATCATTCTGACTATCGGTTTTATCCATGGAATCATCTTTCCCGTTTCATCAGTTTCATTTGAGTCGCACGGTGATTCGGGTGGCGGTTCATCACTGTGTGGGAAATTATTGGAGATGAGTTCATCACTTCATTAAAAAAAATTTTTTTTAACGAAACCAAAAGCTTTTTGAATTAAAGACTCTGGCAAAGATTTTATCAATCAACCATACCTCAATATTCCTGGTGACTCCTCACCACCGCTTGCCGCACCTGGTTCAGATGTATCACTTCGATCGGATATCGACGAAACTTTTCGACGGGATTGAATTGAATCGGTTCTCCGTACTATAAACGAGACTTTTTGAGATTTATTCAAATATAAAATAATTTAGGGGAAAAGCAAGAATGGTTGCCTTACAATCACTTTCCAGATCTTTGCCTTCTTTCGTTCCTCGCCGTAATTTCAAAGATCGTCGTTTAAATGAACCTCCTTGTGGAGCTTGGGCTTGTGTGCCACGACGCAGTAAAAATGGCCTAACGTTTGCTAATGGTCGTCTTTGTTGAATGCCTGAAATATAAATGTTTTTGTTTTCAAAATTATCCCTTCCGAATAAATAACAATATTCATTGTACTCACTTGGCTGCGGTGCATTGTTCGTTTCCTCGCCTTGCATTGTGACCGTTGTATTGCTGCTATTTTCGGATTCATTATCAGGCTCGTGTAGAACAAACGAAATTTTCCGTTCATTATCTCCGCCAGCGATGCTTTGTAGGCTTTGTGCCGACGTCTGTGAATGACCCATTGAGCTGAGAGCCATCGACCAGCGACGGTTCGCTTCACGATAAATCTTTTCCCATGGTGCTGCCTTTTCTTTGGTCGACATTTTCGATGTTTTCGGCAACGTTCGGTAGGTTTCACGTAAAAATGCAGTGATTTCATATAAAACAAGGCATGCAATCAATTGCAACGCTGGTGGACAACTACCGCCATTCGGGTTCACTGATGCTAGAATTTTATTTGAACGAAGAATTTGTTTCAATAAACAAAAAATCTGACAAATTGTCTAAAACTGTAGGTTTTTTTTTGCTATAGCAAAAATATATATATTAAGCTACCTTCATCCAAAAAGTCTTCCTCTTCATCCTGTTGAACGAGTTCGTTTTGTTTATCCGGATCGTTGAGAGTTGCCTCAATTTTATCATGATTTTGTTTTTCTCTCATCAGCATCTCCTCTAACCGCATGCCAATCACTTCGCCCCATTGATAGAACATTTTGCCAGCCGCTCGTTGCAGAATGTGCGTACGTCGCTGTGAGCTGGAAGCGGAGGGTATTCGTGATGCGATATTCGGACCAGATGGTCGAAATGAAATTAAATTCTGTTTTATCCATGATGCCCATTGATTGCTATTGGCTTTTTGCACGTAGTGTGCACATTCTAACAGAAGAGCCGCTCGCGTTACTATCGGTGCGTTTGGCTGCATTGAAATGAAGTTTCGTTAGTTTATTTCATTCGCGTTTTCATTTGTAATTTTCTTACCAAATCCATAATAGCACCAATCAATTGTGGATCTGGAACAGTGCCAGGCACACACACTTCAAGTAGAAAATTGAATCGTTGCATTCCTTCTCGCACTGGTTTCATTGGAATCAAACGACGCTCTTTCAGAACAACAATTTCGGATTCCTTAGAGCCTTCGCCATAGTCGAACGATGACCTTCGGCTGAAGCCTAAACAAGTGGATTTCAGAAAAACGTATTCGATGATGCCAAAATTTCGGAGTTGAATGAACTGTTCTGTTGAATTTTGACTTACAGCTTCCGGTGGCTTCTTCAACGCCACCAACGACTTTCTTCCCTTTTCCCAAACCAATTCGGTTCAGACGCCGTTCAACACGTCTTCGGACACGTTGCAAGGATCGACCGATTCCATCGCCTCGTCTGCTTTTGAATGAACCATGGCGAAGGATTGATGCTGCCAAATGCGATCCAAACACACCGGACTCCAAATCAGCCGATGCATCTTTCGATGAACCACGGAACCAACGAACTAAAAACAGTATAGGTTGAAACGTTAAAAATGTGGTTATTATTTCGTTTTATTATATGAAAATAATTATATTTATCCAACCGATTTCACCTAAACGACCAACAGAATTCCGATCCGATCGCTGAAGTGTGTCTGGAAAGAATGCCCGTTCGCTGTGTTTCGGAGTCAGCGTCGGATGATTTGAAACTGTTCGCCGGGTTATATTTGAAATTGGACTTTGATTTTCGCACACTTGATCTTCTGGACCCTCTGTTTCGAGTAAACTCTGCGACGAACAATGGGATTTGAACATCTAATTGTTAAACATAAAGAATCTTAATCCGGAAATTGAAATGTGAATCTTACCGCACATGCTGAAGACATGCTACGCTTTTTGAAGAACAATTTCCGTTGGAATTTATCATCCTGCTGGTAAGACGATGCATCGCTGTGTTGAATGTGCCTGTCGATAAAAGAATAAACAAGTTTTTAGTTTGAATAAGGTGTTTTAACCGCAAAAATGAACGACTTTAGTCATACCTGATGACACGAGTGGTTTGTAAATCGTATGCTTTTTTGTGCGGTTTTGGTGTTACGTCAATTGATCCACTCAGCGCAACACGTCGAAATGTTCCGCCATGTGCATTCTTTATATACGTTATTAATTGTCTAACATCCGAATACAGTGCTATTTGCTCTTGACATTTTAATTCCTTAAACGATTGAACACATCGTGTGACTAATGATTTGAAGATGGCACCAATTACTTGTGCTTCAGTCCCATTATTTGGGCCACCGCCAAAATTTGTTGCATAATTATTTGCCATATTGTTTATGTCTGGATTAAGTGTTTTAAATGCTGAATGCCGCTTGTGACCTGTGGACAAGAACGAATCCATTGAATTCCGAACATTCAAAGTTTTGGGAGAAAAAAACCAAGAATTCTTTTGGAAAATTTAAACTTACTCAGTGGCGAAAGAAGTGAAGACGGATCGACGCAAAAACCAACAAATGCGTGAAAAAATTCAACGAGCTCATGTAGTTTAGAGGTTTTGACCATTTTTCGTAGATATTGTCGTGTGTTCGATGGCTCTTGCCGGAGCATTCGAGATAAAATCGATTGACATTGTGTGCGCAAGAATTCGGCCGGTGGACCGCGAATACCTTCGTTGCAGCCATGCGGGCAGCCCAAGTGCAACCAGGTTCGTTTGATGATTCCCATTATCAAATGGTGAGCGTGTTCACTTGTTTTGATAACGCCTAAATCTAGCAACACTTCGGTGATATTCAAACCAGTTTCCAAAACACGTAGCGAACAAACGTTGGATTCTCGTTTGAATACCATGTAAACAGCTAGCAAAACCACTTCGTAGTTGATTGATCCTTCGCGCGTTATATAAAACGCTGATCCAGGTGCTTCGGACTCATCAGCACCACTGTAATCGATGTGCGAATCTGTGTGCGATCGCAACATATGCGGTCGAAATCCAATTTGGCTACCCGATTGACTGATGATTTCCAATTGAGAATCGTATGAACCTTGACGGCGCATATATTCTGGTGACGGCACCGGCGTATGCTCGGTTACAGTAATTATTGGATTTTTCGAATAGAACGATGTACGCGGCCCAGATGACTGCGAGCTTCGAATTACAGTGGAGTTCTCGACAAATGGACAACTAAATGATGGAAATTGATTGGAAATCAAGAAGATTAATAAAATTCATTGTCCTGATGCGAGTAGTGAATAGAGTGCCACCACTGGTGGAATAAACTCACGTCAAGCTTGGCATGCTTTTGCCTTTAACTAAATTCGTTACAGTTCTAGTTGATATCACCGATGCTGATCGTGAAAGCATCTTTTTATCATTTTGTAATGTATTGCCCAATAATTGATCCTGAAATGATTGAAATTCTTATTTTAATTAGCATTTCTTAATCAAAATTGTTTGATTTTTCACTTACTGCATCAGTTTCATCTTGTGAAATACACGATGTTGTATCAGTTGCGGTCGGTTTCTTGGACAGGCCGATTCGTTCTAATTCCTTTTCGGATTTCGAAAATATTTTCGATTCAATGAGCGATTTGAAACTGGCTATTTTAACATTTCGCTTTCGTTCACTATTTGCACGCCGTTCAATCGTTCCTGTCGGTTTTTCCGAGCGTTGTTGACCTTTCGAATCGGAACTGTCACTGCAATCGGTTATAGTTTGCATCACTTGTTCAGGAACTTCAATGAAATCTTTTAATGTATTTCCACTCGGACTATCACGACTATTGCTATTCGTCCCCTGGTAAACGGATATTTCGATTTGGGGTATAGGCAATGAATTCGACCGTCGTCGAGTTTGCCAAATTGGCACAGATACTTCTTCACTTATTTTACGAAGCCTGAAATGAAGCCATTCATTAAATATCTAATTAAATGTGCCGAACAAATAATAAAATAATATTTTCTAATATATTATTTTTTTTAAAGTTAAATACTTGTGAGTAAGAGCAGACGAGTAAATACATAACGCTAGTACATAGTCTTACCTATTGTAAATATAATGTAAGCACCAATAAACACCCTCCTCCTGCCAATGTAAAATGAATAAACAACGCAAAACAGCAACATCAAGAAATGTAGCAGCAACCGTGTCGTATCTCGTTCTCTTACGCGACGATCTGCTCTCGTCATCCGAATCTCTGTCAGTCGAAGAACCCTCGCTTTTCTGTAAACAAATCAGTTATTTTCATGCATTTCTCATCACAATTTTTCAATTTTGTTGATAAATTGGGCCAATTGCACCAAGGAAGAACAGTTTATTACCGCAAAACGTTGAATTTTATCAAAATTGAAACGGTCGCCCTCGAGTTTAGACAAAATACTATCCTGACTTTGTTGCAGCAAACTTGCATCAGCCTTGAAATTCGGATTGAGTGATTAATTTAATGTTAAATTGAACAAAAAAAACTCGTACAATGAAAAATAAGTGAATTTTGTGTCAACAAAGAGTTTAATTTGTTCAAAAGTTGTCTACTTACTGTATAAAATGAAGGCTTGCACGTTGCATATGGTATACGAAAGATAACAACACGTTCTTCTTCCACGCTAGACGCTTCTTCGGGTATTGTTTCTGGGAAAACGCTATCTTTTGGTGATGAAACCCAAGCAGTCTGCACGAATTTGATGAAATAAGTCATTATTATAATGTTGATCACTTGAAATATATTTGTCTTTTGTAATGAAGCAAACAGATCAAAAGTGAAGAAATGCACTCAAACACTTACCTCTTCTTCATGTTTTTGAAGTTCGTAAACGGCCAAACTTTTTGGTGAATCTAAATAGAAATTCGAAATAAATATCATCAAAATTCTTCAAATGCATTCCGAACTCTATGGTTGAACTCACGATTCGGGCAATATGCATCCAATGATTCCCGTGGACTGAGTAAGCTGTTCAAAAGTTGCCTCGCTTTTGGTTTGACAGCGGCTGCAAAGCATGGCGCACCGTGTGGGGCCGTGAATTCCCACATTCCATGCCACAGTTTGATACCATTTTCGAGGCGATAATTTTGAAAATCGGATTCTTTCAAATGGTGCACAATTGGTGCAAATAAATAAACAAATAACGAAATGGTCGGAATGGAAAATAAATGGGATCGGGCTTCATTCTTCACATCGACTTCTTCGTCAGCACATTCAGCCGATGCAAACAACAATATCCAATGCAATGTATACAACAATTTCGTTTCGGCCGGACCAAGCATTTGCAAATCTTTGACGCTGTGGGTGTGTAACAAAGAGGAACGATCTTTAGTTGAAAAATACAAATTCATTTTGGTTAGCTTGATGAGAATTACATACCGATTGTGGAGTAAAGCAGCGGCGCAATGCATAACATGGGGAAGTGCTGCTTGTACTACTCGCCATCGGTCAACCGATTCAAGTGCTTGTGTCAACGGCACCGACAATCCAAAGTGGATATTTTGCACTAGCACCTTTTCAATTGATTTACACGCTTCTTTCAGTTCGTAATGGCCGGGTGCATGTTGACAAAACTGCAGAATAAAAAACAAATATAACGATTAAAAAAGATTATTTCAAAGGCAAAATTCGTAATCGAAATTGTTACCATGCAAGCGGCCTCGTGTAATTTTCCTAATTTTGGACGAATAAACGGGGCAATTTGACCCCATAAGAATGTTTGTATCGGCACCGGTATTCCCAAATCTTGTAAGCCATCCTCGTTGTTGTCAGTTTTTTCTTCCTGATTTGAGACACTCATGGCTCATGGTTTAACTGCAATTGAGAAAAACACTCTATATTGGTGAAGAAAAAAACCATTCACAATAATGCTGTCCATTGTGTGTAGTATAACTTCAGGCGTTAATATGGATTGAGTTGAATCAAATAAACAATCTATGCTATTTCTACTGTGCCGCATAGTCTCTGTGTCGCGTCGTATTCTGTTTACTTTTAACAGCGCTGAGTGGAAGACTGTGATTTATACAGTGCGCATGTCACGTTCCGTGTGTTTGTAAACAGTGGCTGAGGAGAAAAGCTCACGTGATATCGCTGCCAAATTTCAATGTACAAAATTCCATATTGTTTATCAACAAGCAGCATCCAGCACGTGCTTATGGGCTGCGGAGAGGATAACTTTGACACATCTCATTTTCCAGATAATCTTCCCAGGAAAAAATTGCGACAGTTTATCTTTCCAGCGGAAAAGCAAAATGACAAGACGAACTTTCATCTGTCAACTTCAACGATGGGATGCTCCATATTTATTTTTTTCCCTGTCTGACTTCTTCTTCTTCTTTTTTTCGCATTCGTCGCAACTTAATAACTTACAATTTATGCGGAAAATTAGACGAATGTAGAATTTTTGTATGAAAATGAATGAATTTTCTATTTTTGTTGCATCAATTGCCATTTTGCATTGAATTTTGCCGATTCCAAGCGAACAAATGAAATTATTTGAGTCCAAATGACACACAAGCTTACTACACCCTAAAGTAAAATCCACCATTTTTACGATACTTTTTGATAATTTCATAACAATTCAACTCAATTTTCTATTGAAATTAATATCGGAACAAGTTTTATCCATTGAATCAATCTAAAAGAGGGTAATTGAAAATTTAGGGCGGAAGCGTTAAGTGGGCTAGGCAACACTGCAATGCAGAGATAGCAATGTTATTCTGATATTTTCATATTCATCACAATATCCAATTAAAATCACACACAAACACTTTATTTCTATTTGTTTGCATCCGAAAAATGTTGAAAAATTAATTTACCGCAATTTCGGGACAATCACCACTCACTATTTACAAGCATTTCGAAAAAATTGTATACACAGAAAGCTAATGTCAGCTTTGCTCTAGCACTTTCGGAAACGTTCTTTTTTCGACTGTTCTACGGAAAAATCGATTGAGACATCTTGAATGACTATGTACCAAGTGTCATCGAGTGCTGCAATTGAGATTGCGCACTATCACGCAAAGCGTCATCTTTTGGCTGAGCTTTGATTTTGGTACAGTAAATGCTGCAAGATGCGTATGCCATGAGATGTGCACATTTTCCAACCGGCTTTGCTGTTGTTTTGACCGGATTGAATTGCGTTCACTATAATATTTTCCATGATTTTCCAACCGGATGCTGGAATTTTGACAAAAGACGACATTTTAAATTCAAATCAAATCTTTTGAACAGTAATTGTGCTTGAATCGAAAAAAAAATTCATATCAATTGAAGTGAGTGGAATTTTTATGTTTGGAAAATTTCAACTCGTTTACGCCATAATATTACTCCAGCAAATTTATGGAATGCTTCTTCCTCTGTCTTTAATCATTGTAAATAGTGTATTAGTTCTCGACTTTACGAAAATTGTGACCAGCAACACGGTATTCGAAATGGCTAAAATGGGACAATCTATGGTGAAACATTTATTGCGATGGTCAATAACGAACAAATGTACGAGGATAAATAAGTCGAATGGCTATGCACTTGAATCAAAACCATTAGTTGCTCACTTAGTTTAATTTTGAATCGATAATGAGGGGGAAACTTCAACCAGTTAGAAGTAAATTTGCTTGAACTTTATTGCTTCTATTACATTTTGCGACGTAACTGCATTTTCAAATGACCAAAGACAAAACGCCGTTTGATAGAATTATTACTTTGCTACTACTTCTTGTTATGCAATGAAGCATTTTGTTGACATTTTCTGTTCAAATTAATATTTAAAAAGTCCAATTTTCGTGCCATTGGAATATCTAAGTTTTGTGATTTCGGATCAATAAACTCAAAATGCATTTTGTATTTTTCGAATCTATTTTGATTGCGATTCATTAAAACGTCATCAATGAATTATTTATAAGTATCTACCGATAGATGTATGTACAAGTGACCATTCATATGGTATATGTGAAACCGTACGTTTTTACCTTGCTAAATTCTCGTTGTGTCAATGACCCACTGTATCATATCACTTGCTCATCGATTATGTACAGTGATGCTCATTGTTTCACTTGATATATTATTGACGTAATATATATACATTTTTAAAGAGGTTCATTTCACTAGGTCTATTTTATAACCAAACTTTTGAAAAGATTTTTTTCACCGTTTTGACTAAGTTTCTGAAGAATTTCTTGGTTCTATTTACAAAAGAAGGCGCGGACACTGGTTCAGCCTCTGTTTCATGGTCTGAATCGGAATCTGGTTTGAAACTTGGTTTGGGACTAGTTGTTTTTTTGTCAATGAGAACGATACCAACATCCGGTGTCACTTTGACTGCGCTTGTATAAACGGTTTGTCTGCAAATATGAAAGACAATATTAAAATATTGAATCGTACGTTGTACACAATTGAAAATGTAGATTTACCCTTTTACTAACTCCTCTGAATGAATCGACGCGACGGCAACTGTCATTTCTTTCGGCAAAGCATCAAGATGAGCATTCAAGTCGATTGTCTTCGTATTTCCCTCCAAGTTTAGTATAACAACGATAATGTCTGCATTGGGATCCTTTGCGATTGATCTCTTGTACACCATGACTTCGGTATCGACTGGAACTATTTGCAATCCACCATATTTCATTGCGGGACTGTTGTTTCTCAAAAACATCAAATCTCGGAAGTTCTTCAAGAAACTTCGCTCTTGCCGCGATTGCAGTGCAAAATTACATTCAGTGTAGTTCGGTGCTATGGGCAGCCATGTCTTATTCGCCGAACTGAATCCAGCGTTTGTAGATGAGTTCCATTGGTATGGTGTACGCTCGGGATCGCGAGAGAACCATTCGTAAGATTCCCGACTTGTGCGAATTGCTTGTGGATCCACGGTATCTTCCCATGAAACAAACACATTCGTCATTCCGATTTCCTCGCCCTGGAATTAAAATGTTGCTAGTTTCATTCTATGTATTGATAATTAAAACGGATTTAAACATGAACGAGATAATTACGTAATATGTAACTGTAACTCCGGGCAAAGTTTTCAACAGAATGTTGAACAAGTCAGTACGTGATGGCTTGTACCTCGTAGCAATGCGTTTGTTGTCGTGATTTCCCAACTAGAACGAAAATAAATCGATATAGTATAAAAAGGGACGAGTCTCTGATTGAAATGTATAGAAAGCAACAAAAAGGTGAGAGATTAACTTACAACCCAATTGGCCTGTGCACCTTCTGGTAGATTGTTGACCCAGTCTAGAATGTTTTGAATGAATCCGTAGGTTCCCGTGCTCATCCACGTGTTTGACAGCAACAAGAAGTTGAATGGAATCTGTGTACCATTTTCCACAATTTCCCCATTTTCAATTCTACCGTAGTATCTCAATGTGTTTACCACCGACGTGTATCCTTCTGCCATCAAAATGCTATCGAATGCACCCAATCAGTTTGATTCATTCCCAAAAACCGTTTTCAGTGGACTTACCGAGTGTGACCATCAAATTCGGGCTCTTCCATCACTCTTCGCCATTGATAGAGCATGTCATATGTCTCGTCTTGGTCTTTCGTTTCAGTATGGTTCAAATAGCACGAGGCCTATGAAAACAGCAATTATCATATATCATCTTCGAACTATTTATTTCATCGAATTGATTCTATCAAATCCGAATTCACTCACCAATGGATCGTCATTACATTCACCGCTGCGTGGTTCATCGTCATAGTATCCATCAGCTTTTTCTTTGCTTTCAAAAATGAAAGGGACTGCGTCAATTCTAAAGCCATCGACGCCCTTTCTCAACCAAAATCGCAACACTTCGTTCAGCTCTTCTACAACTTTTGAATTTCGGAAGTTCTTTGGTTGAAAAACAGTAAATAAAAACAAATTGATTATGAACGTCTCGCCGTTTACATTTATTGACAATATCTTACCAAATCTGGTTGCTCTTCCAAGAATTGATGCAAGTAAAACGCTTGTAAATCGTCAACCCATTCCCATGCACTGCCCCGGAAAATGCTGAGCCAATTGCTTGGCGGCAATTTCTTTCCATCCCTTCCCGGTTTGCCCTCGTTCCAGATGAAATAGTTCTTATATTTTTGGTGTTCAGGATCACTTTTGTTGAGCGCTCTTTGAAACCATTCGTGCTGATCGGAACAATGATTCGGTACGAAGTCCAAAATGATTTTGATGTCTAATTCTCGGCCGCGTGCAAGCAGCTCTTCGAAGTCTTCCATTGTTCCGTATTCCGGTTGAATTTCTCGAAAATCCGAGATGTCATACCCGAAATCTTTCATTGGCGATTTGAAAATCGGCGACAACCAAATGCCAGTCACGTTGATGCTCTTCAAAAATGGCAATCTCATGGTTATCCCCTTAATGTCTCCAATGCCATCGCCGTCGCTGTCCTGAAACGAGCGTGGATACACTTGATAGAAGTGACCGTACTCCCACCAGTCATCGACTGCAGTCACTTTGCCGACAATCGCACAAACGACTATCAAGAGAATTGGCAGAACTTTGGCCATTCTGACGTTTCAATTATTCAGCAATAAGAGTACACACTACGCCGTTCAACACTGGATATAAATCGCCTTCTTTCAAAGAGCCTTATTCAAATACTGAATGTTTGATTCGCTCAAAACAAGCGGAACGACTGAATTGCTTCAAATCACGCCTAGCCATTTATACCGAATGCAGAAAGCCATTACGCAAAGTTCTGACTTAAATTTGGCCCAATCGCATGACACCTGTTGAGTGCATAGGATGATTTAATGACGTAAATTGTTTGCAATCTCCGAAGTGTATGTGCTATTTACGATACTTCGATAGTCTTTATGCGTAATTAACGCGAAAATCAGTTTAGAAATCTTCAAAGCTTTCGCACTTGAACCATTATCAAATCAGCGCCAAATTGCGTTTGAATGTCATTGCAGGGCAATATCAGCCGAAATACGTAGCGACTTCTCACGTAGGTTCAATCGATACGCCGATAGAAATTAGATAATTTCTGCGAGAACAAATGAAAGAACATTATATTCAAATCAAAATTCCGTGAAAATGATGCTTCGAATGTTGCGTTTGAATGTTTTCCAGAAGGATGATGCGATACCGCAGGACAACAAAAGAAAAGTGTATAGAAAGAAATCATGGGCAAATTTAAAAATTAACATACAGTGAGTTACATAGTTTATAATTACACACAAAACTTTGAAAAGCCGTCTCCATTCTAATGCGAATTCTGTACAAATGGAGACTTTTTCTTAAAATTTTGTTTGTCATTATAATATCAACTATCGATGATGGAGAGAAAGATAGAGCGAACAAAGAGAAGCGGTAAAAAATGAAAAATCATGTTCGTGTCTTTTGACATGGAAAGAAAGAGAGATTTTGATGACCATAATTGAAAATATTGATTTTTCATGCAAAATTATTTTTACGTTTCCATTTGTGCCATGCGTTATCCCATCACGCTTTTGAAAAACATTCAAACGCTATTTCTGTACGGATATTCTTCAGAAACGGCAGCGTTAGAAACGGCGTTTCTTGTTAATTTCACAGAATTCCAGATTCAGAAAAACATTCTTTCACTTTTTCTCTTGCTGTTGCTGTTGTCCAGAAATGATAATGGTTCAAGTGCACAAACCTTGAAGATTTCTAAATTGATTTCAGCGTTTATTACGCAGCATAATAAACGCAATAAACAGCTTAGAAATTTTCAAGGTTTGTGCACTTGAACCGTTATCAAATTGGCGTCGTAATGCTTTGAACCCCTCTTGAATGTTGAATGTTATTTCTGGACAAATATACGTTTTCGGATGGTTTAGAATCTCAGCATTTTGCATACAGCGGATATATCCGAGCATATCGACGACGCAAGTCACTGTATAAGTGGCGTGCGTCGATGCGCACAGCTACATCGACTACACACAAACTCTGCGCTCTCTATTTGTACGTAACCGAAATGCTGAATCCACGAGTATGCCGACAAGTCCGCTGCTTCATTGAGCAGGAGTCAATCCACTCAAACGCTCACGATATTCAGTAAAATGATCATTACGTTTTAATCCGTAAATATATCGAATCTTGTCGTTATCAGCAACAAGATCACGGTGCACCTGGTTTTGGGTGCTATGGGCGCCCCAGCCGTATGTTACCACATTTCCATAATCCATTATGGGATCTATCAGAGCTACAGCCATATCACGTTTGACGTAATTAGTGTTTGTGCTATCGTTTATGTTGTTTATCATCAAAGCACGCACAATTGCCATCTCAAGAAAATAATAAAAAAATGTTTTGTGATCAAAATAGAATTATCTAATCAATACAAAACATCGTATTCAGTTGGACTTTCGATGAAAAAAAAAGATGCGTTGCAAATAATCGATGAATCGAAAAAAATCATATTGCTTTTGCTTTTGCTTTTTATGTCAAAAAAAGTTGTGTTTTCTCGATGTGTTTATGAATTCATTGTGTTTTCTCGATATGTTTATGAATTCATATGTAAAATTTGCTAGAAATTGAAGAACTTTATATTTCCAGTGAATAAAGTGGGCGAAATAACGCATAAACGGTGATTGATATTGGTGACAAGCAAGCTTTACTTTTTTTTCCACTACGAAGTACACCGGCGCTAAACGCCAAATTCTGGATGTCGCCTCCATGCTTTTTAATCAGTTAGAAATGTTTACAAAATTATATTCACATGTTCAGACATGTATTTTTTGTGTATTTGAGAAGGTGCAATTTTTTGGAAGTTGATACGAGTTTGATGTGAGTTTTGTATGAGTTTTGTCACCTGCCGAGGTCGGTCTTGTGCTCGTCGGAATAAATTGATGACCCCAATGGACACTCATTGATTGCATAGCACTTTTTCAAGTGCAAATTTTTGTTAAATAAACAAACAAGCAGAAATAAAAAGTTTCATAAATTACATTTGTGAAGCCAAATTAACTCTTCTAACAATTGATTTTCATTCCAATCCTAATCAACATTTTCTATTTGTTTTCATTTTTTCTGTGAAAAATTATCGATTTTTCCTTTGAACACGTAATCCATTTGTATGGTCTGGAAATGTCGTTGTTGAATAATTTAAATTCAATTGAATTCATACCTATCACAATTTTCAATAAACAGGCCAGTCAATTTATTAATAAACGTACTATCGATTCGCGTACGGTATCTAAGAAACGGCGTGAAGTATGTTTGTCAACCAAACAAATCATGAGGTAGTTGCAAGTGTGATCGAATTTACTCGAAACGCTTTCTTTTTCAACAAACGTTTGTTATGTTAGTCTAAATGTATT
Source organism: Sitodiplosis mosellana (assembly GCF_009176505.1). Classification (NCBI taxonomy): domain Eukaryota; kingdom Metazoa; phylum Arthropoda; class Insecta; order Diptera; family Cecidomyiidae; genus Sitodiplosis; species Sitodiplosis mosellana. The sequence goes on from NW_022595253.1 coordinate 3,664,089, forward strand.
TTTTCCCTCGCTCCATATAAAGTTGCACTTTTGTTTGAATGAAATTTCACAATTATTTGTTTGCATTTTCATTCGTCTTTTCAGTAATGTCTGAATAGACAATGGGCAATTCATTTTTATAGTAATTTTTACGCCATCAATCATAACACAATTCAACCTTGATCAAATCATTTTGTTCGTTTCAATGTCAACATTTTTCTATACGTATCTTTTTTACTATCCAAAAAAGCAAAGCTTTTTTCTTTAAATCTTTTTTCATTTAGCATTGCTTGATTTCATATCAAATTTACTTGTTGGCACGAACAAAATAAACTAAAAATAACATGGAACTCAACCGTGACTTGTTATTACAGCAATTATTCGAAATGTACTCCAGTGTTCCGATTCCACTCCACGTACACATATTCTCTTCACTTAATCAGGTATCAAAATGGCAGTAATGACGGCTGTCATCATTGAATCATTTAGCATTATTAAAAATTCACCACACATTTCCTGCAAAGGTCTAGTTGGCAAATATGAGTTTAATGTGTCAAATGGCTTATTATCGATCTGATTTCGACGCTTTTACATTTTGAAATAGACGTACAAAGCAAATGACGACAAAGTTGATATGTATGGACGGCATGTTTTCAAAATCTGTACGTGAATTTGGCGCCCCATATCATTTATAATTCTCATCGTCGAAAGCAACAACACATCAAAACAAAAACGATTTCATTTCTTGCGATTTGGATTTTGATCGAACGAAAGAAAAAACGAGTTGGATTCGTCGCTTGACGAGATAAGCTCATTTTTCAATTGCTCTTAATGATCATTATTGCGAACATTCAGTAAACATTTACGTTGGACGCGCTCATTTTTGCAAAATAAACGACAACATTTCCATTCAGCAAATTTGTTCGATTACCCACATCAAATTGTTTATAATTAAGAACATAAATTGTGTGATCTTTCCGATTCGCAATAACAGCGAAAAACAAAAATTGACGTAATTCTTAACGCGAACGCATTGCATCTTCATGTGCGGTGATTTTTCTGTGTTCAACGCTGTTTGCTATCAGTTCAGTGTCCTGTGTTTACAAACAGAGATTTACTGTGGCGATTTGACAAACGGCATTAGAAAAGGTGTTTGCTATCGTGTTAATCAATCAATTACATAAAAAAACAAGATGCCTTACATTCGTAAGGTTAACTTTTCTACACTCCCAAACATATAATTTCCAATTAAATCCAATTCTCCATGCATTTAAATAAGGAAAGCATCATATTTTAATCCGACCTTAATATCAGAGCGAATTCAATACTCTGTTTTTCATACATTGTGACATAGCAGAATTCTTACCGTGTTTTTGCGTACAGCGTATAGTGTACCACGCGCCTTCCCTACATACCATAAATAAGGCTAGAATTCGCGATTTTCGGCGTTTGAAAATCGAAAAAAAACTGCTTTTTAGTGGGTCAAAAAATCTGGGGCGATCCCAATACTTTTCTTACACGACATGGTCGTGTCGAAAAGTAAAAACTACCGTGCCAAGTACAATTTTTTTTCCGCTAACCATATGTAAATAGGCGCACATTGTCTTTTATTGTGGCTATCTATTCATCTTATCTTTTTTGTGTTGTACACCGGATGAGTAGTCCGAAAAATCGATTCATAATTACATTCATTCCCGAACACTGTGAATTCCCTATAAATAGTACCAGTGTGTTTTGAAACTATTCAGTCGCACCTATAATTTTATACACATCGAAAATTCCCTTTGAAATTATCAACTCCATTTGAAAGTGATAGAAAACTGTTTCTAAGGTGTTTAGCCATTAATTACGTTGTGAAATGGGGAAAATTTTGTGCTTAATATTAGTGCTTGTGATTTGTTTGGGGTTCACGAGTCAGGTTTTGGCCGACGATGATTGGTGGGAATATGGCCATTTCTACCAAATTTATCCGCGTTCATTTCAAGACAGCGATGGTGATGGTGTCGGTGACTTGCATGGAATCACGTCGAGATTGCCGTATTTAAAATTCATCGGTGTGACTGGCATGTGGTTGTCGCCGATTTTCAAATCGCCGATGAAAGATTTCGGCTACGATATCTCCGATTTTCGACAAATTCATACCGGATTCGGGACTCTTGATGAATTCGATCGTTTGGTCGAGCGAAGCAAAGAGTTGGATGTCAAGTTGATTCTTGACTTTGTACCAAATCACAGCTCCGACAAACATGAATGGTTCCGAAAATCGGCTGATCCAAGTGATCCCGAGCATGAGAAATACAAAGATTACTACATTTGGCACGAAGGACGGTTATTGGAAAATGGGACGAGAATTCCGCCAAGCAACTGGCTTAGTATTTTCCGTGGCAGTGCATGGCAATGGGTTGAAAGCAGAAAAGCTTACTATTATCATCAATTTCTTGCTGAACAACCCGATTTGGTAAGAAAATGTCAATAGAAAAACTGATCAAATAAAGAAAAACCAAAGTGGTAACCGGTCATGCATGATTTGTCTTTTTTTTCAATTTTCCTAACCAAAGAACTATCGCAACGAGGCGCTTGTCAATGATATGAAAGAAATTTTGCGATTCTGGTTGAGAAAAGGCGTGAGCGGATTCAGGTAATGAACATTGAAATAAACGCTCAGTGATTGTTCCTACTCACTAAACCATTTGTTCTATTTGACGCATATCGTAAGAATAGATGCGATGCGGTTCCTTATTTATTTGAAGCTGAACAGAATTCCGAAGGATTCTATGACGATGAACCATTGAGTGGGGACTGTGACGATGACCCGGACGCATATTGTCGGCTCAAGCACACAAAAACGCAAGATTTGGATGAAACCTATGACGTGATCTATCAATTCCGCAAAGTGACCGAAGAAGAAGAGTTTGCCAGTGAAACACGGTAATTAGAGATAATTGAATACAATTCGATTTGATGGAATAAATGGTTTTGGTCATTTCATGGCAGCATTCTAATGTCAGAGGCATATACAACACTACCAAACACACTACGGTTCTATGGTAAAGTTGAAAATGGAGAAATAGCCGTGTATGGTGCACATATTCCATTTAATTTTGAGCTGATATCAAAGACAAGCATGGGCACTACGGCCTACGAATACAAAGCGCACATTGAACATTGGCTCAATGGCATGCCGAAGGGTAACAAAATTCACGCCAATTGGGTGGTAAGCATTTTTCATCAAAGCTAACCTCTAATTATTTCTTTTTCTTTGAATTATTCACAATGCAAAATCGTTTTCGCTCTCAATACGCATCAAATAAATTCAAAATGTTATTTTCATTCGATTCAAATCGATAATTCGTCAGCTTGGCAATCATGATAATAAGCGATTGGCTTCGCGTTATCGGCCAGCACGTACTGACCTCTTCAACATGTTGTTAAAAACCTTACCTGGTATCACCGTCACTTATATGGTAAATAATGCAACTGACGATACTAATAATGAAATTGCAAATATAATTTGGTAAAAAATCGTTCTTCAATGTCTCAAAGTTTTCGTTTCGTTGAATGGCAGGGTGAAGAGATTGGAATGACCGATGTCTATATATCATGGGAAAACACCGTTGACCCGCAAGCATGTCGCACCAATGAACAAGTTTTCGATCAATTTTCGCGTGATCCGGCGCGTACGCCATTCCAATGGAATGACGATAAAAATGCCGGTTTTAGCTTTGCCAACAGCACATGGCTACCAGTTGCGAATAATCACACGGATAACAATGTTCAACTGCAAAAATCGGAAATTCTCAGCCATTTAAAAGTGTTCCGTCAGTTGATGGCGTTGAGGTTTGTGTTTATTGTTATCAATTCATTACAACGAGTCACAAATAATGCTTCTTCGCCAAATTTCACCGTTCGTTAACTCTTTTAGACAAAATCCAACTATAAAATATGGGGGATTGAAAATCAATGCAGTCAACAAAGATGTGCTTGTGTACAAAAGAGAAATTGACGGCCAGGATGACGCCGATATCATAGTGGTTTTGTTGAATTTGGGCACAGCCTATAGACCCGTTGAATTAAACCATTACTTCCGACAATTGCCGCGGCAAATGAAAGTGGTCGCTGCATCAATTCACTCGGAAATCCTTGTAATTGGGTAATTGTTTCGTTTTCGAATATGTCGTTCAGCAAAAAATCAATGCTTATTATTTGTTTATTTGCGTTCCGCAGTGATATCGTTGATACGAAAAAGGTGGTGATCCCACCAGAGGCAGGAATTATTATTTCTGGGCAGAAATCAGGTTTTTTGTCAAACGAATCCATTTAAATATATGGACTGATATTTGATTTGCTTTGGTTAGTTAGTTCAGTTTCAAAATTCGGTTTGATTTTGCCAATATTTGGGCGACATTCACATATTCCATATTCGTTAAAGTCTAAACAATGTTATCAAAGAGAAACAGGTCAAATGGCTTGAGTGGAAAATCAAAGCGAAGAAAAACTAACACTTTTTAAACTGACTTTAAACGGTGTAAATCTAAATGGAAATGAAAAATGGGTTGAAAATTCCATAAAAATGAACTGAATAAACAAATGGAATCGGATATCAGCCCATGAGGCTTGTTTCTTTGGTCAAGTTGACAATTTGGTTTGTAAAAGTTTTATTTGATATTTTATTGTTATATATTGATACCGTATAAAACTATCTGCCTTAATGAAATTCAAATGAAAATGCGTGGAAAATAGTGGAAATAAAATTATTGAAAGAAGTTCTATGGCTTTTGAATTTTTCATTTTGTCCCTGATTCAACGTGCTCATATTCGTATGGCATTGCAGCTGCAATATTAATTGAAATACTTGAGCATATGTATGTGACTACTCACTCAGAAGTACTTTTACAACATGCACGACTTGTATTGGTAATTTGACAGATCACCACCATTAATATTGGTGAGCATAGTGATATTATATGTATTGTATTACTACTTAGTAACACAAAGAAGTATTGGTTATAATATCGCACAGCAGAGCCGATACAATACATATAATATCACTATGCTCACCAATAGTAATGGTGGTGATCTGTCAAATTACCAATACAAGTCGTGCATGTTGTGAAAGTACTTCTGTGTGAGTAAGGCACACGCTGGCCAATATTCGTATCGGTATTTTTCGAAACGGGACACGTCACTTATCAAGCACATTGTTGGGAAAAGAATAAATTTCTAGCATTTTCTAGAATTCTCGAAAATTGGGTTGATGTCAACTTTATGATCCGTCGTCGAAGGATTGCTTGTTGTTATTTTTATTTATTTATATAAATTTTAATTTCTTTTGGTCCATAGAGGACAATTATGATGGGGAAACCTCAATTAAAACCCCATAAAACGTTATAAAATATGGAAACCCAAGTCTTACTAATGGTTTTTACATGTGCGCCCAATTTTTCCTATTTCATATGATGAATTTGTAGCCAAAGCTCAAAATCAATTCTTCATTGGCGAAAAACACAAAAAACTACATTCAATATTCACATTCCTCATGTTACGCTTCTATTGAAGCGACGATTCATGTTGCGTTTTTGAGAAAAAAAATCATGTTGCGCTTCAGTTCGAACGCTTCTGTATTCCCATTTTTATTCTCACCGACACATTTACATGCATGTAAAATGACCATGGTCATTCGTAATATTACAATAGTGCCGACAGCTTCTTTATTTCTAAGATCCATCTATCGAAGCCAACAATTTCTTGTACAATGATGGTTTTGATTGTTTAGGTTTTATTAATTGCGGTTTGCTTTTTAAAGGGTGTTTCAATAACGACGCACAAAAGTAACCCTATCGTAAATCATGACAGGCTACCCGATCTGTCAAACTAATACGTCAAAATTATTCGTCAATCTTTACCATTTTGCAGGCCCCGGTTGTAATTGACAAGCTGACTACGTTTGACATTTGTATGATCCCTATCGAGAGTGTGGCACATTCTCAAATGTGCCATTGTGTGTATCATGACGAGTCATTTCAAACATAACCTCATCTTTTTTGATTTTGTGTTGGTGTAACATGCACATTTTCATTTTATTTGATTTTATTATTAAAAAAACACAAATTTTTTTTTTTTTAAACAAAATAAATGTTCAATCATACGGCATTCATTTTGCATGTTTCATTTATCCGCATTTCTTGAACCAAATAATTAGCTCGTCCAATGCGCTGATTCTATGTTATTGTATGTTATACCTCTTGTTCTCGCTCAATTGGCTATGTTGAAAATGGCACAATTTCGAATGTGCCAGTCTCCCGATAGGGTTGTTGACAACCATTGGCAACGAAGCTACTTACCGAGGCTACCGCAACGAGCGCCACAATAGTGGCGGCCTGAAGCCAGGCTATGCCATTTTGTGCCATGAAGAGATATTTCAAAAAGCAACGCGTTAAAATTGTGAAATCCCATCACGAAAATAGGTCCATTTTTGAATTTACAAAAACTCAAAATGTCATGTGAGAATCTCGCTTTTTACCTCTCGAAATCCAATTTTTTTCGTTTTATTTATTTTTAACAGTTTTTATCTCAACTTGAGCCAAAAGTTCGCCCCAACAACCAGAGCAGAATTCCGCACCGTTTTCAAGATATAGCCAACTTTGGCCAACTTTGCAAAAATGATTGTGACAATTATTGATTTTTATACTTTAAAATAACAGCTAGGGGCATTGATTGTATAGACAACTCCATTCAACAATGATATGACTTTAAAAAATCGTTAAAAAACAATTTAATCAGAATCGAGCTTCAGAAATGTCATATATTTTGGGCGCCAAATGCGTAGGTTGGTCACTCAATCCTCAAATTTATCAAAACGTCCAGTTTTTCATTGTTTTTACTGTTCTGTGAAAGATATGTTTATTGCGAGTACCGTAGCTGAGTTTTGAGATGTGTAAACCCAGATTTATTGGTTTTAATAGCATTAATTGAGACGTTTTTACAAAAATGAAAGTGAAATTTGGCCTCCAAAAGAGGCTACTAATAAAAGGCGCCACACAGACTTTTTTAACCATACTCAGTTCAAAACATGAATGGCAAAGACCAAACTACAATATACAATAAAGATTTCGGAAAAAATTAAATTTGTTTGTTTTATTTATCAATACTTTTGTGCGTCGCTATTGAAACACCCTTTAGTTCTTATTGACTTGCATGAGGTGCTGAGATTGATTTTGACGTGTGTTATATTTTTCATGTATTTCTATTTGCTTTAACTTGTGGATTTTAAGTATTTGTAAATTTAAAAAAAAAAACATTAGAAAAGAGTCAATGCAATTCTCTGATTTGTGTTCATTCTCGCTGCTCTTAATATTAGCGCAAACAAAATGACGCTCTCTTCGTTTTATTGTTGATTTTGTCAATCTTTTTTGTTATCGATTTGTTTAATATGTTTTTCTGTTTCATGCCAACCGAGTATCTTACATTCTTTCCACTTGTTGAAATATGAGTGATTGTTTCGTTCGACACCGAAAAATGCATGTGCGGTGTATTGTTCAAGTGCTGCGGTTCTACGGTTCTACTACACAACAAATGGGTCAATGTCAAATCTTCATAAATGCACACAAACAAATATGCGCCTCGATAAAGTGAACTGCATTGATTCAATCGATTGAAAATATTTAAAGTGTATTTACGAAGAAATCACGGTTTCAGTGCGCCAGATTTAGAGCGGCACATTCTAGTGCTTCTGAACGTTTAAGGATAGATCGAGAAAAGAAACAATATTAAATTGTTTTTTGAGTGGCCGGCCTTGGATTATATGATCAAAAAACCAACCCCAAATTTGCGAAGAGAAAAAAAACCTACAAACTATGCAAATTACGTATTTCGCGCACCGAAATTACATAATAATAATTGTCGCCAATAGAATTATCTAAATCTGTTTTTAATTAAAAGAGACATAATGGATAGAGAAAAAAATTGTTTTTGTGTAGTAATGCAAATCGATCAGCAGTATTGTCGCACTGCAGTAGAGTTAGCGGTATGACGACGCGACGCAAACCAGAAAACTGGTTACATGCTGTGAGCAGTGCGTAGTAAAGTCATAGACCGGCAACAATCATCCAATCGCTTGCACAGTCCATAAATATTTACTTGTTACAACCGATTGTGAACTTGCAATTTATTTCATTTCGATTGCAATTCCGAGATGAAACATTTATTTGTGCAAATGTTTTGAAATGGTTTGCCAATCATGTATCGATTGAATAATTGAGTCGTACCGCTTATAACCGGCTTTTACACACACAGAAAAAGTATGCCTAAAATTGGTCTAAATTGCAAACGGAAAGCGTTACTGATTGAGACACAACAAACTGATACGCGGTATAATTTTTCGTGGTATTTTTTCATGCTTTTAATTTTGGAAATTGATGGCGACACTCAATCTCTCACTTGGTTCTTGTTTGTTTGCTCTTGTTTTTCTCGTATTCGTGGTCATTTGTACTCACGTCGCTCTCGAAAAGTCGTTTTTTCCCCAAAAATGATCAGACAAATCATAGCCGATCAATTTAAGTGACTTTGAATGTGTGTGACACCATTAGTGCAATTTGATTTTGGTTCAAAGTCTCTGTGTGACTTCGGTGTGAGCGCCATTTATGGTGAGGTTCAGCATAACTTGTATCGCTCCGACCGTATGCACTATGCAGATACTTCGTGTGTGTGATGCAGATACTGTACTTCGTTCAATTCGTCGAAAACGATACGCGTAAAAATGCACGTTGTGCAAATAAATGCGAACGCATTGACGCATTTTTGTGTGGCATTTCGTAAACAAATAAATTATTCATTTAAAATTAGCTAAATGGAGATTTGAGACGAAAAAAAAAGAATTTAAGCACCATAACACAAGCACCTTGGTTGGCATGTTTTTGTTTTTATGTTTATCTCCTCTCGCGAATGCAACTTCGGTGCTGACTATTTAAGCGGCTGCTGCGACCATTCGACTTCATATTAGTTTCTAAGCGGTGTTGGATTACAGTTCGGGCGATTAAGTGCCAAAGTCAATTAAATTTTAAACATGAAATTCTTCGTAAGTGCATTTGAGTTCTTCTTTCAAACATGCTCATGTTGAATCTTTGCAACAATTTGTTTTTTCATCATTTTTTCTGGTTTTGTGTTTTTGTTTTTTACTCTCTCACAGTGTGGAATTGTGTTGCTAGCGATTTTTGTGTCGGCAACCAGTGCTGATGTTGCCGAAAAATTGACCGATGACAAATCAGCCACGAATGCAGAGGGATCAGCGAAAGAAAAGCGTGGCATTCATTTTCACACGTACTCATCGCCATATGTTTATCACAGTCCAGTCATTGTACATCATGCTGCCCCAATTATCCACCATTCAGCACCAATAATTCATCATCCATATGTTGCCGCGCACGCCATACACACTCCAATCGTTTCACACCATGTCATTTCGCATGCACCGATTGTGGCTATACATCACTACAAACGACGCTAATTTTCCAACGACAACCCGAACTACTTAACAGAACGAGAAAAAAAGCGAAAAATTATCCGCCTTAAAAGTTCAAACTATATTACTATTTAAACGCGTTTTTTATATACTCAATGATAATGAACAACCACACCGAAAAAAATGGTAGAACGATTTGTAACACCATGACAAGGAAATGCAAAAATCAACTGAACAACAAAGAAAAACAAGTACCGACGTAACATTCTATTTTGTACGAATTAATTGACTTGATGAAATTAAAAGGAATGAGATTGGAGATTTTACAACGATTTTTTTTCGAAAACGACCGATTGATGTTAAAGCCATTCTGTTTCAACTATCTAGATGAAACACAAAAGCAAAAGTTGAAATAAAATGATTAAAATCTAAGAAAATTATTCAAGAGATTTGTCTTTTTTTTACACTTTTGTTCTAATGTTATGTGGATTTTGCTATTGCGGTCGCATTTGTGGCAAGCAATCATCATTCCAATGCAATGACGTACGGCTGACGATTCTTGACATTTCGTTCATGAACCGTCGTTGTTTTGTTTTAAGGAAAAGGTGTACACAGAAGTGCAACTAATTACATGTTATCACTGCAATCGATCTATTGCAATCAGCTGAATCGAAAAGCAAGTATGCAGTCGATTCGAACAGGGGGGTAGAGAATGATGACACTTTATATTTCCAAACGAAAGCAAAATGATGAGGAACATTTCAATAATTACAGGCTTACAAATCTACCAATAATTGTATCGATCAAATCTGGCTACTGTGTTGTTTTTCTATTTTTCTGCGTTTTGCAATTGTTAGAAGCATGATACAACGGGATTTTGAAATATTTACAAACAGCAGCGGCACAGTTCACGGCACCATGTATAATTTTCCGCACGACGTATCGCGAGAATCGAAAGGCGGAACTTTGCAGACCATCAATCAAACATAGTGTGCGTTTAATTTTTGATTTTATTGCTTTTTTTATGTTCTTCGTTCGTTTTGTTTTATCAATTAAACGTTTTCTTACATTCGACTTGGATTTTTTCTTTTGCTCAAGGTTTTAAACGGAACTTGTTTCTTCTATCTACTCACCCATGTACGTAATGTAGATGAAAAACGGTTCGATTTCAATCAGTAGAAAAAAATGAATTATGCAAGTGGCAAGTGACATTTTTCTAAGCTGCAATTTTAATTCCCAGTTGTAGAATCTGAATTTTTGATTCAGAAGAGAATTAACATGTTACACATTAGCATACTTGTCTTTCAGTTAGCCTGATCTGCTGTCAATCTAATTTTTTGCCTCCAGAGAAAGTATGGCCGGTCTCAACCAGTGCTGAACAAAACAATCGATAAATTTTTCAAAACCAAATAACACATTCGACTACCAAACGCAACGGAGGAAATGTGCGGTTTTTCTACCGTCAATATTTTATACGGATCAACACATCAGAAATGTGTCTATCGATATTTTAGTGGATTTTTTCTACGAATGATTGATTACGTGTAACATGGATACGAGTATAGGAAATGGTAACGCGTACAAGTGCAAAAAATGTACATTTCAACGAAATGTTTGTGGCGCGTGTATTTTTTCTCCGTGTAAAATGGATAAATGGTGACGATTGATTGGAGCAAACGAGCCAAACTTAACATCGAACATGTCTTATCCGAAGTTCCTTTTCGTTTGTACACACATACATAAACATCGATATGGGTCGCGAGCGAATCCTGTGTCGCATACTCGCTTGTGTCGTACTCTCTCGTTTGAAAATGCACATCATCGTTTTAAAAAAGCATATAATTATCTATTCATAAACAACGAGTCATACCGTGTCCATCGGACAGTATCCTGATTACGACAAATGAATATTCCCATCAGTTTTAGTTTCGCATTCATTCCGTTCGGACGGCTTAATCAACATTAAACAGTTTAATCAAAAATCTTTTGAAAATCAAATCTCTTTTTTTCGACTTAGAGAAATTTTCACTTTCGAACAAACAAGATGATCACTTATTGAAAATTTAAAAAAATAAAATAAAATAGAAATTGTGAATATACCAAAATCGACTTGATTTAAAATATTCTATTGAATTTGTGACAAAATCCTTTAAAACGGTTGCCAATTAATATTTCTTCAAACTTAAATTTGATCAAATTTAAAATAAAGAAAAATCTGTGCAATATGAATCCAACGATGGAACTTCCACGTACGGTGAAAAAGTGGAATTATCTCACAATTGCAATACTCAGTACTTGTGTGTTATTACTTCTTTTCGTGCTTATGGGGCTAGTGATGCCGATGTTGTTTACAAAATTCTTGAAAAGTGTAAGGATAAAGTTTCATTTCTTTTCAAAGTGCAATGAATTGGAACGTGTGAAAAAAAATCGAGTTCCTTCTTATGATTTTGTTTGTTATTCTATACAGCAAATCAATCTCACACCCAAATCTGATGTTCGGGAACTCTATGAAAAAGTGCCATTTTTCATCAATTTCCGTATTTACTTATTTAATTGCACAAATCCGGATGAAGTTACAAGAGGTATAAAGTGAATAAGAAAAATAAAAAAAATGGTTTTCAAGAAATGATGGTTCTGAAATTGCTTCAATCTTGTTTCTTATGACACCATTTTGTAATAATAAACATATGAAATTGCGCTAATTGAAAGAAAATACCTTCAGTGTGATTCTCGTGGAAAAAAAAGATTAAAACTAATCATTATATGAACGCGTGAGAATAAAAGACTGACGCTACTAGGTTTTTCGCAAAAGCGGGATAAAAATCAGTTGCACGCAAAAGAGACATTTCAAAAGGTTGCACGCAAGAGAGAAGTATATTGTTGTTGTAATCACAGCTTTAAAATTCAAAATGCGACAAAATAAAATGTTCCGTTTGCGTGTAACCTTTTGAAATGTCTCTTTTGCGTGCAACTGATTTTTATCCCGCTTTTGCGAAAAACCTGCTAGCGTCAGTCTTTTATTCTCACGCGTTCATATGTATTTCTTTTTTAGGTGGAAAACCACGACTTGTGGAAATTGGTATGTTTATAGTTTTATCGTTTGCTAGAAAAAATTCTAATTCGATTTAAATCTTAGGGCCATACTTTTTCGAAGAATGGAAAGTAAAATACGACCTGATTGACGACATCCAGGAAGACACTCTCACGTATAATTATAAAAATACGTTTATATTCCGACCGGATTTGAGTGGCCCTGGATTATCTGGCGAAGAAGTGATTACCATGCCACATCCCCGTAAGAATACGTTTCAAGTTTTCTTTGAACTGTAAACTAAAACAAATTAGTCAAAATTTATCGCTCGAAACCATATTCAACTGACAAATTAACTTTTTTTTCAAAAATATAACAAGTATGGATAAAATCATTTGTATTATATTAGTGAGCCAAAAAACGAATTTTAAAATTTTCAAATTTCGTTTTTCGCCGGAAGTTTAGAAAAAATAGCATATGAACAAAAATTATATCTCGATTTTTTTTTGTCGTGTGTGTTCGTTCCGAATATAGTGACGACAACGATGCTCATGTCGCTGATGGTGGATAAACAACCAATGGTATAAACAATCAATAATAATTTTATTTATTACTTTCCATTCATTTTATTGTGGTGGTGTCCACGATCCGACAGCAAAAACCAAAAATACATTGATTCTTTAATATTTGTCTCTTTAATCGTTCAGTTATGGCAATTTTGAATGTACGGAATGTGACAAGAGCGAAACTGGTGAAAATATTAATGAACTAACATGTAATCACAAAGTTTCTATTTTAATTGCATTAAAAAACACAAGAACAACGTCTGAAAGTAGTCAAAATTGAGAATTTCAATTATTTAAACATGAATAAACATGTAAAGCACATACACATTTCTGTGACGTAAAAAGTCTCTTGCTATCGGATCGTGGTGGTGTCAAAAATTAGAGAAAAAGAATTAATTTACATATTCTGTGTTTGGCATTTATTTCCAATTGTTTTAGAAACTTCTATCAAAATCCGTTACTTTAGTCAAATGCAAGTTTTCTTTTAAATTCCCAGGTTCCAATGGCTACGGCGGCAATCGACCAAATTTTCCATGAACCAAAGGACATGTTCTGGACTGGAAAAATCATGGATGTCCTGTTCAGAGGCATTCCAGTCGACTGCAGCAACACCGAACAATTTCAAGCGAAAGCTGTCTGCGGTTTGTTCGAGAGTGGCGAAGTTAAAGCGGTTCAAAAACACAACGATACTCATTTTATGTTTTCACTGTTTCAGTCGGTAAGTTTTTGTGTGTGTTTTTTATTAAATTTTTTTTTCGATATATTCGGAGTCATTTAGTATTATATACCTATATCTATGGGTGAGATTGAGATTAGTGTATGTTTCATTGACTTTGTTACGAAAGAGAAGAGTAAGTTTCTTTCGTCTTAAAAATAGTTAAAGTAGAGTATCTATTTTGACTGTTTGTGGCTATGATAAAGGCGAGTATGTTTCATAAA
>NW_022595253.1:3683060-3763309 GCF_009176505.1 Sitodiplosis mosellana
GCAATTGAACGTTCCGAACAAAGTGTTCGGAATGTGTTGTAGAATACCGGCACAGACGAATGTTTCATATAAATACGTATAACCACGTATAATTGCCGTATATTTTGTGCATATTTCATATATAAATATTAAATTCTATACGCCATATATTTTAACCATTTCGCATATAAATTTGTATTGGCGAATAGAGATAAAAGCCCCTACACTATAGCCAACTGAATAAAAGAAAATAGTTGTATATTCATCATAATTGTTCTGAAGGCGTGATACAATCAATCAAAATAGTTAAGAGAATGAATTGTGAAATATGTGAAAATACAGGGATTGGAATTACTCCACTATAAAAAGTTATATTTTTATGTATTAGAAAAATCACAACCAATTATTCTATGAAAACAATATTGCAAATAAACATTATTAAAAATATTCGAAATCGATTTTTTCAATTTATTTGAGAAAAAAAACTTTGATGTGATCGGACTGATTACATATCAAGCAGCTAAGAACATTAAAACTGAGTCCACTGCGAACAAAATCTCTTTCTTAACAGCAATTTGTACACGAGCAAGTAAGTGTGATAGTTAGTGAGAGGGACAAAGTTTGATAGCAAACAATTTGATTATATCGGTTTGAATGTTCTTTGTAAACAGAAACAAAACATTCACTTGTGCGCTCCCGTGGTGACCTTGAGATTATCATTTGTCAATCCGTATTTATTACGTGATTTATTTAATTTTTATTTATGCTTAGCAAATTGATGATTCATGGTATAAATTCCATTCGTTAATCACTTGATACAACGAAAATCCATATAAGACTCTCTACATGCATTTGAAATAGAAAAATGTCTGGAACGTTTCACTGTACGTCAAAACAAGAAAAAAGAATAAAATTTCACGTTGATAAGGAAATGTAGGAAAAAACGCTATTGGAAATTGATTGAATCAAACTACGATTGTTGTTGAGTTTGTTTGTCCATTGAATGGTTTTTATTTGGAAATTAACAAATGGTCTATAGTTTTATTTTTTTGCAGTAAAATTGTAAATGCAGTGAGTGATACAAATATACAAATGTCTGGAAATCATTGAAAGAATTTCCTAACGTTCATGTTTATTCTCTTCGGCTTGTTGAAATTGGTAAACAGCTTTATAAAGAATGTAATTGTCCTATTTTATAAGTTTAAGTCGTCTCATTTTCTATTTATCACGCGTTCTTGTTTTCTTTTTGGTTTTTGGTTTTTCATGTAGTACTATTTGTTTCCATTCTTCTTGTATTAAAATATTATAAAAATCTGTTCAACACACAAAACACAATTGACAAAGAATTCAATTCTGATCAAAGTTACATCTTGATTCGTCTCAGTACAACGATTCGGTGATCAATTTTCAATAGCAATACAATGGGCGCGCATTCAGTGCATTTGTTTGAGTTGTTCGTATGTTATGAAGAATATTATGTTCCACGGGCCCATTCTCACCCACGTTGGAATAAAGCCTTTATACAGCGCTGGAAATCCTTCATTGCGCACCGTTTGGATGCCACAATCTATACTCCCTTTGTACAATCGTAAAGCCGCTTGATTTTGTGCCGATGATTGATTTGTAATTAATTTTCTCTGGTTCATCAGACGCGTCTGTGTATAGAAAACAACATCATGAATTAGAGTTATTTCAGAAGCGATAAATACGAATTATGTAAATAATCTTTAATTACCCTAATTACATCGATCGGCGTCGAAGCGACCGCACTACCAAAACTAGCTATAAAACTGGATCTAAAACGAAGCGCGAAATATGAAAATTAGCAGCATTTTTAAAAATCGTCGGTTAAACGACGTTTGCCTTACATGAAATGATTTGCGACATGATCTCCGAATGTTTCGAGCAAATGCAATTTACAGAAGTCGTACACGGGTAATTCGACGGCAGCAATTACAGCAGCTAAAATTAGATACAAATTAATTAGCTTGATGTTGATGATATAGTACTTAATTTGCACTCTTTCCTCAATACCTCGTTGAGCTGTTGGCCCGAGACCCTGAAAAATTGCCAAAGTGAACGAATTGTTATTTTATTTTTTATTTTTTTGTTCTTTCTTGAAAAAAGTTCAATTAACAAGGAAATGGAAAAAGACTCATGCAAACAATGCAAATTAAAATTGCATTTGAAAAAGTCAAATTATTTTTAATTGTATTGAAAAGAAGAGAAAAAAGGTCAAAATGAAAGACAAAAATATCCCATTTCGATACATACTCGCCATAAACCTGAGATTCCTTCATGGTGATAAATTTCCCGGAAGCAACCAATCAATCCAACTTTGTCCGTACCGCGTCCATGCACTTGCATTCGAACTTTTAGTACATCGGTGGGTGTAGCAATTGCACTGCTTATTGCACCAGCTGAATGATAGAAATGAAAATATAGAAAAAAAGGTATGATTTCATATCTAATTTTAATATGTGACATCATTCGCCTGTCTGGATGCGATTTAAATGTAAAATTACCTATGACTGCACACAAAACATTGCACCAAACACGTTCGTTGCCATGCTTATCGATTAACCAGCCTTTTTCTGTGACTAATTTCTTAAGCGTATAATAAGTACCGAATTTTATGGTTCCATAAGTTGCTTGCCGAAGTACTGCAGGCCATAAACTAATAAAATTGAAAAATGGATAAATCGCAATCGATGATTAGTTTTATCGTTATTATTTGTCTGGTTACCAGACTCTGATAAGAGTATGGTAAAATGGTATCGATCTGATCAAATCAAAAATCGATTGTAAGAAGACATTTGAAAAATGTGAGAAGATAAGATACATTACCCTGAATACAAAGCCTTAACACCTTCTTGACGTCTGATTTGTACGAAACAATCTGTCATACCATTGTATCGCAATTTGGTGTGTTCATGTTTTTGTCCTTGAATTTGCAGCCGAGTCTGTTAAAAATAAGAAAAAAAAAAATAAATTGATTAAATTTCCGCGACAAGAGTAGCATTGACACCGAACAAAAAAAAAGAGAATCACACGAAGAAAAAAAAAGTGACAAAACAATAGAACAGCTGTGAATAAACTCACTTTAGTCGTATCAATCGGAAATGTTCCTGCAACAGAGGCGAAAGAAAACAGAAAAATAATCAGTTGATAACACCTCGTAAAAAAACCACAACCGATACATTGGCAAACAACAAACAATTGAGGTTATGTAATTTTGCTTATTCTAATTGGTCTAATCTATATGTGTATGTGGAACAGAGAAAGAATGAGAAACAGTACGAAAGAATTCCAATTTACCGAATTCTGCGGTGATTGACGCCACTCCTGCAAATGTAAAACAACAACATGTCAATGAAAAGGTGCTTTATTTTTCATTATGCACAAACAAGGTGCTTTATTTTTTATGCATTGATTCTGCTTGGAAAGTCATTTATCACAATTTACCTCCGTAAACAAACGGCCGCCAATCTCTCTCGCCCATTCCTCACACACGATTGAATGCCAGCCACGATATTGCAAAATGCTACCACTTTTTTTCACTGAAATTGATGCGACAATTTCTTTTGCGAGCTCACACTTTGAGTATTCTATTTTTTCCCAACGTATAGATGCTTCTTCGTTGTTTTTTTCTCAGTCGTTTAGGAAAATCAAGGGAAGATTACACGTTTATTTCTGCCTTTTTTCGCTTATTTATATTGAAATAACTGTCACATAAATTTACACACACTGCTACACCGATTTCGTCACGCATATTGAGTGGTACGGACGATACTGATTCGAAACGAAAAAGAAAATAGCAGTGCTAAAACCGTGCATGCGGTATAGAATGATATGACACACTCACACAGAACCAAGAGTGTTTTTTTCTTGCTGTCTAGCCCGTGTAATCGGTGTATCACCTCAACTTGATTGCTCGATTGTCAGCATACTGTAGAAGTGTCAAAGACCAAAATCGCACATTTTCGCCAATGTTGAATGGTTTCACTTGTGAATGTCATGTTCAATGTTTACTTGCAATGTGTGAACATCGCGCTGTCCTCCTCTTTTTCCTCATCTCAATCCGTATCACTGTGAATGTTTGGAAAAAAACCTTTCAACGTTCTTGGATTTGTTCCAGTGTTTTCGATGTGTGTGATGAACATTTTTTTTTATTTGTGTTCATATCTTCGGTTATTAATTTACTTCAATTTTCAATTTTGTCAACTCTCCCATGAAATAAAATGATTTTAACGAAAATCTATTTTTCGTTGCTTATTTCATCGTGTACGTCGCACGATTAACAAAAGCAGCAAAACACTTCTTGAAACAGCAACAACGGATGAGTTTGTCAAAAACAATTTCAATGTGACACAAAATGTCAAACGCCAATCGAATGTGTGTTTTTCTCCGGTTAACCAAACACTTTGTGTGAAATGATTTTGGGAAGTTTTCCGCAATTAAATCATGGAGCTCGTCGAATTTGTGCGCGACTCAAGTCAGGTTACACAAAAATTAAAGACGTGAACAATAGCCATGTTGGGAATACCATTGAAGTCAGAGGCTGGGTGAATAATTTCCGAAAGCAAAGTAAATTCGTATTCCTGGACCTGAAGGATGGATCATCAAATGAGCATTTACAAGTGTTGGTTGATCGTGAAACTCACCGACAAAACCCAGGACTGACTTATGGAGCGGCAGTATCGATCATCGGGCAAATCGGAACAGCACCACGGGGCCACCTTGAGCTACGAGCTGAGAAACTTCGCCTGAATGGAACTTGTGCCATTGAAGATAAAATCTATCCATTTGTTCGTAAGCAAAACCATTCGCTCGATTACATCAGACAGGTTTTTAATTGAGATCTTGAATGAATGGTTGAATGAAATATAAACTTTTTTATTTTTATTAATTGAATAGCATTTGCATTTGCGAGCACACAACAGCCAATTTCAAGCCTTTTTCCGTGCACGACATTTTGCCAGTCTGGCATTTCATCGGCATTTCAACGACAATGGATTTGTTTACATTCATACACCAATATTGACATCAAACTCATGCGAAGGAGCTGGTGAATTGCTATCGGTGGTGCCACACAACGATGAGCTATTGCAAAATATGCAAAGTGAAACGGCAACAAAACCAAAAGACGAAATTTATTTCGATCGGAAAACTTTTCTAACGCTGTCCGGTCAAATGCATTTGGAAGCGATGTGCTTTCGATTAGGCTCGGTCTACAATTTTGGCCCAGTATTTCGTGCAGAGAATTGCAATTCATCGATTCACATGAGCGAATTTTATATGATTGAAGCCGAAGAGAGTTTTGTAGAGAGTGTTGGAGACATCACCAAGCGAATAGAATCAACGATCAAAAGTGTAACGAAATGTTTGCTGGATGACAATGCCAAAGAGGTAGATGAAGCTTACAAAGCCACTTTTACCGAAGAAAAGGAAGCCCAAAGTGAGGAGGATCGTTTTAAATGGTTAAAAACCCCATTCGCAACTGTAACTTACGCTGAAGCTGCTGAGATTTTACAACAAAAATATAAATTCAATGCAAAAGATGGCCTATCGAAAAGTGACGAGCTAACATTGGTAAAACACTTCCAAAAGCCAGTGTTTGTAGTCAATTGGCCACGAGAGTTGAAACCATTCTACATGCGCACCTGCAAACATGACTCAAAATTAGTTGAAGCTATCGATTTTCTAATGCCGAGCGTCGGTGAATTGGCTGGTGGAAGTGTTCGTGAAGATAGCTACGAAGTACTTGAACCATCCGTTCCACACGATCTGAAATGGTACTTGGATCTTCGAAAATATGGTGGATGCACCACTGGTGGATTTGGCATCGGTTTCGATCGATATTTACAAGTGTTACTCGGCATTAGCAATATTAAGGATACAATTCCATTTCCACGATGGCCACATCATTGTCAAATGTAGATAAGTTGTTGTTGATAGTTTTGCTTACGAAAGACACGCAATAAAACGAGTGGATTTAATAATTTGGAAAACCCCATGAATGGGATAGCATTTATTTTAATTCTATTGAAATATTTTGATTCTTGAAATTATTCTCTTTTGATATATTTTTTTCCAAATTTTCTCTCCGAAATATTTCATTTGACATAAAATGTTCGTTCTTCGAATAGTGCGCCACCGAGCCTAACCTCACATTTCGTGGTTCAATAGACAAACTGTAAAAGGCGCGTAATTTCCTCTGTTTGCATCGAATAGAAACGTAGTTAGCGTCGCAACTGTCAAAACTATTTCGAAAACAATAATATTTCGTTTGGCATTTGTTTTGGTTGCATCTTGTCGAAATTCTAAATTCTAAATTCATAGTAAAAATTAATTGATTTCGTTTGAAAAAAATTCTGAAATTGAAAAATGGATAAACGAAAGACGGTTATACATTGGTTCAGAAAGGGATTGCGGATACATGATAATCCTGGATTGATTGCAGCAATTGAGGCAGTACAAAAGAACAAAGACCATGTACTGCGTCCAATTTACATACTTGATCCAGAATGGACTCAATTTTGGCGCATGAGTGCAAACAAATGGCGATTTTTGCAACAGTCACTGGTGCAACTCGATGAAAATCTCAAAACGTTGAACACACGGTAAATTTGCGTGATTTTTTTTTTTGTTCTTTCATTCAAATATAAATATTTTTAATTTATTTTCTTTTATATACTGATGTTACGAAGATTGTATGTGATTCGTGGAACACCAAAGAATGAGATGCCCAGAATATTCAAAGAGTGGAATGTAACACTCATGACATTTGAATCGGAAATCGAGTCGTTCAATCAGCGTCGTGATGCATTGGTCAAGATACACGCAGGTCAGCACAATGTAAAACTTGACGAATTCCACTCGCACACGGTGTACAATCCACATTTGGTGCTGCAAAGTAATAACAACCAGGTGCCAATGCGGTACCAATCATTCATTTCACTCGTTGAGCACAAAAAAGTTGCGCCAGCGCTCGAAATCACCAGTAAGCACAAGTTGAAAAAGGAACACCAAGCGCCGAAAGACTCAAAGGAAGAAGCAAAGGCGTCATGCTACGATTTGCCCGAGTTAAGTGAGTTACCATTGAATGAAACCGAATTAGGTCCAAATAAGTTTCCCGGTGGCGAAAAGGAAGGCCTCGATCGAATGGAAAAAATGTTAAGTAGAAAAAAGTGGATTTGGGAATTTGAAAAGCCTAACACGGCACCAAATTCAATTGAACCTAGCACGACGGTTCTTAGTCCGTACATTACATTCGGATGCCTTAGCTCACGATTGTTTTATCACAAATTGAAAGCAGTATTGAGCAAGGCATCGAAATATAGTAAGCCGCCCGTAAGCTTGATGGGTCAACTGATGTGGAGGGAGTTTTACTATACGGCCGCAGCAGCCGAGCCAAACTTTGACAAAATGGTCGGGAATCGAATTTGCAGACAAATTCCATGGCAATACGATGCAGATCTGCTGGATGCATGGGCTCATGGTAGAACAGGTTATCCATTCATCGATGCCATCATGCGGCAGCTACGCCAAGAGGGTTGGATTCATCATTTGGCTCGTCACGCAGTCGCTTGCTTCTTGACACGGTATGTTTTCGGATTGTTCGAAGATTTTTACAGATGGAATTAATTTTTTTATTCAACATTTTTCAATTCGTTTCAAATTTCAGAGGTGATTTATATGTGTCATGGGAGCATGGACAACACGTATTTGAAGAGCTGTTACTGGATGCCGATTGGGCATTGAACGCCGGCAACTGGATGTGGCTGTCAGCTTCAGCATTCTTCTATCAGTATTTCCGTGTTTATTCGCCAGTTGCATTCGGAAAGAAAACCGATCCGTATGGTAACTACATTCGAAAGTATTGTCCAGAATTGAAAGATTATCCGAGTCATTTGATTTATGAGCCGTGGAAAGCATCAGCGGGTGAACAACGTCGCTACAAATGTGAAATCGGAAAAGACTATCCGAATCGCATTGTCGTTCACGAAATGGTGCAAGATTTCAATAAAGGACGCATGAAACGTGCTTACGAAGTACACAACGGACAACGTGAGGAAGGCGAACCATCGCCAAAAGTGTTTATCAAAGAAGAAAGACACCGACCATTCATAAAAGTTGAGCCCAAAGAAGAGCCCGCCGATAATGATGAAGATCCAGAGAACGTCTGCTAATTTTTTTTTCTCTAATCTAAACACAGAAATCAAAATATAAAGTTATACTCATAAAAACCATATTTTTTCATTCAAAATCAGCCGATTCATTAAGCATTTAAATAAATCGTCAGTTTAACCAAACGAACTGTTGACAAGTTTTGACGTTGACAGTGACGTTTTGTGTATGCATCATTTTTATATTGTGGAAATTTTTCGTTCAAAATAAACGCAAATTTGTTGTCTCTTCACATAAAAAAAGGCTTTCTTTCTTTCAAGTAATAAAAATACAGGAAAAATGACTGATCCGGGGACTGAAACTGAAGCGTCAACATCGAATGGTAAACATTGATATTTGTTGTGAGAAAAAAATAGAGAAGACTGAGTAGTTTCTTTGTTGTTCTTTTTGTTATCGAATAGAGCGTAAATACGTCGTACCGGTGCGATCCGTCAAAAGTGTAAATGATATGGCACTTTGGGAGAAGTCGACCGCATATTATGATATCATTGGCTTCATAAATGCAATCAGTCAAGCAATACAAGGAAAGAAACTCACCATAAAAGTGGACCCATCGCCAATTACTGATAATCTGTTGCAGATCTTTGATGAATTGAATAAAATGGTGGACGAAACACCGCCGCTGGAACAGCCACAGCGATTTGGCAATAGAGCGTACCGTGATTGGTTCGAAAAGATGAAAACTGAATCGCCGAAATTGCTGAAGAAAGCATTGCCAGCCGAATTCCATCCAGCGCTCATTGAAGTCAGTGCATACTTTGTTGAGTCATTTGGCAATGCCACGCGAATCGACTATGGAACCGGCCATGAATTGGCCTTCATCATGTTTTTGTGTGCACTGTATAAAATTCATGCGTTGAGTGAAAGCGACAATTTATACACTGGATTGAAAATATTCAACGCATATTTGGTGTTTGTGCGTCGTTTGCAAATTTGTTATCGCATGGAACCGGCCGGTAGTCATGGTGTTTGGAGCCTGGATGACTATCAATACGTGCCATTCATTTGGGGCAGCGCTCAATTAGCTGTGAACGCACCATTCGAACCACATCACTTCCTTGAGCCTGATGTCATCGATCGGTACAAAAATGAATACTACTTCATCGGGTGTATCGATTACATTCTACAGGTTTGTGATGGACCACGAGTTGCATTGATTTCGATTATGGATATTTTTTGATTTCTTGAATAGGTGAAGACGGGCAGCTTTGCCGAACACTCCAATCAACTGTGG
Source organism: Sitodiplosis mosellana (assembly GCF_009176505.1). Lineage (NCBI taxonomy): Eukaryota > Metazoa > Arthropoda > Insecta > Diptera > Cecidomyiidae > Sitodiplosis > Sitodiplosis mosellana. Next base: position 3,692,464 of record NW_022595253.1, read on the forward strand.
AGCATCAGCAGCGTTGATTCGTGGGTTAAAATTAATTCCGGTTTGGTTAAAAAGTATCAAAAAGAGGTAAATCTTCAAAAGAGGTAAAAAAGAGGTTTTACATGGAAACTTTCCAATTTTTTCCGTTGTGGAACATTTTTCTGGGGATTGTACAACTTCCATCTAATTTGTATTGACTATGAGATTGTTGTTGTTGTCATATTGACTCAATTGAATTGAATTGTTGTATTTTTTGATCTTAAACAACTCTTTTGCCCATTGCAGTTGCTCGCCAAATTCCCTATGATTCAACACGTGCTGTTTGGTTCGATACTGGAGTTTAAGAAAATTGCTCCTGGCACCATTCTTCCGACGGCTCGCTTGGGAATGCTACCACCTCGCCGTGCACCCGGTCAACATCTGACTCCATCAGCCCCGCAACCAACAACTGCGCCACCAGCACCATAAGCTTATGATGCATTGATTATAAGCAATTTCCTTTTCGTAGATTCTCCCATTTGTGTCGATACACATTGATTTCGATCATTTTTTTTAAATAGAAAAAACCGTTCGACTCATTTACGCCTCATTTATTGTTATTAAATTTAAATACATAATAGCTTTTGACAGAAAAAAACTACAGTTGGCTTCATTTTTTGAAATTCATTTTTTTGGTGGTTGCCATGCTTCGATTTTCGGTTTGACCGTTGAGTATGCCGCATATTGGTCTGAAAGTAATGAAAATGAAATGAGTTACAAACATGAATCAAATTTGAAATTATGATTGATTCAAAGTTTAAATTAAAAACCTGGTGTGCCAGATAGATTTTCAGAGTGATCCGACATCCATTTGTACTGTGGCCGATGTGGGTCTTCAGTTGGAATTCGGTCAGTCTATCAAAATGCAATAATATTAGTCGAATTATTTGTCGAAACAAATTAGTCAAAATGTTCATTACAACTGCGATGTGCTGATACAGATAAACTTACTTTGTAGTGCATCCAACCGAACCATTCAGCTGGAATTTGGGAACCATCGTAGTTCATATGGATGTGTGGTGCATATTCCACCCAACGATTGCGACCATAGAAATAGTAATTGTTTTCATAGTATTTATTACCGTATTTATCGGTGCCGACAAGTTTACCAATTTTCAAGTCGTCAAACCTGGAAATAGAAAACAATTCGATTTTTGTAGTTTATTGACGATTTACCGAGAAATATTACATAATCACAACACATCACCCGAAGGATGCTTCATTGTATGGCCAAAGCTTACCTATACAACTTGAAAAAACTATTTCGAAGACCACCATTGAAACTAATAATCTCCCAGGCTTTGGCGAGTTTATCCAAACCAAGATATTGCGGTAACTTCGACATTTTGCAGCAATAAAAATTGCCACAGCTCACAACAATGCAGATGGAATTGCGAGCAAATTTTTCTTCTTTTCCACTACAGTGAATTTTGTTTTGACATTTCTACTGTCATGAGAGTGTCAAACGCCAACACGATGTGAGAACGTTGACAGGTTTTTAGATGATGTAAACGCACCCATTTGTGATAACATGTAATAATATGTTTGAAATATTTTGCAAGCAAACAAACAACTATGAATCATATTGGCTTAATATCCATTTTTATGCAATTTTCTTTTGTTTAAATTTCATCCAATAAAAATGGCATTCTAAAAATGACGCATTAATTTTATTCAATCACAGCTGAGCTTCCAGATGTGCACTTGCAATTTGGTTTATGTTTTATGAGGCGACGTTTGGTCCACGTCTCGCACTCGAAAAATAAACAGTTAGCAAAAAAGAGACAGCATCCATTTGTAAACAATACATGTATTATAATCCTATAATGAACTAATTTTCGACACACAATCGCTCAACACCGGCTAAATGAGTTGCAACAATGACAATTGTTTGAGGTTATTCGTGTGAAGCGCTTGCACCCGATCGGAAATCAATTTCTTCGTTTTTTTGATATTGAAACAATAGTCTTTTTTCGTTCGATTAAATTTTTCAAATTGTTTATTATTCAAAGGCTTCAGTATGGCAAATTGGATCACAAAATTATACGAACAATTGTTGCATTCGTTGGATGACGTTTTGGATGTAAAGAAAATATTTGCATATCATTTGCAAATTTGTTGGAGATATTTTTTAATTTTTCATATATATATTCTTTTGGATTTTAGATTGCTGACATGGATATGGCAATGCAAACAATGTCGGTATTCGAACAAATTCAACTGACAAAGGAAGAATTGGAATCGACGAAAATTTGTGAATACATGAAAGATTTGTATGTCGAAACAACGAATCAATATCTAAAATATCGCTTGGAAATTGTGCTTCACCAATGGCGTGACATTCTACGGAATGCTCCAATGAAGCAGCCTAAGTCACGTCGTGTCGTGTCCAGTTCGGTGTTTGAAGCTGTTATCATGGATGACGATCGATTTTTCGAAACAACAAGTGTTCCAGAGCTATTGCATCGCTTGCTGAAATCGTTCGACAAAAATTACAAGGTAAACAAATGACAAAAAAAAAAATTGTTTGTCCAAACATTGCCGTTTACATATTGTTTTTCCCTTTCTATCAAACATAAACATCAGAAAGCATCGTTGATGAACATCAAAAATTTTTCTTTTCTGATTACGTCAATGCTTGACTAAAACCAATTTCGTGTGTTTTTTTATCAGGTGACTGATATGGCAACAGTTTTGAATACAATCGATACATTCGAAAAGATCGACATCCCGGTATCACAACTGGCTACGACGCGTTTGGTAACTTATATTCGTCGTTTGCGTCGCAAAACCACCAACAAATACCTATCGAATCGGCTGCGAAAACTGCTCAAAAAATGGCGTGACTCATTGGCACGAAACGAGAAGAATGTTAAAATGGCAATCAAATGAAAAGTTCAGAAAACGAAAACGAAAATGTAAAAGAAACATCTTTTTGTGATGCTACTAAAATATCACTGATAATTATCAGTATTATTAGTTATAACTAATAGTGTTCGAATCGATAGCAAATAATTTTTTTCGGTGATCACATGCAAGGGCTAAATATAATAATGAATTGCATATAGGAAATTTAATTGTTTAAATTTAATCAAATAAAAATGGTATTTTAAAAATGACGTGTTGATTCTATTCAATCACAACTGAGCTTCCAGATGTGCACTTGCAATTTGATTTATGTTGTGTGAGGCGACGTTTGGTCCACGTCTCGTACTCGAAAAAGAGACAGCATTCATTTGTAAACAGCATCCTTGTGTGTCGCGCGACAGTGGAAGGAACGTTTTAATCGAAACTAGTACGGAAGCAACACTCCGGTGGTCGCACATTATGCCTAACCGGCATATGGAAAATGTAGGATTTTTTTTTGTATAACAATAATTTTTTTTGTCAATAACTCAAAGTCTCCGGTCAATGTTTTCCCAATATTGGATTTTGGTTTTGAATCAGCGCCGAACAATTGAAAATTTTTCAAATGTTTTTTTTTTTTTGAAATCGCTCTGAATTGCGAATGAGCTGTGTGTCAATATTTGTGATGGTTCTTTATGTCCATCAGTGACAAAAACGACCAAATCACATGGCAGTCTGTGTATTGTATAATAAGTAGTTGGTTTGACAATTGACATGCATGTTATTAGAAAATTGTGTCAACTTAAAGAAGAGATCCAAGAGGAAAAGTGCGCATCTTCATAGACAAACAAAGAGTGAGTATAAACACACCGAGTTGAGTACAATGTGTCATGTGGATATCGTATTCGCAAATGAAAGGAAATGTAATAGGAAGCGAACAAAGCCGGATATCAATTTTTATTTGTAATCTCGACAAACAATGCGACGCTGACAAAAGAGAAAAGAAGTAGCAAACGTAGCACAAGTAGAAAATGAGCACACACACACACATTTACGAGCGAGAAACAATGTGATCACGTTCATATCGTGCAATAAAAAGCTAACCTGGTCCTTGACTGTTCCTTGGCTGCTCTCTGTGTCGTGCTCTCCGACATTTGACTAACGGCGATTAAATGCACTCAAACGTGCATACACACAGACACACAATTACCACATAATGTGTGGAGTAGATTGAATAGAGAAAAAAAGACGGCAATGTTTTATTTTCGGATCTAATTTGTTAGTTTAGTTGGAAAGTTGCGGAAGAGATTGTTTGCCGTTGGTATTGAAATGATTGCGATAAAAGACAAAACTTTGCAATTGGTCGTAACAAAAAGGTATGCCGTTTGTTGCATAAAGAGAGAGAGGGAGAGAAAAGAGTGCAACCACCGTAATGAATATAATGAGTTTTGTCACTAAAAACAAACGCCGTTCCACTTTTGTACGATTCGATTTTTTTTCGGGCATTCTTGTATGGCAGTGAGCTGTCTGTTGTCATCAAAATACATCGAGTGGAATGTGGTGTGTTTGCATTACAATTCCCAAAAGAAATGTGGCGAAAAAATTTATTTTTTTTCTATTTACTTGGAATGTTTGACACAATGCAACCGATTTCAATTGCAATCGAGACTCGGCTCCCATGTAACAATCTATGTTAGCAATCACGGCAATGAATCGATGACAATAAGCGACGTACTAAACGATTTGTTTGTCTTGAACATTTTAAATCAGAGTGAGAGTGGTGAGGTAGAAAGGGAGAGCGAGAACGGAGAAAAGCGGCTCTGATGAAACCCACAAGCACATCGCACACCAGATCAATTATATTGAGCAAATATTTGTCGAGTGTTTAAACGAATCCCCAAACTGAAAATGTTTCCTTCACATGCCACTCACTATTATGTCGATGCTCGGATTTTGATTCGGTGCTCGTTCCAACCATGGAATATGCAATCCAGAGGAGGAGAAAAAAGGAGAGAACCACACCGCAGGTGATTATGATTTTTCGGAACATCGAAGCGAAAAGAAGAATCATTGTAGCATTTTCGTAACGTAAAACTTTATTTTGAACACATGTTTTCCCTGCGAATGGTTATAATGAACGGTTCAATCCTTAAATCGGTCCGTTCATCGTTAGTGAATTTTCCATTATTATTCAAAATTCAAAGATACATTCAAAGTCAACAGTTGAAACCCTTTCCGGGGGAGGTTGGAAGATGGGTCGTTTTGCAAATATGGCAATCGCAAATTTGAATAACATACGTTGTTGATAGTGACGCAGTTGTTGAAATCAAGTGATTCACCTTCAAGTGGATATCACAGATACACACACGCAAGCTCTCTCACACACATTGTTTGCGGTGTATTTTTGGAAGCAAAAACGTTGAACGGCTCGTATGAGCAACTGTTCACACCTTCAAACACACCGTAACTAATCAATAAGTTTGCTGAAATCATCTTGAATAATGAAATCTACTCCAAATTCCTCACATCCAACTACTCCAATATAATGCTTTGTTATCGTCACACCAACACCTCTGCCAGAGAGAGAGAGAGAAAGAAAGAGAGAGAGAGAGAGAGAGAGAGAGACTTCGAGCGGCTCATTCAAATTAATGAAATGTTTTCTCTTTGAATTGTTCGCATCCCATTCAATTGATTTTATACAATCTCATCTGCAGTTTTGTGTCTGTTTGTGTCGAAAGCAGTCTTTTGACATGGCTGTGGTGGTGGTGATGATGGTGTGTTGATAAAGATTACATGTTGAAAAATATGTACTCTCAAAAGCCATTTACTCGATTGAATTTGATTGAATTTTGTATGTACTCGACGATTGGTTACAACGACCTAATTTACACCATTTTCCGCATATACTCTTCTCTCTCAGCCATTTTGATTCACTTAATTATTCTTGTCATTTGGAGCCCGGTTTTTAAATTAAAAACAACATTTGACCAAAGCAGAGCCAGAAGACCTACGTACAACTTTTTCGTTGCATTTGCTCTTTGAATGGACTCTGTTTCTTGAGTGTGTGTGTGTGTGTGTGTGTGAATGCTTGAGGTTTTTCATTCATTCATTTACTGTTTGAATTTGGTTTCATTTGCTCATTGCGAGCGAAGTATTTCTGTTTGGATCGAGGCTAGTCGTCAAATATCCCAATGGCAATGTCTCTTTTTGGCGTGATTTGTTATCTCATCATCGTATTGTAATGAAGACAGATGCACAAGTGTATGCCAGTTTCTTCTTTGTTTGCCTCCTTATCTGACATCAAATTCTTTTTTTGGAACATTTCAATGTAGTAAACGAGTGAATGCGATAAGTTTGTTAGCAGCATCTGATAATTTAGTTTATGCCATTTTTGGTATTGGACGTCCATTTTCATGCGCAGAAATCAAAGGTTATTTTTGCTTCATCACAAAAGGATAATGCCAAGTATATATCTAACACGCAAATCATTTGAAAATATCTGCCGTACATTCAATGTAAACCGCCTGTGTGTCACTTCTGACAAAATGGAATTGTATTCGTTTTGCCATTGTCAGTGTGTCGTTCCGTGTGACATGCGTTTTGAAATATCACATTTTGATCACATCTCGACCCCACACAGAAATATGCGATTTCAATTAGCTTTGTGTATGACTGTCATAAACACTTCATATTTTTCAGAGTGCCTTCTTCGATGTTTGCACATTCAATTTTGTGTGTATTTGTGGCGAAAACGATTAAACGTGTCAACTATTTATATGGCACATCAGCATCGTACGCCCTCTCATCATCGTAATACAAATTTCGTTTGGAAAAACATTGAAATTATCCCTCAGAAATAAATATGAATTATCAATGGGAAACATAAGCTCATTATGAATTAAATGCTCGTTCGTGATCGAGCAACACCTTATTAATTTTAATGAGCACGAATCGAAATGGGGCGAATAAACAATTAATCGTTGCAAAATACAACCAACATACAGTACACACGAATCAATTTCCATTCGTCGCATCTGCTCAGTTCAGCTCAATTTCGAGCGCAAATATTTGAGTAAAACCAGCAAATCCAAACTACGAAATTGTGTAGAAAAAAAAAGTGTTTACTGTTGTTGATTTTACAATGAACTAGTTGCGACTAGTATTCTTCGACGATGGCTATTCATTACTCACAGTCTGCTGCACAGATAAAGATATTGTTGCTTTATAAGCTTCGAAAAAAAAATCCCATTGAATCAAAAGACAAAAAAAGACGGAACAAAAAATTAACTACTCGCTGGCAACATTTTCGAATTATTGTTTATTACTTACTCTATCGATAAAATTGCAGTCTTGAGTGTTCGAAACAGCACGTTCATTGTCGGATTTTTGTTCGATTTTCCTTAATCGTTTAATATTTTCTGTACAACAATAGACTTTCGAATGTACACAACTTGTTCTGCACAATTGCATGCAACGGCGAAACATGTTGCGCTCTTCCACACCAAGCACACACAATAAATTCTCTGCAGATTTATTGCTGCCAGCTACTTAGCCTTGCCTTACTCATTTTTGCTGCTAACAACAATTGCACAACACATTACGAACATTTTTTTTTTCCTTTTTCAATGCTAGCGAAACAAATCAGGTTAATCCGAATGCCAAAACATATGCTTGAAATAAAATAAATCCTTTGCCAAACGGAAGATTCTCTTATTTTTCAACTGTATTATGAAATATAAGTTAATCCTAATAAATGTGTGAATCGCAACTTTTTGGCTCAACAATTTTTTTTTTTCTTTTTTTCAAAGGGAGAATTTTTTGAACGGATTTTTTCATTGGAATTTTTATTAAACCAATGTTAACAAAACCAAATATTGATCTGAATAAAAATTTAAAAAAAAATAAATGAATGACAATTTTGTTGAAATGCTCGTTTTCCATACATTCCAACTATTAACCCACTTGGGAATCTATACAAAAAAAATCTCATATCATTCCAATAATAAAAAAAAACAATTTCGAAATGGAAACGAGCAAATGAAAACAAAAAAGCAGCAGATTGATACCAAAAGTCATTTCGGTTTTCGAAACTGTAGTTTATTTTGCTCTTTCTCTTTCTCTCTCTCTGTATGCAACATTCGCTTGCTAATGGAGTTGTATTTTAATGTTTGCAATAATCGTAATGGATTCGGGTCGTTGTTGATTGGTGCAAAAAAAGTTGAATTTTACAAATGAAGCTTCAACAACATCAACAGCAGTAGTAAAATTTCCATTTGAATACAAACAAAATGTCGAATGTGAAATTCACGACAAATTATTTTGCTGGATCAGGAGAAGTAGCACGCGAATCGATGTGTATATATGTGTTTTTCCGAGTCAGTCCAAACGAATGATACACATATATTAATATTTCGCAAACAAACATTCAGCAAATATGTATTTATCATTTATCAAAGAGACGCAAATTGTGCACACTGGCTTATCGCATTTGTTGTTGTTGTGTGAAAAAGGCTCGAAATATGCAAAGCTATGAAAACGAGCTGGCAAAAATCGGAGACACTCGCTGCGAGTGTGTGTTTGTGTGTGTGTGTGTGTGTGTGTGTGTGTGAGAGAGAGAGAGAGAGGAAGAAAGCGAGAAAATACACGCACGCAACTTTTAATCGGGAAGAAAGCATACGCATTTATTTTCATGAGTTGAGTGTTTGTGAGTGCGGAAAAATCCAATCAAGTGCCAAAACACTCGACCCCGAAAAATTGGTTGTCCAATGAAAATTTGCGCTGTAGGCGTTTCCCATTATTTTTCATGTGTTCTCACCCGTGCGCTCTCACTCTCTCTCTCAGTCTCTCGGTTATAAAATATCCGCTCATTTTCCCATTTGAAAACGCAGCATTCTCTTACTTGCAGTTTTTCCCCCGCTGGAACCAACCAACGAGTGAAACAGCCCGAAACGACTCTGCCGTTATGTTTCACCCAAATAAATAATACAACAGTATCACTGTCTTTTTCGCCGAGTGTTTGCCAACGTCGATAAGGTTGTTTGCGCAGTTTGTTTTTTTTCTGCTTCGTCTTCTGCTTCTCGTGCTACCGTTTTCACTTTTCATGTCATTTCGTTGATGTTTTTTTTTCTATTTCCATCCCTCGCTTTAGTTATTTATATGGACAGAATTGGAGACGAACTCACAAATGCGACCCGTACATAGCTAACACAATGCAGAGAAAGACAGAAAAACCAACCTGTGAAATGGTTTCGGGTGGCACGAAGTGTAGATAGATGTCTGCTCAATTTTCATGACAAATGAAATGAATGAGCAAAACTGATATGAATATTGCATGACATGCAGCCAGACAAACATTTTCGCTTCATGCGAAAATGTCATGGTGAAAAATGCATATTTATGCCATTTTACACGATGATCATCTAAGCAGCCTTGGGCTGGGAAAATAGAGAGCGCACTATACTGTTCGCGAATTATTTTCTCTGAACGACTGCTATGGAATATTTGAATCGATTTTTTCGGTAATTCTTTTGTCACTTTGACGATAGTCCTCAAGAAAGTGATAAACAATCTAGACTCATTTGAGAAGTAGGTTGCGTATGGTTTTCATAGAGCTGCCATCTTTTGCCGTGCTTTTGAACTCTTATGCATTCCATTGACTTCAATGATATATTTGGGAAAGATAGTGGCGCCACGCTTTATTCTAATGCTTTATTCGTAAAGTTTTAGACGAAAGGTCATACGCTGACATTGGCTATATGCGTGAGTTTTGAGCATCGTTGATGCCTTGAATGTAGCGAGTCGCTACTAGCGACACATAACAGCGGTTTTTTCATAGCAGTCAATCAAATATCGCGAGCTGTCAAAATTTCAGTATTCCACGTTGTTTAAATGTCAAAACGAGAACCGCTGTAAGAAGGCGATACGAATTTACATTGGTATTGTTTTTAATAGAAAAACACTGACATTCAAGGAGCACGGTCCCATTGGTTACATATTAGAAAATTATACATTTATTTTTACTTACCAATTTCCAAACTGGTCACATACAACTATATAGAATTCTCGAAATATCATCTTGCAGATGCCAAATCTTCGCCCTTTCAAATCAAAATCTTTGTACAAACCAAAAATGACCAGAATATTTCCGTTTAATGGGCATTTTTGATGAGATTTCATGTCGTGTTGCAAAACCTCAATGCATTTTGACGATACACAAAACCGGATGTTCTCGTCTAGTTGTTGTCATCAAGATGTGATCATTTTACGGTCGAATTAAGCCAAAGTGCCCTTCGTTCATCAAACCATCAATAAATAATAATAAAACATTATTCCTTTGTGCGTTACCCCAATTTTACAGAGAGCAATTTTTATTATGATTTCATTTAATGCCTTTTATTTATATGGATTTTTCTTTTCATTTCGATAACTTATTATTGCCAAGGACAAATTTGAGCCGAAAAAAATTGCAAGCAATCAATGAGCAAATAACAGCTTCTGGCGTTGAATTTATTAATAACAATACCAACGTAACGGAACGGAACGAGAAATGTATTTATAAAGTCGACTGTGATGGAATTTACCGTCTCTTACAGTGTAATGCGCACTTTGAAAAGGTGAAAAGAAGATGAAAATATATCGAATCCAGTGAATTTTCATGGAACCAAGCTTAATTATTTTCAGATGTTAAGCTTGGTCATTTGTGCATTGCAAGAATTTCAAATTAGAGTTTTAAATAGATGTGTCGCTGAGCAAAAAAATGGGAATACAGATCTGTAACACACAAAATATGGCTGCATACTTGAGCACACAACTGCACATAGAGAATCGTTTGCTACGCAGAATTAGAATGAACCGCACACATGAATCTCCAGTCGACATGAATGTAACATGAGCTGCGGTTGCCACAGTATTCTTATGACGCGCAAATTCATGTTGCGTTTTTGAGGATCTACTTTTCCATGTTACATTCTTTCGCATACTACTTCTTTGTTATATTTTTTCGAATGCTCTGTTCATGTTGCATTTTTCAGTTTAATTTCATTCATTCATTTATCAAAGTGATTTCGATGTACCGATAACACCAATGGATAATGGATTTTGCACACAAAATACTATATTAGAATTTCTGTATAACATTTTCGCTCTAAACCCCTCATGTTACAATCATGTCGACTGGAGATTCATGTTGCGTTTTTACGAAATAATTTTTCATGTTCGGTTCTTGATATAACAGATCTGTATTCCCATTTTTATGCTCAGTGACACAGATGAGCAATTGATTTTTGAGAAGTTGTCGATGTCGGTGTAAGTAAGTTAAATTCGATGTAGTGTTAAAAACACGAGGTGAAAAAAGATCAACGAAGTAGATATAAGAAAGCAAGTTCAACTGTTTCACATTTCGAAAAACCACATTATTCGAAAGAAAAAGGATTAAAAAGAGTAGAAAATGAATGTGAGGTTGGCAAGCGAAGAAAAATCGAGGCTATCCGATAAAATGACGTTGACTCTGTTGGAAATGAACAAGACAACAGCGGTAACAATTTGCCAATGATTTTATGTCATATTAAGCGTTCTTCATTTAATACACTCCAAGCACGCAATTTTGCAATAGGTCTTTTACTTTATTTGCTTGGCTTCAGTGCAACTCAGCGGAATGGTTAGAATGGTGTGTTTTGTTAAAGGAAAAAGGTGAACACTTGAACGCTGGTTGAATATTGACTATATTTTTTACGGCGCGGATATCACGCATTACAGGAAATTACTGCAAATAAAATGAGCGCGTGTCGTTTTTGAAAGCAAAAATATATCAAAATGGGAGCGACAAACACAGCGGAAATGAAAATTTTATTGCTGCTGATAAAAAGCTGGTTGGTTTCAACTATTTGCATACGTCTGACAATCAGCAGCGATGGCGATTTCCAAAGGGTAACCCATAAAATTGTTTAATATGTTTATTTTTTCGTTTAGCTTCTTTTGCCGTTACCGCTTCTTCAAATGAAAAGAGTTCACTTTTTTGAGCTATCGTGTAAATCCACAGTTCCATCGTCGATTCAATTGCTTTCTCGAAAAAATACTTGGCCTTATCATAGATCCAAATCTGTCTATTGACATTTTGTATGAAAACACTTCACATTTTTGCTATGAAGTAGTCATTGATTTGTCTTTGAAGCACTGGAGGATAATAATGACGATTTCCGTCAAATTATTGTGTTCATTCGATTCGAATTAGTGCAACGAAATGCTGTAGCTGGAAAATTTCAAGTGTAAAATTATAGTTTTCCTTTTTTCGGATTTCATTTGATGGACATTTGGTTCACAAGGCTTTTTTTCAACAACAAAACTAATTACAGTCAATCTCAACATTTAACCGAATGATTCTTTTCATTCGACTCGGTAGAGAAAAAAAATAGTTTTTGTGATATGAAAGAAAGAAGCACTTGGAACACAATGACTGTACCCGATTTTTTTCCTCTTCTCAGGAAGGGCACTTTTGGTGCGCTTCTTGCGATACTTTCTATATGTATTTCAAACATGCTGTTGGTCTTTCCTCTCATCAAACATTTTATCATTTCACATCCACGCCAAAGGTAAGTGTGTAACTCCGTGAATCTCAATTACGTAGCTGGCTACCCGCGCTACAATAAATGAAAATATCATTTTATTTTTCGTCTGTAAAATTACAAAAATCATTTTCGTTGAAATGGGCATTGAAGTGTTCACTTTTCCACTTTTTTCGCATTTGTTTATGATTCGTTTTAGTGAAATTGAATTGCGCTCATGTCGAATCTATGATGATGTGGTGGTTGGGCATCGACAAATACACTCGCAAAATGCAATCATGTTGTATTTCGGAACGAGTCGGACGAAATTTGTAGCGGATTAGTGAAGTGAGCTGTAAAGCAATTCGGCGAGCTCGGCTTTGCCATTCGTGATTTTTCAAGTATTTTCATTGGAGGGAGAGAAAATCACTGGTTATTTAATTTGAACATTTTCGCGATGCATCAAACCTCAAATAATGAATCACTGGAAATTTTATCCGCAAAACTCATTCAACCGGGTCAAATTAACGAAAATATGAAAACTTATTCTGATTTACGAATATTACAACCGAATGTTCGTATTTGGAAATTACCAACCAAGTAATAAAATTGCCCGGTAAGCTCGTTAGCAACAATCAATCGAAATTTACGATCTAATAGATCATTTACAAGATGTAGAGGATCACAAGCTGGAAAATATCAATGATTTTGGTTGATTTCGAGTACGTCAAAATGTTGATGTAATGAAAATTTACCTAACCACCACCATAAAGGGTGATTGCGATTTGAAACATCTTCTGAAATACCAAAAACATTTGCCTAATATCAAATTCAAATTTTCCCGTTCAAAAACTCATTCATTTATATTAATGAGGTAAACATTCCCCAAAAAATGCTGATAACTTCCAATGTAAATGATAAACTTCGCCGCGCTCTTTAAAAAATACCAAAATTCTATTCAAATATGAGCTCAATTCTAGTTGCTAGGATATCCTCTTTTACATCACCACCGTCTTTTGTGCGTCATCGTTTAAATAGATCTGTATCTATCGACGATACACGTAATTATTGTCGCAAGCTGTCGTCAGTCGAAATGGCCCCATTGTTCTCAGGTGTGAACTGTGCAAATTGGGTTTTGTGTTTGAATAGAGAGGCGTGAACGCATACTCCTTATTACGGTGTGATTAACTGAAATATGTACATCATCAGCAATTGACATTGAAAATGAGAAAATGGATGATGTCGCCGTGGAATGTGTTGAGAGGTAGAGTGAGAGAAGGATAGAAACGGTGTGGTGAATGGTGATCTGGTCACACCATTTGACGATAGTGTAAAAATAAGGTGAATGTTGTTTTGTGTGCTATTGATTAAAATGATGTTGCCTAGAGACACACACGCTCATACATACACTGCTGATAGACCAAGAGTACGATGACAAAGAAGCTGTCGGTAAATCTGAGCATTGTTCGGCCAAAGAATATTTCTGAATGAAAATTATTGAATCATAAAGCGATGACACAACGACGACGACATCGACGACACTCTCTGTCGTATACGTACGGACCGTACACAATACACGCACTTAATTCAATGCAACAAAGCTGCTAATGCGATCCTTATTATATACACATGACTGAAATCGATGGCAATTTTCAGGTGTTAAAGTTCACATAACTGTCTATTGTTTGGTGATTATTACTTATTGTGTCGCGTATTTGATGGCAAATATGAAGAAGCTTGTCGCACACGGTCGTTTGGACAGAATGCTCGTAGCCGTACGATTTTTTGAAGTGTCGTGAGTGCAGAAATTGCTGCTCAAATCATTCGATGTTACAGCCAAAGCAATTCGACGCGTAGTGTAAATATTTGTATTGATGATTGATGTCTCAATGCGTTCAACTGCACTTTAGCGCTCTGTGGTCTTTTTGATCTGTTTTCAAGTTCAGCATTCAAGCAGATTCATCGTCTGCACATCTATCTCTACTTTCTGTCTCTCACCTCGGACCCGCTTATCATGTTGCAAATTCAATTTCCTTAAGCACCTCACAAACGCTTCGCTTTGAAATGGAAAACAAAATATTATTTGTCTGTTTGTTGTCATTGTTGCGTGAAGTATTCATTAATTTAATCAAATCGAGAGATGACAGAGAGACTACATTTGTTGCCGGTTGCTGTTTACGCATTTCAAGCATTTTGCAGTGCGCAAAATGAACGAATCTCGATGCAATTGAAGACGCTAAGGGTCGGTTTTTCTCCATTGTTAATCACTTGTCCGTATGTTGCGATGCGATGAGTATTGACTTTGTATTCTCTGTGTGAGCTAAAGTGTAATAACGACCGTTTTCTCTCTCTCTCTCTCTCTCTCTCTTTGTGCTGTCATTGTCAATGATCATATCGAGAGAGAGAAAAAATCAAATGAACGCTTGAAATTTACATTTACTTTTGATGTCAACAGCATTTCAATTTGAATTCAGAAAAAGCCTAAGCATGCAGCACGAGCCGCTTTTGATTATGCAATACTTCGAACGCTCAAGCATATCGCTTCTACCATAAGTGGTGCTGAAGTTTGCGTAACAAATTCGGTAACATTCTAAATTTGATAAAACATATTTTTTTTCGGAAATGAATATTTTCTGACGGATACTTTTACTTTTTGCATAAAAATTCGGAATGAAAAGTCATCATAATCATGTTAAATATTGAACCTGCAGAATTTTCATAATTAAAATGTAATATGATCCAAGTGAAAATGTTGGCGAATAATTTAATTTCTTTTTACATGCGTTTACATTAAAAAGTTGACTTTGCAAACATACGCAGGTAGCGGCCACATTTATTTTCATTGAAAAAAAAAAACATCAAAGCAAGATTTAAAAATTAAGGGAAAAAAATCTGTGTGATGTTTGATCTATGCCCATTGTACGAGCTCAAGCACCACTTCGGCTCAATATGACAAATTAAAAACAATCAAAACGCACACGAGGATGCGCCAAGTGTTTTATTCAAATTCAGCTGTGTGTCGAGTGAATCGTGCGCTCCATTTTAGGGTTGGCAAGCAAAATTGCGTTCTTTAGTTAGTTTTTTTCTGTTCCTCTCTCCTATTCAGCTAGATGTTTTTGTGTCAGGTTCATCTTCTATCCGGTGTAACACATGCTTCTTACCGTTTGAAAACAAGTTCAACAGTGAATGGGAAAAAAGAACTAACGAACCATAACATTATTAACAAGAATCCACGCGAATTATCATTATTTCGAATCAATAGTCCACGCATGGGCTCCGTTGAATGAATCCACATCAAATAAATAAATTTATTATTATAATTTCTCTCACTGCGTTATGAATAAATATTTTTCAAATGCTTGATGTGTGTGTGTGTTTTTTTATCAGTGGAAAAGAAAAAAAAAACTTATCCCATTTGTCGAGGACACTCTTCGTTGACAGCAACGACAATGACAAAGAAAATCGCTTTTTATGCTGCGTAACAGCGTACGGGAGAGGGAACGATCGACAAGTGCTACAGCATTTATACAAATGTTTTAGAAAATGGTAATGCAAAAAAGAAAGGAATATGCCAACAGGTTCGAGCAGCACGCATTCATCAGCCATAGAAACATTAAGTTTTCGCTCCGAATCGAATTATTTTTTTATTTGATTTTCCTTTTATTTGATGATTCTTTGACAAGTTTTTGAAACCAAAATTGTGTTTTTTCCATTCATTTTTCGAGAAGTTGACATTAATAATCAACATTTCATATTTGTTTTGTTTACTGTTTCAATATTTGCATAGATATTTTTTCTCGTTTCAGAGCCGGCTTTATTTTCGTGTGGAACGATCATTCAATTTATGATATTAAATCTTGATTTCTTTTTTCTCTGAATAAATAATCATGAAATTGTGAATAAAGGATTGAATTAGAACAAATATACTTTGAATTGATAAAAATCTATCGGGCGGCATCAAAGCGACTATTTATAGTTGTAAGAGTGATTTGTCGATAAAAATTGAAAGCATCGATTTTGATACTACATCGAAATATTCTCTTCAATCGAATGGAATCAGAATATAAATATTGTGTTCAAATGTATTAATGATTGAATACTAGATAGGTTTGATGATCAATGCCAATCGAAAACCGCATATCGCGCGTTGCATCACCGTGTTCAGCTGACAGATTTTCTCTCTCTCTCTCTCTCGGGCCAAGAAAAGAACGAACCATCAGCTAAGCAAACAATATGATCAAATGGTCGGCAGCTACATACTTAACTCTAAATCTGACATGGAATCAAAGAAAACGTGTTCTCTCTCTTGATGTTATGGCTCGTTGTCTCGCCAGTTACACAGTACCGAGTTGATGTGAACGAATTGCAGCCGATGCAAAAGACACCCAACCGCAAACAATGAAAAGGGAATATACAAATCAAAGAAGATTCGTATAAATCAAACAAAAACCGAAAACAAAAATAAAAAAAATCATAAACCAATGCATATTACAAATAATAAATGCACAAATAGACTTTCGCCTGATTTATTTTGGACAATAGCAGAAACGAGAGAATGATGTGAGGCAAAAAACGATAACAACAACAATAAAGAAACTGAGCATACAGCACACATCACAACAAAACTTCACACACGCACATACGGAAAATAGAGCGCGACGAGAGGCGCGTTGAGAGTGTTCACAATGAACAACAACCGTTGAAAAAAAAAACTCGTCGACTGCTTCGTGTAGTCGATGCGACGACAATGGGGTGCGAGAATTTTTGTGTTCGCTGCAAGCAGCGAATGGTGCTATCACGACATGTGAACTCTTCGGTGGTTTGCATATAAACAAATTAAGCCGTCAATCTGCATTACATAATGGTATGATGATCACTTTTGTCTCGCAAAACACAACCCCGTGATTTTCAATCGGGCGTTCACTGAAAAAACATTCTAAGTTTAATGAGGAGGAGAACTGTAGAATCGCACTTTCCGGAATTATAACGTAAAATAATCGAATAAACACACAACATAAACAGTCGCATCACAACAGTCGATGGCAAAATTTTCGATGAAACATTCAACGCCTGGTTGCAACGACCGTCACAGCAGCAGCAGCGGTGGAAGAAAAGCATATGGAAATTTCATTGTTAACATCATCATCAACATCATAAACTCTTTGGCATTATTAAAATTAGCACTGTATTTCGCGCAGTCCGTTGAGCAAACATATTTGAACGCGCCATGGGTTGTTGTCTACATTTGTCGAATGAATTTTTAATGACAGGTTTCATTGATTACTTAGCAAATCAAGTACTTAGGCACAGCCACCACGACGGCATGCTGAATTTTCCCCGATCCCATGAGAACTAACGGCATAAATATCATTTTCAATTGTTTTTCCAAATTTGAACATTCGCTAGCGATGACTAAACACTTCCAACAAGCGTTGTCATCGATAGTTTTCGAAAATGTCAGTCGATTTTCTAAATGCATGATTTTTCATTTTTGCAGCAACAATTCACGATAAAATTATTCAATAGCATCGCAAATCGTGTGCATTAAAAACTGTATTTTTCACACTAATCTAATTTCATTGCATACGCGAATTCTCAACCATTGCAAATTCAAATCGCGCAATACACAATTGCTCTCATGCCATTGACAGAAATGTGAAAATTGAATCGTTCATCGTGGCAATTGAACATGCTTTTTTAGACACATCGCGGCCCGAATGATCACCGTCGTACAATGAATTTTCCGCGCTCTGCATGCAGATGGCAGACAAATGAAGAGTTTCAAATCAATGAATGAATTCCATTGGAATTATTAGGATTATAGGCATTATGGAAACGTATTGAACGCCATTTTCATTCTTCATACGAATATTAGCGCGATTTCATTGCATTTGGCTCGATTTATTTCAATTTCTGCGAGTGGAGAGAGTAGATGTGATATAAGGAGAAGGCCATATCATTTCTTTCGTCAACACATTCTCCATTTTTTTTCGTCGGCAAAGCAGAAGATTTATCCGTTTTTTTCAAGAAAAAATACAATACATCTGCCGAATGAATTTCATTTGAATCGCGAAAGAGACGTAAATACTTTCATTCATGAAGTGACTCAACGTCGCAAGAAATGAAAAAGTTCAAAGTTCACAAAAATCCTAATAATAAAATTCCTCAACATTTCCTCCTTTCTGAACCAGTTTTTCTTTCTGAATGTGAAACCATTTTCTAAGCACATCGATTAAATTGCCAGAGTGAATATAAATTACAAATCGTAAAAAAGACGATATATTTATTGGCAATGGCATACACTCAAGCGGCAAGTACATCTTCAGTTTTCTGCATGCATATGAAATTGTACGACCTCCTCTAGTTCTATCTAGAGAAAAATAATGCAAAAATTTTGCGCAATTGTAAAATTAAACTGCTGTCAAGTGCATAGCGCGTCTTTTCACAGGATATGCACTTTTATCATAAATCGGTGTGTACGTGTAAAAAAGCCCATATCAAAGGAGTGGAAATCCTTCACGATAACCGCTTACCATCCGTTTACTTGCACATATATTGTACAAGAAAAAGGCAATGAATAGCAAAAATATCAACAAACTGGCTGCTTTTCACTCTCTCTCACACACATACACACGTAACAAAAAGGCATGCGTGACCGAATCGAAGTACATACAGGAACGATAAATTATGATAACCATTTGCATGCATACTAATTTGTTTGCACATATTAATTGCTTATTTGAGTGTAGTGCATGCGATTTGCATGCATTCTCCACATTTTTTGATTCATTGGCTCTTACAGCCGGGCTCTCTCTCTCTCTCTGTCTCGATGAATTTGCATATATGCTTTTTAGCACTCGTTTGAGAGTGGCGAGGGTGAATGAATAAGAAAGACAGAAAAAAAGTGCGAGAACCACTGGGACTGACTGAAAATTATACAGACAGCGCTGTTTCGAATAAAAAGAGGAATTGGAAAAATGCATCAACATTGCTCAATGGTCTGGATTTGTATTTATGATGCAAAAACACTTCAGGGAAATTCACGTACCATTTTAAGGTGGAATGACGAAAATATATGCGCGTTTCGTTTGGCGGTGAGTGTATTTTCCACCGCGATAGTCTTGATCATTAAACTTCAAAACAAACACCGCCACACATTTTGACGGGAACTACATTGATGGGTGTATTCAATGCAGTGTCAAACATATTCGTCATTGTGATGTGTGGTGAAATAATAATTGAACCGTTCCCAAACAAATTCCCTCAGAATATTTTAGTTTCAAAGTGCAACATGAAATTTTTTTTATATAGAGTTTACAACAACAACTCCACATGAAAAAAAAGTTCATGTTACACTTTAAAACTAAAATATTCTGAGGGAATTTGTATGTCGCAATGGTTCAATTATTATTTGAATTTTAAATAAATAAAAATGTTTCGATTCTGCCAAATAGAATTGTGCCAATATGCTGCTGGCACACAAGACAAAAAAATTGATTTCTTTCGGTAGGTTAAACCCGTATTTAAAAAAAATTGTTTTTCTTTCATTTTCAATCGAGATGTATGAGAGAAAATTACGGTTTTATATGATATATTGGAGTTTACATAATTAAAAAAAAACACAAAATGTTAGATTCAGAATATAAACTGGTTCGTGGCAGAATTGTTTTTTTTTTTAATTTTGCGGACCATACTAAGAAAACGCTTGCGTTCAAACAGAAATCTACTAGAATATAATCAACTTCACGGCGACGCTAACAGCTTCTCTGTGGGCCGGTACTACGCGTTAGCCAAAACGTATTGATGTTTCGCAATGGTTACTCGATGCATTTGCCAAAATGCTATGATTTTTGTACTCTCTTCTACGATGTGTGTGCAGAGAAGCTGCTAGTGTCGCCGTAAATCTGATTATATTCAACTCAAGCCACACAAGATTGAAAAAAGTTGCTCGAAATATTCGATGATTCAATAAGTTGGTTTAGAGATGTGATTGGCTGTCTTTTGTTATTCCGGCAATATATTTATGGAACAAGTGCGTTTGTAAAGTGAGCGCGTTCACTCCATGTCAGCAGATTTTGGACGAATTTCATTTTGCAAATGATGTTGTTGTTAGTGTAATGATACCCCCGCGGTATTTTCAGCACTTTTTAATATTTATGGTCTTTTATCAGGCGCACATGGTGGGAAACATAACCGGCTTTTGTGTTTTGTTGTGGATACTTTATCTGATGACATGTTTATTACCGCCTTCACCACTCGCAGCCGCCGCATTTTTTGAACACGCGCGTCCGCTCACTTGATGTCGTTTTCAGTTGAATGCAACCAGCAACTTAAGCTGCACGTATGCAGTACGTTAAACGTTGTATTAATTGCACGGCTTTTCACTTTTCAACTCTCTCTCTCTCTCTCTCTCTCTCTCTCTCTCTCTCGGCATCGGATTTGATAATTTATGTACGAAGGCATTCGCGTGATGTTTATTTTAATTACTTTTGCACCAAATCCCTGATTGTGCACTTTTATTTTCCGTGCCATTTCGTGCTTTTTACATCGTTGTTTGCAGTTGGCAAACAAAAGAAGCTTTTACTTGGGTGAGTTTCATGAACTTTTCAGCGTTGAATTTCCGGTTGTTAACCGATTCACTGTGTGTTTGTGTGTGTTGGTTGAAAGGAAATAGCAGAACAAACAAAAATAGCTCGTAACTGATAGAGTTTTGAAACTAGAAACAGGCCTCGGTGCTCATTTCTGCGTTGCATCGATTGCACCAATTTATGTTGCTGTGTTCGTCAAGACAACCCCACATAAATCGTAGTTGAACGCCTTTTTGGCGAAAACGCAAACCGATGAAAACATCCAAATTGACCAAATTGGTTCGACGGAACGTAACACAACAACTTATGTTGTACCGATTTGAAGCAACATGATTAAAATGGAATTTATGAAATTTCCTCCGTTAATTGTACCACAGCATGGCTTTACGTATGTTGAATTCAATTGTTGGCTAAGTTTGTGCGTGCTTGAAGGGCCATTCACTCAATTGATTCAACCATTCAATCAGAACGACGCCTGTGCGATGCATTGAATTAAACCTCTGGCTTTCTCTATCTCTTTTCAGTGCATGCCGTTTCGAGTACACCATTCAAATAAATCAATACACACGCCTCGGTCCATGGACCATGGTGTTAATGTTTTGGCTTTTGTTTTCACACTCAAGCATACTACAATAACAGCATATTTTAAAACAGAACTTTAGTTTCAAAACCCTCATACGAAGCCTTCATGCCATCACCACCAGTTCATTCAGATTGCTTTATTAACCGAATGATGTAAATAATTGCAAGAGTTTAGAGAATATTCGAAAATCATAAGTTCACTGGAAGCCGATCTTACCCATTCAAATTCGGTAAAATTGAACACCAACTGAAACAAGGCAAGCGCAGAGAACAGATTCCAAATTGGATTTCAATAGGTTTGTATATTTCTGGTAAAATCAATTGTACATGCGTTTTGTTGTGTGTCTTTGATTTAAATTAATATATATATTTTTACTGTTAATACAATGGAATTTGTGGCTCACGACTGACTATGAGAAACTCTACATACAATTCATTTATCGATAAGAATTTTGCATTTTTATCACTTAAACCCTAAGAATCCTAAGTCTGTAAGATTCGTTCGAAAAAAAAACGAAAAATTTCACTAGATTTGGATCAATTCACTTTGTTTTTTCATTTGTATTTCTCTCTTAAAATTCTGGAGTTATCTACAGGAGAGGTGAGAAAGTGATATTGCGCAAAGGAAAAAAATGGTCAAGCAAAAAATCTATGGGAATGCATTACTTGAAACTAGCTTAAAATCGAAATTCTTCTTTTAAATATATATATATATATATATATATATATATATGATAAAAATGAAAGCAAGCCTTTATGAACTTAAATCCAAAGTAAAATTCCATATCTGTCGTTATCAATCATACGATCGACAAAAGTATATAAATCAATCATTTTTATTTTCTGTTATTGCACTGGAAAATCGTCGTTTTCTTCGGTTCCAAATCAAGGAGAAAATCATTCTTTAAATGTGTATATAAATGCTTAAATAATCTACGTTCAAATCAAATTTTCTGTTTCCATCACCGTTCAAAAATTCAATTAATCGACATGTACTTTGCGCTCTGATTCGAATAGTATCGATGTCAAAACACTTTGGCGATGAATGGAGCATTTGAATCGAGTTTTTCGTGTGCATTGCTATTGATCTGACCGGGTAGAATGAATGATGGGATTTGATATTCGGCGCCAGGCGATCGAGTGCCATCATTTGGTGACGATGGTATTTGGCCGCGCATCATGGATGACGATCCAATCAAATTCGAAACGGTTGTTGCTTGCCAAATCGATTGTGGTTGGCTGTCAACAGCACTCGGTGCATTCGATGTTGCCGACCGTGTCACACGCTGACGAAGGCCATGCTGTCCCAAGTGGCCAGCAAACAAACGACTCCGTGAACCAGTTTCGGTGTGGATTTTCCGAATGTGCTTTTTCAAGTCGAAATTACGACAGAATCCCTTGAAGCAAACGGTACACGTGTATGGCTTCTTTTCGTTGTGCGTGTGCATGTGGAAAGTTAAATTGTAGATTTGATGGAAAGCCTTGTTGCAGATCGAACATTTGTAAGCCTTTTCACCGCTGTGCGTCAGCTTGTGATTCTTGTAGTTGCCCTTTTGATGGAAACCTGAAATGGAAAACGGAAAAATAAGGGAAAAAATTGAATAAATTGAGTGTGATTGCGATTTTTCGAACAACAACAAGAAAAAGAACAATATAATGTTTTGAACTTTTTTATTTTTGAAAAAAGAGATAGAAATCGACTCTTACTCTTACCTTTACCACAGTATTCACACTTGTACGGCTTATATCCGTTGTGAATTCGAATATGTGTGTTGAGAGTTGATGAACGATTGAATGCTTTTCCGCAAGTTTGACACTTGTGTGGCTTGTCGGAAGTGTGGATAATCCTGATGAAACGGAAAAAGGAAAGAAAATTAAATAAACTTTTAATGGTTTTAATTCGAAAAGTTGGTAAATCTTTGGGTTTTGGCATTTTTCAAATTTGTATATTTTGATCATGTTAAGAAAGCAAAAAAAAAACTCAAACTTACTTATGACGACAGAGTGTTGATGCTTGCCGGAAGCCTTTGCCGCATATTTTGCAGATGAATGGTCGAGCGCCGGTGTGAACTGGCATATGACGCGTAAGATTGTAGTGTGCGTTGAAAACTTTGCCGCATTCGGGACAGGCGAATGTTTTTTGTTTTTGATTTGCTGCGTTCGAGTTGACACTGGCGCTTCCCGTTGAAGAGGGTGAATGATTTTTTGGTGGTGAAATGTTGCGTAACGTTGGTAAATTGCCGGATGATGTTGGTGAAATGGGTGATGGTGAGAGTTTTTCATTTAGAATTGATTGTCGCATCGATTGTGACTGGAAATGTGTGATCGATGTGCTCAATGATCTCAAATCGAATGGGGCTTGTGTGGCATTGGCGCCGAGTAGAGCGTTTGTATGCTGTGTTAGAGCAGCATATTGTGCGGCAGCACACATTAATTGACCCGGATAATAAAGCAATGGATATTGATTAATTAATTCCTGATGTCTGCTGCTCACAAAATGTTGTACTCTATCTTGAATGCCACCAGCGATCGATGGAATCGAAGATGCTGCCGATTTTGGGATATATTTCTTAAACGCTGAATCATATGTGGTTGACGATGACATCGAAATAACTTCGACATCTGATGCCGAGCTGGATTCATCGTCGGCAATTGCATTATTACCGGTCGCACTTGATACTGGGCTCGATGATGATCGCTTTGAATCGGGTTCCATAATTTTTGCTATCGAAAATTTCAACGGCAACGAATTTCGTTGCTGTTGCGGCTGTTGTGCCGATGTGTTTGACGGTGAAATTGTCATGATTGGTGGCGATGATAAGGGCGATGCAGTTATTGATTGTGTGCTATTTGCTGCTGTTTCCATAATTGGACTTTTTGACGTCAATGGAACGCCTGATGGGCTACGTGGTTGCATACCAGAAGAGATCTGAAATTGAACAAAAAAATACAAAAGTCAATATTCTGACAAATGACAGCGAAAAATCGTATTCAAAATTCTTAATAAAAGGATTAAGCGCAAACTAGCACCGCTGGATACAGAAATAATTATTACAAAATTGAATTTAATTGAAAGAATTGTGCCGTTCTATTTATGTATGCAACGTTTTCTATTGGAATTCATCGAAGTGTTATTAATTTGTTGTGATTTAAATGGGACAGAGTGTGGCGCACCATAAGGCGTATGCAAATTTATGTGAATTGACATAAGTTCCGTATATAAATCAAAACAAACAATTTTTTTTCTATTCAAAAATACACACCGAGAGAAAAAGAGAAGGAATCGAAGGATTTAGAAGTTGTTCGCATCAATTCTGTCACTCGTTGTTGTTGTTTTTTTTTTCATTCAAACAGTGAGCTCATTTCGCATAATGACAAAAAAACACACAAAGTGAGACTTTTTTCTCCTGTGTTCATTGTTGAAATTACCTCAAAATACTTTCACATACAATCATACCCCAAATATCAAACTGATATCAAAACAATGATCTTACATGCAAACAATTTTGCATTTGAAATTACAACAAAAAGAGAAGAAAACCGCGAAACCATTTTTTTTTAAATTCAAACCAAATCATTTTCAATGTAGGAAAAAGATCCCCTTTTTCCCTTTTGTGCAATCGGTCTCTATTGTTTCTATTTTAACTCTAGCTGATAGTCATACTTTAGCGATATCAACATTTGTTCCGCTTGTTAATTTTTCTTTCCATTTTACACCCCAATAAATTAAAATCTTCAAACTCTTTTTTTGGTTTTGTTTGTTGTGGATCCTTTGTTTACGCATCGTAGCTTTTTTGTATGTGTGATTCTCTTTGATATAAATATTATTTTCAACGCGTTCACACACAAACATTACTCAAACTCCCTCAAGGATTTGTGTAAAATATGTCGAGAAAAATGGTGAAATGGG
Organism: Sitodiplosis mosellana; assembly: GCF_009176505.1. Taxonomy (NCBI): domain Eukaryota; kingdom Metazoa; phylum Arthropoda; class Insecta; order Diptera; family Cecidomyiidae; genus Sitodiplosis; species Sitodiplosis mosellana. The sequence continues at coordinate 3,717,948 of NW_022595253.1, forward strand.
GAGTTTTATTGCGGTGGATTGAAACAGATTGGCTGCGCCTAACGAGCTGGTAAACTGGAATAATTGAAGCCAAATAGTTGTTCACGAATGCTCGCGTGGGGATTACACATTTCATTAAATCGCAATCAAAACGTGTAAACATTTCGACGGTATTGTTGATATATTTGTTTTCTTGCACAAAGATTTGATTCTTGATGAAAAACTCAAGAAATCAAATTGGGAATTGGAAATTGAGGAAATTTTTTGTGTAAGTTTTAGTATTGAATTGAAAATTTCGTATTGATTTGTAAATAAAACCTAAAAAATGGCTGGAAACCTCTTCATAACAAAAGATCAAAATAAATATTGAAAAACGATTGAAAATTGACCTACAAAATAGACCATAACTGCTGCAAATATCACGGTTTTGTTGAAAACTGCGATCGATCACTGCGGCAACCACTGGAGAAAAAGCTGTGAGCTTACTCAATTCAGCACGAGTCAAATATCACGAGAAATGTCTTTTCCAAAGAAACTTGAACTTTTGAATAAAATGCGAATTTTATTTTTATTTTTATTTCCTCAACAAAAACAGTAGTAATTGAATCAACACATGATCAACACGCAAACGAGCAAAGAAGAATTTGGTGATTTTTTTCTCGAGATATTGTTGTTAAAAAGTTTATTTTTCAATTACTATTTCACTTAAAAATGCGAATGCACATTCGTCGCTCACTCTTCACTTATTGTTATCGTTGTTCGTTTTTTTATCGTTGCCGAAGACTTAATTTACGGCGAAATATTTATTCGAGCATTCTGCACAAACGTTCGTTCTCGAAGAACATTCCGAATTGAAATGAAAAACCGTAAAAGGCGCATATCATCAGCTAGTCTCTCTTTCGTTTTTGGTCGCTGTTGCGCTCCTCGTTTGTGTATACTTGTACGAGCATTTGCCCCGTTCTTATTGCCGAGAACAACCGAAAAATAGAGCAAAGGAAAACATATACGACCACTTTGCAGAACCGTACCAAACAATAAGCCGAGAGCACACATTCGACAGTACACACTATACACTTAAGTACATACATATATGCACATCGATCCTGCTGCTGCTGCTCAGCAGTGCCAACAAAAACGTCGATTCGAGTGTTTGTCTCTACCTCTTTCTTTTCTCGACTCTCTCTCTCCCTCTTTCTATATCAACAGCACTGTTACAATGATGAGCTGATGCGCGTATTATGCCCGAGAAACGCTGCTCTGTTCATACACCATCTTTCACATACATAAAAACATCGTCGTACATAATGTGCATGCACACAGGGCGAAAGTAGTGCTGTGTGTCTGTTCGTGTGTGTGTGTTTGTAAATTGCTCGTTCCGTGCCAAAAATGTATACGATGTAATGTGATGTGCAATATGAATGCGAGAACCACTCTCGGAAAATGTTACCGCCCTCTTCTTTCTACAACTGACTGATTTGACGATTCGTTACAATATGTGCTGTGTTGCTGTTGTTGTTGTTGCTGCTTTTTTTGTTCGTCAATTTGCTAGCGCGTACTATAAGCGCGATGCGACGATGATATCAAGGGTGCAAAATAGAAAATTTAAGCAAATAAAATAAAATGTGCCATTTTTTCAATGTTTACACATCTTTTGCCAAATGCTCGTCATTGTACCGTGTTTGAGAGAAAACAAGATGTGCCATTTCGATTGAGCTATAAATTGATACCGTTGGCCAAACATCATCGAAATCGATTTCTGCCTTGTTCGCTTTTTTCTCTACTTTCGATTGGTTTGGCTTTTGGACCATGAATATTGCACATATTTTTTATATTGCGACAATTCTTCTCTTATATAATTACGAATACTAAGAATTCCAATAAAAAAGAAATCATCATGAATTTAGGCCAAAGCAATTTGGTTTCGGCATCTTTATAATTATTTATAGATCATTCAAGACGAGAGAACAAGGTGTTCCTTCTAGCATCATTTGTTTTTATTCATGCAATGGTACATCTCTCTTCCGTAACGTAATCACCATTCAAAGATTGGTTTGTATAGCAAATGTAAGTAAGCGATTACAAAATCCATCTAATCCATGAATACGAGCAAAGAATTGGAAGAAGAAAAAAACCAAATCTCTTATATATACACCCAAGTTGAATGCTGTAATGCGTGTTATGATCGCAAACAATGGCTGAACTTCTTGTTAATTTTAGTCAAAAGTGTGAAAATATTTACGCTCTTATCTGTACAAATAATATTTGGGTGTATTTTGTTGTTGTTGTGTTCCGTTCTGCATTGTTGAAGAACTCATTAAAAATGCTCGAATAGAAAATTAGTATCTGTCCTACTGTCAGCATGCAGCGCAAGGTAAAGGTAAATAAGCAAACAACCGTTTTGTATATATGCATCTTCTTTGAACACGTACCAGTTTTTTTCGGGTTCCTCGAATTTGGTTTTGGTGTGGTCATAGTTCAATTAAAGGTAGCGTGCAAGTATTTCGGTTGCACCAATTACAAGTAATAATTTGGATTTTTTTTCTGCTTCGTCGAAAAACCACAAGCAGCGCTCAAAATAGCAACAACAGCGAAAAATGGCTTATTGTACAATATTTCCAAGACCGAGATTTTCTTTCGGTTTTCCCGGCGACCAAACCCGTATTCAATTGGATTGGGTTTGATGATCTCTTTGTTTAATAAGTTTGACAAAAAAATTACTCATAATTTTTCCCAAAGGATCCATTCCCACTGAGAGAGTGAGAGATAGTGCATCGCCACACACACAACTAGAAAACCAAAATTAGAGCTAAATTAAGATCGCTCCAATAAACCAATAAATTTTTCCGTTTTAGATCCATATCAAAGTTGTCGAAAATTGGACGAGAAGATAACAAAAAAAAACAATCCAAAGAATCAGAAAGGAACAAGAAAAGAGGTTAAGGCAAAAGGAAATTGATAGACAACTAAAGTATACAATCGAATTGAAATCAGTAGAGATGTAACATTTAAAACGGTGGGCAGATAATCTGTTTATAATATTTAGCAATTTGGAAATTGTGAGAAACATGCGAACGAAGAAAGTGTGGATGGCAAAGGTACGAGGAAAAAACAATCGTCTGTTTCTCCTACGATTTTGCACAAAGGCTTCTTGTGAAAATGTCGATGGTGTGTTTGAGTCTAGTTTGCTTGTTTTTTCTCTAGCACTCAGTTTTCTAGTTCAAACGGAATGATTGGAAAAAAGCAAAATCGCAATAATATCACAAATCGGCTTGTTTATAGTCACAACGGCAACAAACAGCAAACCCGAAAACAAAGTGGATGAAGAAAAAGCATCAAGGTTTCGATCCAAATCCTTGCAAAACATCCATAATCCCATATTCATACGCACTCTTCTCAATGCTAGACGATGTTTCAATTCTCTTTTTCTCTTCCCATTCTGTTGTTTCGTTTGTAATTTTTTTCGACGTTTACAACAAAATAACATAATTCAGTAATTCAACAACAAAAAGAGAGAAATGCATGCGATGTTGTTCCAATTTTTTTCCTAGCTATATGTCCATTGGATTGGTATACTACGCTACCGTGTGTGATTGAGAGTGTTTGTCGGTGTGTAATCTTTTAAACCTTTGAATGAACTCAAGCGTAGTATTGACACACACACACACACACACACACAGACAGAGAGAGAGAGAGAGAGAGAGAGAGAGAGAGAAAGAGAGAGAGAGAGGTATAGATGAATGACTGCATGGGAATGGTTTGGTATATTATCGTGTTATTTAGTAGTTTTTTTTTTCTTTCTGCTTTTTACAAAGGAAAACATCACTGACCAATGCAATGGCTGGTATGCATGCAAAGAGCGAGATCACTTCTTAGATCATGTCATTTGGATGGGTGAAAGATAGAGATGACATTTCCATCCATGTGTAGTGTGTGTATCCTCATAGATAAATCTGGTCAATTATAGATAAATAACTCTTCTGGTCGGTTACAACCGAAGGATAATATGCACAATCTGCTTACGCAGAACATTTGCTATGTTCATTCAGAAAGGCTTCGTATGACATTGTTCACATGACAATTGAAATTCCATTGTTTCGGGTGTTTGAGCAAAACAATCGCTCCAATTGTAGATTAGAATGATGCCAGATATCAATACCGACCGCTTTAACTCGACTGGGAGTCGACTAGGCCATAGCCAAATTTGCTTGTCGTTACAAATCACTGCTTGACCACTCTGAGTCGCTCTGAACCTACGTTTTGCCTACAGAAACAGATGCACTACAACTTTTTTTACATAGAATTTTGCAACAATATTATTATTAAACAGTCGCACAAATGTTGCCAACAATTAATATACAATTGCTTATTGCAATTGGTAATCCACAACTTTATTTAAACTGTGGCACACATTATTCGTTCGTGGAATTGACGATTGTTTTTTGGTTGGGTTCACTTAAAGGATTTGGCCGATTGGAAAATTACGTTATATTATCTCGCTGTCATCGGCACACAGTAGATGAGATTCATTAGCTTCGGCGATATATGAAAAGAATCCAAACATCGACAATGAAACCCACCGACCTCCTGCGAGGACAATGCGGTTTAAGACAGTGTATTGATACAATTGTTTAAATAGTTTTAAGTATTATTGCATATTGAAACGTTGTATGCAGCCGTTCAACCTTTTCCTCTCTCTCTCTTTCTGCTTCTCTCTTCATTCAACTTTTGTTCCCGTCGGCAGCGGTGCACAAAGAAAAGAAAAGAACAGAAAGAGAGAGAGAGAGAGAGAGAGAGAGAGAGAGAAAGGAAGACTAAAAAGAAAAGAATGAAATTGAAATTGTTGGAGGTTGAGCCCAGTGTAATTAGTGTGAATGAACGATAATGTGCAAAATATTTACGAGATTTAGGTTAATTTAGAGCAAAATCGGCTTTTTCGATGTGCCGATGTGTGGAGACATTGAACTAGACTAGAAATTTCGGATTTCGTTTGTTTTGTCAATTGTCATATGATTTTTTTTTCTTTCTTTTTGCGTAAACTGCATTCAGTTTATCTTTCTTCGCTCTGTGTATGTTCACACAAAGAATATTCCGCCCAAAAAATAATTATAATTATTTGTCGTAAACTTCTATTCATGCGAGTTTTTCTTACTGTTTTATTTGAAACACGATGTGCATTGGTGCGTTTGTTTCTTTGTCATTTAGGCCCGGAAAGCGATTTACCAAAAAAAAACCGATTACCATGCACAAATCTGATGATCCTCAATTGAAAGCTATCAAGAATGAAATGAAATCAGCTCGGGTGCCTGCACCAAATCCGATTTTTCCATCTCATCGTCTGCACTCAATTCATGCGTTCGCGCTTCCAATTAAACGTTGTATTTGATTTAAATTTGAGAAACGCACATTCACCACGAGTATGGTAGTTTGGCAGTCATTGTATGTGGCAGCCAGTTTGACATGTTCATTTCGGTTTTTGGCGTATTTTATCGACAATAGAACAAAAAAAAATATATTCTGAATGGATATGTCGACTTGGTTCTTGGCTTCGCATTTAATTTTGAGGTCTGGCAAAGACATTCGCGCCGCGCGAACCGATCAAAATGAATTGAATAGAAACTGTGTTCCTTTTTTGCATTCAAAGAAACATTCGGTGATGGCTGCACATGAGTGTGTTTTGGCATCAATAGGCGAACCAGCGTTTGAAATATCCTAAGAAAGGGCAACTTTTATGTGCGCAATGGAAATCGAATTGCGTGTGTATGTTTGGCCGAAATTGCCGTTAAACGTCGTCGAAATCATAAGCAAACTCATGATTAGGATTTCTTTTCGAGTGTTTTTTTTTTTCATTCTGTTGTATTGGGGCGTAATTGTTGTGTGTGCCACATAATTGTAGTGTGTTAAATCAAAAGAACATTGCCACGAGCCAACTGGCATGTCAATGAACGACGGCGACAATGGCGAAATCTATATGATTTAAAAATAAAATTGCTGAAATTTCTGGTAACTTGATCCGATTTGCCGAAGAGTGAGAGGCAGAGAGAGAGACGACGACCGAATTGAAATAGCAATTGACGGCCCGGCAAGGTAAACCGTCTTCGCGTCAACCAAAGGACACAGAAGGTTCGACAAAATGATCAACCACGCACAACAAAAGGAAGAAATTTCAAATATTTCATTTCTCTCATCGATACACGACACACAAATGCTGAATAGAGATGCAAAATTTTAAAATAGACCGTTGAAATGTTGAAAAATGAAATACGGATACGGAGCACGCGTTGTCGCGTCTTTGCACATTCTTCATTGTGTCGAAATAAACAATTGGTCGATCGACGAGCAACTATACCCTAAATGCACGCTTCTTTTTCATCCTGTATCGCATTCTCTATCTCTCCCTCTCTTTCGCTCTTCATTCGCTATCGAATCAAAATAATAATAACAATGATTGCCTGTGAAACGTGTGCAATAAAATAAATATCAATGTGCACACGGCACATGCATCAGCATCGGTACAGCACGGCAATTGGAACAAAAAGCAGCGCTTCCGGTTGGGAATATAATGAAAATACACAATCACATATAGAAAAAGGATACGTTGGCAGAGAGAGAAGGAGCCAAAATAGGCAGTTTAATAAAGTGCGACTATAGTCAAGGTAAAAAGTATTTTCCCGGTAAATGACACATCAAACCGTTTGCTGTGTGTGCTTTAGTTAGATTCAGACATGGGCTGTTAAATGGATACGCATAGTTTTGAAGAAAAAAAACTTTACATTTTCGTATTTGAATGCGCGTGTGTGCATTCCGTGTCAATACACTCCTCTTCTCTCCTCTCTCTATTCTTTTCCGCTTATTTTCCATGGCATATAGTTATTTATAATTATTTTATCATCGAAAAAAATCACCGCTCGTCGAACCGGTGTGACGTCTGTGAGTGTGCATATCAAGTTTTCGCTTTGATTCAAACACGGATCTGTTTCTTTCTTTTTTTTTCATCAATGCTACCGTTTGCGCATTGCCTTTGATGCGGTGGGGTGTGTCAGATGTCTCTTGATTCTTTCTTATTTCTTCTTGTATTAATGATAAGTTTTGAATTCATGACGCTCACGTCGAGTACGACGATAGTGCTACGACCTTTTAATGCAATTTCAATTGGATTTGATTCTTTTTTTCCTCTCTCTTCACTCTTCTCTTCCTTTAATGTCTTGCACAGCTGACTTTCAACTGGCGATATAAAAACCTACCGTATCAAAGAAATCATTAAGATGGGAGAGCAGCTCACAAGTAGTTGGCTGCTACTTCAGCGCCAGCTGAATCATTGATGTAGTTTTTTTCTTCTTCTCCGTCTATTGTTGAAAAAGTTTCTTGATTATACGGTTTGGTTGTGTGTCTTGAGACGTGTGCGCGCGCTTGCGGATGTCCTTGCTCTTGTAACCGTGAATTAACATCATAAACATTACAATTTTTTTTTGTCACAACAGTCCAAGTTGAATTGTTCAACAGGATAACAATGGTCTTATTAAAATTCTAGCTCAATTTACATTTCTCCACAGCCGGCCAGATGTGTGTCAAATAAGATACAATTGAAAATACAAAATTCAGCACGAAATTTGTAGTTGAATCAATTACCTAGTCATTATTCTGCGTACTAAAAGAAAATTGCCAGTTGATTTCTATCTGGGCTGGCATTTAACTACTTATCTTTCGATCGAAGAATGAATCAAAAATGGTACGTCGATGTTTGTCACGGTCTGAATCCGCTTGAAATCACGCAACGAAGTCGCTTTATGCTGATTAAACAGAAAAATTTCTGTAGGAGTTAAACAATCCTGATCGATACAAACCGAGTACTCGCGAAGTAAAATTCACCAGTAGAAGCCATTATATCTATCTGTGCGATTAAATGAGCCTTTTCAGCCCAAGTATCTTATGCATATTATGGCCAAGATTAAGCGGTTACTTGAAAAATTTAAGTTGATCGGTGCGCTGGCAAAGGGATCGTCGTTGATTGTTTCCTCTTTTCGCCACGAAAATTGATATGTCACGAAGTTTGCGGTAAGTGTTTTCTGGGCCACAGTACTGCGGCTGGCCCAGCATGTGATATGATAATGTGTTATCAAACACAACACGGCTTCGTCATACACACATACACTCACAAAAGGGTGTTATCAACATGAATGATCGCCAGTTATGCTAAAAACCAAAACAAATGGCTGCTATTAAAATGCCCATTGTGCACGTTAAGTGCGCTTTTAACATGTTCCACCGACAATGACGACGACATGATTCGAAAAAGGAAAGAAAAAAAACATGCGACAATGCGAAGCGAGCGGTGGTGCTATTTTTTTTTCCTTTCTTCGGTATTTGAAGTACGTTTTCTTGGCTGGCGATTAAAAAATGAGCAGAGATCTCAGGATTTTGATAAGGCGGCACGTCGGATAATCGTTGATTTAACGCTTGCATATATGACGTAAATGGGCAATTGCACGCAATTTATGTGTGGCCAAGCGTCAAATCAAATGAATAAAAAAAAACAACTGACACCATTTATTTCAGCAGGAAATAGACAAAGTAAATCACGAATTTTATGAGCATTCGGCTCAAAAGAAATTCCGTCTCAGCTGATTTGAAGCCCGAAACCAGTTTGATTCCGTACCAGAAATGCCCAATTTTGTTGGTAGAAAGTAAAAGTGTTTTGGATTTTATAGAATGACCGAATCGGTTATTAAACGATTCATTTCTTTGAAGTTTTTCTATATTTCAAGCAATTTACAAGCCTTTGTTTATATACGTCCCATATTGGGCCCATTTATATAGCTATTTGTGTCTATTTCGCTTTTATTGAACAGTAATAAATGTGTAATTGGCTACGAGAGGCATTGGAACGGTAAATAACAATATTGTTTACATTCAATAAATTAATTCAATACCCACCAACAACTTCATTATCCGACACCACTCAATGTTCCCATACGGACTAGTTCAAAGCGGTACGCAACCCCAATTCAAACGCATACATACGCTGTTGTAAGCACGACGTTTTTTTTTTCAATCCGTTGTTTTTTGTCTGACGTCCTACTTGAAATAGTGGAAATATTTTCCCTCTTACCATGTTCTTTACGCCCTTCGCTTCCAAATAGAACAGAAAAAAGACGTAGTAATATTGAACACATTCTATTCGGGCAGACACTCAAATAATGTTCGCTTTGCGTAAATCGTAAATTACGTACGGAGGCCAAATACACTGACATTTATTACATCGTCGTTGGCCACGAAGGGTGTCAGAATAATCATTTAGCAGTAATTTTTTTTTGATATTTGCATGGCAAAAAACACCAAAAGCATAGGCTTTTGTTGAAATGTTCTTCTCCGGTTTGTACTGAAATGTTCAATTTATGTGGCACACAAATATCACCATTTGAATATAATCAACTGAGCAAATAATCGAATTCAATTCGAAACTGAAGCGGAAAGTTTGCAAAGGAAAAACCATTGGGACTGGATTATGTGGATGTGAATAAGTTGATGGCAAAATGCTAGGGCGGATGGAATTGTGGTGTGTGTAGTAGGCAAAACAGGAAGATAATGCATGTTGATCATCTGTTTACGTGCAAATTGATAGTTGAATATCTGGTTCCCATCGAGAGGGAAAGTTCAGATCAAGAATCTTCAGAAAAAATCGAAAAGGTTTCGCTGTTAGCACACTTTATTTGGTTACAATTGCGTCAAATGTAAACAAACACTAGCACCGAAAAAATCAATGCCATCGTTTATATTTGAATCTTGTCGTGCGTGAGAGGCAACGAAGATGTGATATTGTGATGCGACCTTTTTGCCCATGATTATTATTTACATTGGGACTTTTGACAAAGACCGAAACCATGCCATTGTTGTAAAATGTGTACGTATTTTGTAGGCTTTCGGTTTTATCGCATCTTGTACTTTGGATGGCTTCCGCTTTTTTCCATGCACTACTGCATTCCATCGAACTTCTCTCTCTCTCTCTCTTCCTCTCTCTCTTTCATTCATTCATTCCGCAATACCGTGTGTGTACGCTTTCAATTTCGGTTTGAAAAAGAGACAATAACTCCATGCGTTTTTTCTTTGTTCTTTGCAATATTAAATTTCGAATCAAAGACTCTATCGATCTTTCAGAAATTTTAAATTAACCAATATTCAAGGCTCCACTTGAGATGGAAATGAAAAGAGCCGCTGTAATAAATACTTTAGGAAAAAGCAAAAGCAGAAGTAGGAAAAATAGGATAAATCCAAACCTAATGAGCAAAATAGTTGTCGGGATAAAAGTAACGAAACTTCACTTCCATCCACTGATTAATGCTATATAGTTACATTGAAATAAACAAGAAATGACGGAGGAACCAATTGAAAGTGCAATTATACAAAAAAAAAATGCACACAAAACACATACAGTCTTTGATTGGGCTGGTAAATGAGATGCGACGCAAAATGAAAAAGTGCATGCTAAAGTACAAACTGTCGACTAGACGAGCATCACCATTTCACAATTTTCTTACAAAAGCAAAAGCCACTTAGACATGTTCATTTCGATAAAAATAGAAAGAAAATGGTAAACATTCATTATTCCCTTTGGCCATTTTTTGTGTCGCTGTGTGTGTGTATGTCTATCTCGCTCTCTCAATCATTTCCGTTCCTGGCTTGCACAAATTATTAATTCCCTTTGCGAATAGAAATATGCTCTTGTCATGCGACAACATTTTGATTTGCCTTTATTGTTCTGTGCTCAAGTATTCGACGACGAATTTTTTGTGTGTTTTACTTCTTTAACAAGAGCTGAACAAATATCATCGGGCTCATTTCCGAATATTATACATATTCGCATTGCTTCAATTTATTAAATATGTTTACACGATTTTTACCCATTGTTTTGCCTCTCGGTCGTTTTGTGTTTGCAGTTTTTGCCATGTTAAAAAATTATGTGTACATAGGAGAGAATGGAAACGGAGTAAGAGAGAAAGACAGAAAAATAGTGAGACAGACAGACAGAGAGAAAAGAAGTGAACTCGTTCACTTACGTCATTCGAAATGAAGAAACGACGATTAAAGGAGCAAGACTTTTTGTTCATGATCGAAGTGGTTTTTCGAGCAACGCAAATCTTCTATGTTGATTTTGTTTGCGTTTTTTCGCTGGTGCAACCGTGCTAAAGGATTTTTTAAGTGGCAGCGTCGGGTTGTGCATGTGCATTCTGCATTCAAACGAATTGCTATACGTAGTTGATAATTTGGCCGTCGGCACACTTTTCGCATTGTAACCGAACAATGGAACAATACATTTAATTTGCTTGTACATTTGCTTGCTGCGCAACGAATTGAAGTTTTCGACGAAAAAAACCCACGTCCGTTATTCACATTTTTCGGGGAAATTTGTCTGAAGTTCCGAGTTTGAACCAGTTTTGGATTTTAACAGAAGAATTCGTTCGCTACATTGAATTTGTGTTGGTTTACAACAAATAGTTTCTATTTGCACACACAAAATTTGCACATGAGAAAATGACAGTTCTGAAAAAAATGGGTTCAAAATTTTAATTTAATCTTAGCTTCTCTAAGAAACTCTCGCTCTTGTTTTATTTTCTCTTCTATTTGATCTTTTTTCACTTTTTCTGCTTACGTTAAAAAAATTCTCTTGACAAACAATCGTTATATAGTTCGAAATAAGTCAATTGGCCACAAATAAAATGAAGACTGTTATTCTCCCTGCCTCTCTCCATTTTTTACCGTTGCACAACGACCGGAAATGAGAATATGATTGGGTCTTGCAAAATGTAACATCGAACGGAAATTGGCCGATTACACACGAGACACAATTGATATCGTTAAATCTCTCGCGCGTTGTAAGTGTTCTGCATTTGGATTGTTTATTTGATGTGAATTTGTTGTCAACTTGCGCGCAATCATAACTAATAAGGCACACGATTCCTACATTGACTTGAAGCGATTAGCTTGGGATGGGTGACGAAACCGGTAGCATTAATAACAATAAAAAAAACTTTATTTACATCAACAGTGGGACGTGTGTCGTAACGGCGTTCGATTCGACCCGATTAGCAATAAAGTAATCGACAAATTACGCTGTATTTGGTTTCCTTTAACAACATCTCTTGCTCGTCGCTGAATGTTCGTCGGGGCAGAAAAAAAATTGGATTGAGTCGGCCATAAGTTGACACCAACAAGATATTTATGTAATGCTCATAGCCAGAGAAGGGAACAGCAACAGAAGAAGCAGTAGCAGCACAACAATTCAAATGAGCGAGTGCATTTGCATGTCTTATTTTGGTTTAAACGGTTTGTTTCCTGTTATTTTAACGATCTACTTTTTGTGTTTGCAAGATGACCGAGGCGTGATAAGTATCTGCTTAAACAAGCGGAACCCAGTAAAAACAATAGAACACACAGAAGGCACAAGTTGATGATGCACGAGCCAGCCAGCAAGTGAATGTGAACGGCAAAAGTTTGCGTCGCAAACATTCCATATGGGTTTCTCATTCTATCCATTGAGATCCAGTCACGTTGTGCTATTTAAAAGGAAATCTTATTGGAGCTTAGCCATTCATGAGCTATTCAATCGACAAACTGTGACCGGAGTATCGAAAAGACCTTCGCACCCAATGATTTTACACAGCGGAGTGGAAGTGTCATCTTGACTGTCACAACTTGACTCAACGAATCGACACGATGATAAAGGAGTTCAAGAAGAAGAAGAAGAAAAAGACGGCATAGTGTGTACATGTTCCTTTCTGCACAGCAAACCGGTTAAATAGAAGATCGATTGGGCACGTGGTTGCTGAGGGTGGTTGATTTCGGCGGTGAACAAAAACTAAATCGCTTTTACTGTCAACCACAACTATATAATTTTCATGTTTTCATTTTGACAACGGCAACAACACAATGATGAGCATCATCGACAAAGACGACAAGGAGAGAGACGAATACGAGAGTGATAATGACATATTTAGCTCAATAACAAGGGTGTCAAAGCAAAAGATTAATCATAATAATCGGCACTTTTCGGCTTTAAATTTTGGCTTCTTCAATTTTCCACTTCATAAAAATGGAAATGGGAAGTGAAAAATGAAAGTGCACACAACTAGCACGATGGCTAATTTTGTGTGACAATCAACTATCCGGAACGCACACGCTCCATATGCTAATGCTAATTAGAATAGTCGAATGTTGGCTTCCGCACGCATGCACGAGCAACAAATAACACAATTCAAAAGCCTTCGTGCGTCGAATTGAAGAACCGAATTTTAAAGGAATTGAATAAACATAATAAAAAAAAACCACGCAAATAGACACAAGCAAGCGCAATGTAAACAAAATAAAACGAGATTTATAAAGTATTTAAAATTTTAATCCTTCTGTTGTCAATGTGTGTGGTGTGCGTGTACGACGAATGAGTGGTTGGGTGGGAATTTTTCACTCGACGAATGTCATTTCATTTATGTTTCGCTTTGAAAACTTCCCGATAGATTTTTAATCCGAAAAGGATGCGTTTGATTACATCTTTATCTCATCATAATGTCTTCTTTTTTGTTCAATTGAGCTCTCGTGCGACAGTTTAGACATATAAAGTTCACAGAAAACACACAACTTTTGAGCTATCAATCGATGGCGCCAGGAGCAAAGAAAACATGCAAACAAGAAACCAGTTAAATAAAAGCGATGACATCAATGAAATCTCTGATGTTGTAACTGGTGACGCGTGTTCACCTCCTTTTATTCGTCCATTTAGTTTTATTGTGCCTGTAAGCCCACACTCATAGAATTTTACCACAATTTTTGTTTTCGGTTACAAACGCGATCATTAGCGCAAATAAATAAAGCCGATTAAAGCGAGACTGTCGCACGACTCCGAAAAAATATCTCATTTTTTGAAAATATGTTTGATATATTTAAAACAGAAAATAGAATTTTATGCATTGATAAAAAATTTTCGTTCAAAAATCTACAGTATTTTTGAGGTGAGGTGGTTGTGAGACGGGAAAAGAAAATACGTCGCAAATACGTATTCGATATCGAGACAATAGATGAAACTATTGTTTTCGTCTTTTTCATCCATTGGCAAATATTTTGGCACATTGTGGGCGCCTAGTCATCAAAAAATGCGAGTTCGTTCATCAATAAGTTGAAAAATGCGTCTCGTAATAAATGTCAACAGAGGCAGCTGCTGTGATAGTAGTCGTAAGGCATTTACCCACTCAACGCTTTCCAGAGTGTCGAATCGCATGAAATTAGGTGTATTTTTCATTTTTGCACCAAACTTGTGTTCGTGAACTTGGAGCGAAAAAGCCGAGTAGCTGTTTATGCCGGAAGTGATGAATGTTCATTTGATTCACAACATGGTGCGTTGCAAAACTGTATTCCCGTTTAAAATTCGTCATTTTTGTCCGTTACACACAAACAGTTCGCGGTTGGGGGTCGCATTAGATGACAGGCTTAGGCGGAAAATGGCCATTATTCCGATTTTCTAATTCATTGCTTCGAATGTATCCAATAAAAAACTTAAAAAATCAGGATTTCTGTCCTCAAATCAACTAATTTTTCCTGGCACATTTTTCAAAAACTTGATATCTTTCTTTTTGAACGCCGTTACCGAATTTCTCACCAAAAAACAGGAAAAAACTAGAGATTACTATGGGATATTTTTATTCATAAGGGATAGAAATATCGCATAAAAATAACAGATATTTTTCACGCGTTGTGTTCAACGTTCAAAGTTCAACGCGTTCAATGTTCACAGTCCAAAAATATATAATATTTTTCGCGCGTTGTGTTCAGCGAAACGCATAAATACACAATAGAGATTCTACACACACAGAGTCGCTGTTTTTTCGTTATACTCTCCACACTTACGATGAGCTGCGCGGAGCGTGCATTTTTGCTCACTTCTTTCTTTGAACACTCTTCGTGTGTCAACACAATGTCTGTGTGTGTATCGCTTGTGCCGTCGTTTGTAAACGAAGTCAATGTAGTGTGAAGAGTATAACGAAAAAATAGCGACTCTGTGTGTGCAGAATCGCTATTGTGTATTTATGCGTTTCGTTGAACGCAACGCGTGAAAAATATCTGTCACTTTTATGCGATATTTCTATCCCATATGAATAAAAAGATCCCATAGTAATCTCTGGAAAAAAAAGCAGCATCAGCCGTCGGAAGGTTGACGACGATCACTTCCCAATATTTATAAAGTAATCACAGTGGGTTGGACCATTTGCTATTTGTCCGTTTGTTTTCCCTCTTTCTCTCTCTTGTGTCTGGCCCATTGTTGCTGTTTAGAGTTTTAAATGCAACATTTTCCCGTGTTTGAAAAGTGAAACACGTACGTCAAAAATGAAATCTCGGTGTGTATTTAACGCAACAATGACGAATAAATACGCATGAAAATAGGTGGTCGTTTTTAATGCATACCGTTCGCCCGTGTGTGTGTCTCTATATTCTCGGCTCTCGATGGGAACTGGTTTGGGTTCGATGCTCAAAAATCATTCAATTGCGCTTACCGTTCATTGCA
Source organism: Sitodiplosis mosellana (assembly GCF_009176505.1). Taxonomy (NCBI): domain Eukaryota; kingdom Metazoa; phylum Arthropoda; class Insecta; order Diptera; family Cecidomyiidae; genus Sitodiplosis; species Sitodiplosis mosellana. The sequence goes on from NW_022595253.1 coordinate 3,733,471, forward strand.
TCCATTTTGGTTAGAGTACCAGTCAGTCAAATGGTGCTGCCAGAATACAGAGAGAACTCTAAAAAGGCTACAGTTTTTTTTTGCGTTCAATGTTCACATGTTTTTTTTCGCTGTTCATATTTCGCCTTTCAAATTAAGAATGCGACATGCTGTTTGAGTTCGTATCGACAGCGTGGTGTTAAATAGAAAAAGAGAGAGAGAAAAGAACCACGAACAAAAGGACTCGAAAAAACTATTTAAAACATTCAACGTTTGGTCTTTTTTCGGCATCAATAATGAAAATGCATTTAGCGAATTACTGCAATGGCTACGAGCCACACCGCAACAAAACATACACGCATATGGCCTAGCGCTTATACACGATGCGGATAAATTTTCGGCATCACCGTTTGCAGATTTACTCAGTTTTTGATGGCTGCATCAAACGGTACATGATGGAACCGACGAGAGAAAAAAACGACAACTACTCTTAAATATAGGGAACAATATGGCACATCCAGCTGCACACAGCTTTCACAAAGCAAAACTACACAAACAATATTGGGACGTAGAGGTTGAGGAATGGTGTTGCTTGCAGTAATTATTGTCGTAATTATTATGCGCGATATAATGAACGAAACGGGGAAATGCATATTTTGGATTTTGAGTTTTGAATTTTATCTTTTGCATGAATAACAATGCATTTTAAATTCATTGAATTGGAAATCAATACCATGAAACCGTTGTCATTTGAGTATTCACAGATATTCCCGTCTGAAATTGAAGAAAATTCTTCTTTAGTTCAATTCATTGATGCCATAAATGACGCATACAAAACGAATAGCCTAGAAAGCATTGAACAATGCGATCGTGGCATTGTTTACATTGGCACGGGCTACTGACACAGCAGCCAACCAAACAAACATATGTAAAAATAGAAAAAATAAGCATATGTGAAAATAGTTGGTGCTCTGAAAAAAACTAAAACTATTCGCATCAACAAACTAAAAAAAACTCTGAAGTTCTTTGAAACTGGAAGAATGCATGAAGCTGTTTGTTTCATATCCCATTGAATTTGGGAATGTTGATCGAATTATTCAGTGTTTTTTCTCTCTCGTTTTTTTTATAATCGTTCTGTACAGCACAAGACAAATATTTGACCAGTTTGGTGACAAGTTTCAGCTTCGATCAGAATTGTGCTGAGTGGAATTCATGAGCGGTGTTAGTAAATGAAATGCATCAAAACATCACATTTCATAAGTATTATCATATTTACCGAAAGTAAACATCACCGAAAAGGATGAAAAAATGGTGACACAAATACAACGACGGTAACATGAAAGGGTAAGTAAAAAAGTATAAAACAAACACAATTGATCATGAAACACCTACTCCAAGTACCGTATGATAGATCAACAGCAAATTTTCATTGAAATCGAATTTGTATTTGTTGTTTCGGCCCCGGCCGAATGAATACTCAGAAATTAAGTGTATTTAATTTCGGTGGAAGAACTGTTCGGAACGGAACTTTGTCAATGGAATCGCGCGTGCAGTGTTGAAAATTTCTTGCAACTAGTTTGAATATATGGAAATGATATGAAACGAAAATGATATGAAATGCCATCGGGCTCATTTAATTACTTCGAAAATGCGGTCATCGTGTATTTCTTCTCTTCTTCGCAGTTGTTTGTGCTACTTCAATTTTTTCTTGAACTGCGCATGAGTTCCATGAATTTGCTTCGGTTCGAGTTATTTCTGTTATTTTGGTTTCCCATCACATTTGTACACTTCACACTCGATGCTAAACGCAATTAAAGGAATGCTCATAAATACAAGTGGCATTCCTCAAATGATCATCATTTCGATCAAGGGTACAGAATTCACAAATGTTCGATACTCGTCAAACAAATACTTTTTTCGCATATAAATTGCTTCTAATATGTTTTTATCACAATTGTCGTTGAGGCAAAAAACTTTTCTATACATTTCCTTGTTGACTTAATTCAACAAAAGGGTGAATTCACTTCGAAGTTATAAATTTGTTGACGTTTTTGTTATTATTGCCGATGTTTATTCGATTCGAATGAAATGAATGTTTGTTGGATCTTTGACGATATGATTATATTACTGATCAGTATAATATATCAATATAATTTCGATTTGAAACAGCCGTAAGTGGCGCTTCTTCGAAATGGCAAATAAAGATACGCTTTCCCAATTTCGTGATTGGTGACGGAAAGAACTTTATTAATAATTCCCCAGAATTTAAATACAACACAATTATTTCTTTCCCTAGGCTGTATTTTCGAAATTCAACCCTATCTCAAACCATTTTTAGCGAAGTTACAAAAAAATGTTCGATGTATGAACACAACTTTGAACATTTATTAGCCGATTTGAAACTATAATTTAAAAATAGAACAATATTTGATATCAACAATTTCTGTCTTTAATATTTATCAAATCTCTTGCTAATGAGATTGTTCTTATTTGATGAAAATTGAATTTAAATATAACACAAAATTAAAATATAATAGCAAAGAATAAGAATGAAAACGAAAATCAAAATGTTATAGTATACAAATATTGAACTAAAACCGCCGATAGTTTTGGTAGATATAAAAATCATTGAAAAAATAAGTGCGACGATTCATTATACTTGGAAATAGCATCTGGATTATAAATAATAAAAAAATCCATATGTACAAATGATTGAAGTTAACAAAAATAATCAGCAAAAAATGTGAGCAGAAAAAAGTACAAATCAAACACTTGCAATCAAGTATTTCTTGAATTTTTACATGAAAAAAGTCGTTGCAATTTTGAGTTCAAAATAGTCGATATTGTGACGTGTGACCAATCAGAGAAGGAAACATTTTAGTAGGACTCATGCGAAATTATTCGCAGTATGAATGGTCTATGTGCAGTATTCGGACATCGAATGTGTGCACTTCTAACGAATAGGCACCGCATAATACGCATAATACGCATAGTACGAAGAAATCGGCACATACTATGAGTTGAAGCGCATATTCTTCGCATAAAACGAATTTTTTTCGAGTTAAATGCTCCTAGCAACAAAGTAGGTACAGAAAAAAGATTTTCTCAGTTATCTCAATAATGAATTACAAGATCTTGGTTTAATTTCTTTTTTGAAAGATATATACTGCCTCTGGTTTAAATTGAATAAACAATATCAGCATAGAATCAAAAGTCACTTTAATTCTGTTCAAGACTCAAAAAAATACTATACGAAAGATTAATGTAATTTTTAAAAAACATTTGATAATAAAAATTTGATAAGCGTTTCATGACACTATGCATTCATTTATCGTTACTGCCACTAGTTTAAATTGAATAAAAAAAATGAGCATAAAATTCAAATTCACCATAATTTGTTTCAGTAGTCAAAAAGTATTAAGACGAAAAAAAAAGTTAAATTAAAAATTAGTAGCTCTACATTTAATGTAGTGCTAAAAAGGTTGGATCAAAAAGACGTTCGTTTGAATAATTGGTTCCGAACTGGTTCAACAGGAAGAATAAAAATATCAAATTGTGACGTAAAAACCGCGATGCCACATCACTAACACAAGAAACAGCGACAATTTGATGTATCAAATCAACATAAAAGTAAGGGAATAAAAAAAAGATGTGAACACTTACGTAGAAAAAGTCTGCGTTTTCACCCTATTTTAATGAAGACAAACAAATCACAGAATATCACCATCTCAACTATTCTTATTTATACATCAAAAAGTTTCTATAAAATCCAGTGATTAATTCAAGTAAATTCACAACTTTATTCTTTACACAAAGTTCTCTTTCTTCTAGAAATATTTTTTTTATCCTCTCCAAGTAGTTTTTTCAAAGAAAAAGTGTGAATTTTCGTTGAAAGGCGGCGGTATTCATCGATTGTTCATTTACAATTTTATGCGCATTGTTCAACTGTCTGACCAGTTTTAATTGGTAGAAATGTATTGTTCAAAAAAATAAAATAAAACCGGGCACTGAAAAGCTTCGACAAAGTCGTTACTCTAGTTCTTCACAATGTTAAATGACAACAAACGCACAAAATGGCAACAAACTATAAATGATTCGAAATGAGCACAGATCGACGACGAGGACGACTGTGCCACTGTTTTTCACCTTTATATGAAAATCAAATGTGTGTATTCGACTCCATTGATACAATAGCAAAATAACAATGACAATAAGCAGCAAAACACCATTTGGTAGAGAAAATATATATATATATCACGACACCGAACTAAAAAAGTGTACAAACGTAAGTGGAAATTAAATGAAGAGTGCGATTTGTTCGGCAGCAAAAAAGTTCAGCAGCGACACGAGCTATACAATACAATACAGCAAAATTCACCACCGAGATATCAAGGGAGAGAGAGAAAGAGAGCGAGGAAAAAACACAATTCGAAAGCAACAGCAATAACAGCAACGCGAAAAAAGTGGGTAAGTTTAGTATAAAGAACACATACAACACACATATCAATACAACCTCCACGATCAAACGATATTTTCGCCTTATATACTACGGTCGATCCGAGGCAAATGTTTCAACCACATTTTAGAGCTACTCCTCTCCCAAACTGGATGGAAATGCATGCTTTTTTCACAACTTCGATTATTATTCGAGCTAAACGTGTGCGTATGTTGTACGTTTGCCTGCCCGATTTAAATGATTCCATCTTTAATAGAAACTCGTTTTGTATTTTTTTTGGCAAGGATCATTGTTAGAAAGAAATGTGAAATCTGACAACCAATCGAACATTTCCATCTGAATATTATTTTGCAACCATTGGAGAGCGTTTGGTATAGACTATAAATAAAATGCTCAGTAAAATAAATATTTGGTAAATATCATCGAATTTGAGGTATGTGTAACTGTTAGACGTCTTATTTGAAGAGTTCAATTTCGGTTTCAGTGTCAAATTATTGTTTTTCTGGTAATAAATGACGTTGTTCTATTGTTTGTCTCATTTTGTGCGAAAGTTGAATTTTTGAATCGTGAGAAATGTGCTGTATATTTGTCTTTGTGTACAAATTTCACAGCCAACGAGCCTTCCCATCGTCTTAAGTCGAAGTTGAAAATGTTAAATGTTGCATATCAATTATGGCCCAAGTCTCTTGGCGGAATCTATTGAACAATATTTTTTTTCTTTTGAAAAGAGGAAGAGAGTATGGTTACGCAATATCGGCTCGACACATATTCACAAAGGATGGAAAAATGCTCTCACAGAAGTAAAAATAAATACTGCATTGAGGCAAAAAAAAAGAACCAGCAGTCGCTGTGAACGTAGTTATTTGTATATGCCTACTGAAATAAGGACCGCCCACTTTTTTTCTGTACGTGTACACACATTTCAGCAGCACATATCCATGAGCATCGTCACCAGCGAATACAATTTTGGTAGGCTTACATTCTGAGTACATGCATGTTATGATGCCACTCTAGTTCCTGTGTACTGTGTTTTTGTTGTTGTCGATGTGGTTTTTGCCGTTTTTTTCTCTCCGTTTTCATTCATACATTCATTTAGAGCAACGTCGAAAGATTCTTGCACACAACCCATTACATAACCAATACTTAACCACAAAGAATCTCCTCATTAAATACTACTAATGGGTTTTGCAGGTAGAAATAATTCGGCTTTACCAATGGAATTTCATTTGATATTTCATATCAATATTTCTGGCAAAATCCAGTTTTTTGCAAATGATATTAAACGTTCAATTCAAATGATATGGTCATTTAATCAGAATGATTTTTCAGTTTTAATCGGCTTGTTCATAAGCATCTCTCGCTAAACCATTTCACTTCTTTCATTTTTGCAACTTTAACATCCTTTTCTTAGCCGATTTCCTTTTTTTTTTTTAATAAAAATTAACAAAAAATAAGTTTTATTTTCCTTTTCCGTCTTCAATTGACTACAGAATTGGAACGAAATGAAGCTCTAATAAGAACGATACTGTTGTTGCTCCCCAGCGCCATCTCTTGCGTGGAAGCGTACTTACCGTTAATTCATATTGGATTGCCACTCAGCTAGAACATTCATCCTATTTTTATTGTGAACATCAAAGTGGTTTGCTACTCAAATGCTTTACATCTTTCAAAAAATCCACATGAAATTTTCTAAATCATTTAATATCACAAATCAAATCAATAACGTTGCAATTCCACTTCATACTGGATTCAAACTGCTCACATCCACACAAATACACATAGCAAAAAATAAGAAGTGAAGCAACAAGAAAAATTCATTGTGCCCAATTATTGAATTATTATCAAAAAGAATGGTCTCGCAAAAAACGGGGCAAAATCGAAGAAAATATGTCGCCAGTTGAAAACAAGAAAAAAAGTGATCCGTGCACGGAACAGCCGACAAAACGAATAACGGACGATAGCTGGCCATGAATGACGCACACAGGACACAACACATATATGAAAAAATGAACTATGAAATTGTGATAGCAATGTGTCAATATCAATTCTACAAATTTTTCGTGAGTTGAATTAAATAACAATAATGATATGATTTGATGAGTGAATGGCAAAGAACTAAAATGACTAGCAAATTGTTGTTTTGGTTCGAATTTCGCCAAATTTCAAGCTTTTAGACGAACAATCACTTTGATTTACGCAGACTCTGATCGAACGACGGTTGATGCTCAAAAAGTATTGACACAGTTTTGTTTTGCTGAACTCAATTTTTTTCGATCGATCTACGATTCATTGCAGCAAAACAACGAACGAAACAAATTGTTGTGTACAATTTTGAACGGAGACAAAGGATTGCCTTTGTTTGGGTTCTGTAGAAAAATTGCCGCGCAATACAAACATTGACATTTAATCGGCTGGTCTCTAAATTGTGTCATATCTCCTGAATCAAGCGTGATTTAATCTAGAAGAAGAGTGAAAAAATCATCAAATTGGCGCGTTTTCCATTCTCATTATCGGCGACACCGTTTCCCATCATTCAAATGCGATAATTTGATTGAAACGTAAAACCCGAAGAGAACTGGGAGACGACGACGACTACAGTGACAATGATGATGACGATGCGGGCAAAAAAGAGCTCATTTCAGGCTGCTCAACATTTTTCCGTTCCTACACGTTTGATGTATGTAAAGGAGCGCGCACTACGTGCGTCCGTGTACAGTACATTCATAAATACGATGATCATTGGTGGCTGTTCACGTGATCTCGTTCACACGTTGTTTACGCTAAATGCTGACTAGACTGAACTAGAGTATTTACTCGCTTTTCTGTCAACATTAAATATAAACATGATTTTTTTGCACCGACCAATACTACCACAAGGTCATGCCACTTCGGTTATGTCAAGTTCAAGTTTTGTTCAAATTAACCAGCTCATTAAAATGAAATTAAAGGGAAAAAAATTAACGTAAAGGAAGGCGAAGAGAATACCTTGCTTCGCGATTTGAATGAAAATTCATCATTACGATTTAATGTCGTCGCCAATCAAAGTCGGTTGACAAATTTTAGTGGTTGATAATGCAGGGCGATAATACTCAAAAAAAAAACGAACATTCATCCCAGCAAAAAAGACGCCAATGATCTCCATTTTAAATCGTATCAATTGCTCTGCGAACACCAAGGAACTAGTAACAGTGCAAAAATGACGACGTCACAACGGAATACATCAAATGAATTCTCGGCTAGTCACTGTCCAATGATAACCCCAAAGTCAGGCTACGTTCTATTCAACCTACCATAAAACGAAAAAAGAATACGTTTTAAATATATAAGATTCTTGAATAAAAAACAACAGTGACAAGAAAAAAAAACGAATCTTAAGCTTAAGTAACCAATTTGTGTGACATCATGCGTTAGATCGGTGCAAAAGCATTTGTTCCAGGAAGTGACGAATTCAAGCCGATCCATTTTGATCTTGATTTGCAATCAGACAATTCGGAAGTGAATACAATGAACTGAAACTGATACACAAATGTTCAATGACAACGTTTTTTTTCTGACCAAACAAAAAGAAACAATTATATCAATCACATGTTCACTCGAATGTGAGGATTCGGTTCCGTAACGTAAGCGACTGTCGCTTTAAAGTAGATATTTCATAGCGGCGACCCAAAGAATACGACTGGTGACTGAATGTCTGCCGTGTGAATGAAATTTTCCGAAAATAACCAGTCACGCCGTATACTCTTGCTGTGAGGGGTATATAGTGAACGAAAAAGGCGAGCGCATGCGGCCAAAAATATCTCGAGATTAAAACACAAATTAAGTTAGTAAAATCGTTTGATATGAGAATCGCGTAACGGCGGTATGCCGATGCATGTCGCTGTATTAATCCTATGTCGAATTTTTTCAAACACGTTTGATTATGAACGATCGTGGTTTTTTTTATCTTTGAGTAGCGTTAGACGCTATCAAATCCAATTCGTGTTTTGTGTGATTCATTATCTGGCAAAATCACCGGCCGCCAAATTTGTATCAACGTGGAAAAGTACATCGTACGCGTTGCGCGTAATGCGCACTTCCACATTTGCCATCAAGGAGAAAAGGTGAGGTAGATGTTTTCCATACAGTGAAACCAAAACCTATTGTTTTGATATTGATAAGTGTAGCCCGAAAAGGTGTTGATAAAATAAATTGTCTGAATTTTCCAGCAATTGTTTACACAATGAATGAATGACTAATTTTCGGTGGAATTCTCGTTACAAGGGCAACAGCAAAAAAAAACTCCAATACCTAGAACATTCCACCCGGTTGTGTCATTCAATTGGGAAATATTCACTGATTACGACATGACAACCGCACACAAGAACAATAACAAAACTTGCTTTAAATTGAACAAAAACAAAAGCAGATAATGGCCAAACATTTGGACTTACTATCAAAATAAGGTTTGGTGTGTGCAAAGATGAACCGCATATTCAAATACTAATACAATTCATCACATTGATTTCAACCCATACAATTGCTATCAATTTCCCTATGTATTGGCCGATCGGTTTATCAGTTTATCAGTTCAAAAGCCGAAATGAGTGAAAATCAACAGGCATACGAGCGCCTGAAACAAACAACTCTTGTTTTACAACGGACACACAATGAAAAGCTGTATCACGCCGTTCAGTTGTGGTATTGTGAGTCTGATTCGGTGCACACTGTTTTGAGTTTGTTCGTTTGAGCCTATTTTGTTGATGCACATTTCAGTGAGATAACGGCCGCGTTTCTTTTTTGTTTCTCTCTCTCTACTGTATTTAATGATTAAATTTGGAAATACTTTGGTGGTGCGGTCCACAAACACAGAGACTGGATTGATTGTGCGAGTGTCCGTGAAAGTGATCAAGAGAATGTATAGATCCGCGTTTGTGTGCCAATTTATTCACACCCATTAACACTGACAACATTATCGTGGTGTCTGTGACATGTATTCCATTGTCGTTGTTTAATTCTCGGCCTGCAGTAATCAGTGATCGTTAATGTCCTTTCGAGCATCTCACTCATTTCGCTCAGTTTGATTATGTCGTTTCATCGATAAACATCACATAATTCGACGACTCGTCTCACTTCTTCAACGATTTTTCGTTGCACAAGTTCTAAATCGAAACATATTTTCTGAAGAAAAATAAACTGACAAAAGTTTTCAAGTGCTTTTTAATCAATGACAAATTTACAAGCCTTAATAGTTTGTTAAACAAAAAGAAGGATAAAATCAAAACGACATTGAACGAAAAATTTGAAAAAAAATTATTTTTCCAACGAAGTGAATTGTGACAAAATTGTATTTTATATCCCTAAAAATTATTTGAAAACAAAATTAAAGCGAAATAGAAAGAAAAAATGGTTGAACCACAGATTACGGTGACTCAGAGTGAGCCAACGATAAAAGCCAGCATGATCGTTGTGTCGAATCGTTTGCCATTTGTACTGAAGAAAGATCCAAAAACTGGTGAACTTTCACGTTGTGCCAGGTAATTTGCAGTGGAAAATTTTTCTTTTTCCGCCACATTCGATTAATATGAACAAAACAAACTTAAGTACATCCAATCATCCCACATCAACTAATAATATTACTGCATGTGATATTATAATATGACTCATTCAAAAATATAATAAAATATAACAATGACAGAAACAAAATCGATGTATTATGCGATAATGTGTAACAGATTCGTACAGTCGTTATCTGAAGAATTTCCATAATGCATTTATGACAATAAAAAACACGTAGATAAAGAATTCTTCTGCTATTACGTATTGCTTACATCTCTTATCACTGAATGATCACGCTTTAGTTTTCATCTCTTGCCGGGCTTATCCAAACAGTGGGGGTTCTTCTTCGTTCCTTCGATAAAAATAGCTTAAAGTTTAAGGTCAAAATGGTTTAAATGGTTATTTTATAAGCATGATGTGTTCACGGGTGTGTGAAAATCACGGGTTTCGTTTTTGTTTTTCTGTTTTTTGTACCGAAATTTTGAAAAAAAAATATATCATATCACTCATTATCTAGCCGTATCAGACACCAATTGAGACAGTTACAAAACAAAACAATACTCGCTAAGCTATATACTAAATGTGATTACTGTTTTGCTCGTTTCAGCGCTGGTGGTTTGGTAACAGCTGTTGCTCCAGTTGTAATAAAAGGTAACGGTTTATGGGTTGGATGGCCAGGTATTCATAGCAAAGAGCCATTGGGCGAAATTCCTGAATCAGATCCAAGCGATCAAACTCCAACTGCTGGCTTACGTTCGGATCAGGTAATATTTTTTTCTATCTTAATGCATAAGAAAACCGCTTGCTTCGCAGATTTTATAACCTTCAAATAGTAAAAAAAATGTCTTCGTTTTTTTCTCTCTCGATGCTATGCAAAAAAACCAGTCAATGACAGATAGCTGAGGATATATGTTTAGCATAGAAACTCAGTAGGCTGAGATGGGACATTTTGACTTTATGACGTGTAGTCCATATAAATGCATGATGAAATGCACGAAATTGTATGCGTGCCATCATAAATTTGTATGGACTACACGTCATAAAGTCAAAATGTCCCAATCTCAGCTTACTGAGTTTCTATGCTCAGCATATATCCTCAGCTATCTGTCATTGACTGAAAAAAACGGTTCTGATTAAATAATAATGAATCGGTTGCTTCATCTTCTGTCGCGTCTAATCTTTGAACTAATCTCCGTTGAATCGAAATAAAATGGTTAGTGATAATAAATTACTGTGCCATTTGATGCAATTGAAATAAGAAATAAATGAGGGATTTTAATGAAAACATCGAGCACAAAAAATCCAAAATATCATGATACACGTCAGCCTGATTAAATCACTTTTCTTACGTGATCAGTAGTTTTTTTTCCGCATCGTTATAGTTTTCACTACGTTTCATTTAATACCAAATTATGTAATCAAAACATGTGAACTGTTCATTTGAAGTCAGCATTTTCATTTGTTGATATTGTGAAATGATCGCTGGAAAGAAGAAAAACAGTTGTAATTCGCTTCCTCTATCAGTATTTTTCATTGCTCGGATTCTGGGAATGGTTGAAATTATGCAAACAAACTCGTCATGTCTGTTTTCTGTTTGATTTGTTGGCGACAAAAACTGACCCCTCATTTTGGGTTACATGTATAGTAATTATCGCTTATTTGCTCGTGAACTAAGCCACTTTTGTCATCGAAAAATTGTCTAATCATTACGCCGATGCGATAGCATAAACGAATGAGTGTGAGAATACCAAATGGGCAGACAGAGATGGATGCGAATTGTGTGTAGGAAACTATATCAATTTTGGATAATGAACGCATGTGTGAATGTGTGTGCGTTTGTGCAATTGTTGAACTTTAAATCGATGATTTCAATAGTCCCTTTTAATTTTATTTTTCGTTCGATATTCCGAATTAATCGTGTATGCAGAAAATAAATGAGCATCTGCAAGATAGCTTGCGTAAACAAGCGACGACAATAGCAGCGCGACACGATGAGCGAGAGATGAACGGACCAAAACAGACAAGACAGTTCAGAAACATGAAAAAATTGAAATTCAATTGATAAATCCTTATCATTTCCAACAAAGATGAAGTGCGCGACCGCGCACACACACATTCGCACACGATCTGGGCGAACTCACTGAACTGAAGAGTGAGAAGAAGAAAAAATAACATCGTGTTGTTGTTTGTTACACAAAATGTAAAATAGAAAAGCAGGCGATGTGAAAGACGCACGCTTATTCTTTTTTAATCAATTGATGCGACTGTAGACACTGTCGCTTTTTTTCGCCAGGCAAAACAGAGAGCGGTCGTTCATTCGGCTGCTTTAATCGGTATCGCGAGAGTATTTTGGTCCAGCTCTCCAGAATATTTTTATGCTGTACGTTAATGGCGCGTGAACTGTGTAACCTGCGGCAGACACACCACACTGCATAATCTATATGGCTATCGATATCTTACGTCGCATTGTCACTCGTTTTCCACATATATGTATGATGAATTGATATTGCGTTGGCCATGTAACCGAGATTTTTGCGTTGCCCCTTGATCGCAAAAAGCGAGTGTTTTTTTGCTCTCGCTTTCCTTTTTTCCGCGTTTTCATTTTTACTTTCGAAATCAGTTCGAACGACAAAAACAAAATAAGTTGTAAACACAAACTTACGCAACTTGAAAAATTGTATCGGTTTTTTTTCTTCTGTTTCTCTTTTTTGTGAAAATGTTTGATAGGTGGTTTGCGTTGAGGCGAATCCAACTGAATTCGATTCATATTATAATGGATGCTGTAATGGTACTTTTTGGCCACTTTTCCACTCAATGCCAGGTAATTTATTTGTAGGAAATATTTATTTATTTTAAAAAAAATGTTTGCACGAAAAATGATTTGAGTTTCAATGACACGCAATAGACGTGCTATTGTACTTTTGCTGTTGAATGGGATGTTGTATTTTGAGAACCGTATTGGAATAGATTTGCGTATCGGCACAAGCCTGTGACAGTATGTGTGTATGTGAGAAATGTCAAACTGTCGACTTTTGGTGCAATACTCTCTATTCAGACCATTCATAACATAACCTCAAATTGCAGGTCGTGCCGCATTCTCAGCCGATGACTGGCGAAACTATGTCAAAGTCAACAAATTGTTTGCAATGAAAACGATCGAAGCCTTGGAAAAGTGTCACAAACGAAACACAGCCAGTCAAAACGTTCCGATCGTATGGATTCACGATTATCAACTGATGTTGGCTGCTAATTGGGTGCGCGAAGCTGCAGAAGAGAGAAATTTACCATGTCAATTGGCATTTTTCTTGCACATTCCATTCCCACCATGGGACATCTTCCGTTTGTTCCCATGGGCCGATGAAATTCTTCAAGGCATTTTGAGCTGTGATATGGTCGGTTTTCATATTCGCGACTATTGCTTGAACTTTGTTGATTGCTGTCAACGGCATTTGGGATGCCGTGTTGATCGCAAAAATCTTTTGGTTGAACAGAATGGCCGTTCAGTTCGGGTTCGACCACTTCCAATCGGAATCCCATTCGATCGTTTCGTCGATTTAGCCAGAGGCGCCAAGAAGATATTCAAAACACAACAGAAAATCATTCTCGGCGTTGACAGGTGAGATATAAGATTGAGTAATTATTATTTTTAGTACAATTGAGGATCAAAAACACGATGAAAATATTCATTTTTAAATTTAAACTCGACTTCAAAACTCTCATGACCAAACACAATTAATGATATTGATTTCTTTGCCTTAATTGCCATTCTTCTTAGATTGGATTACACAAAAGGTTTGGTGAATCGCTTAAAAGCGTTCGAAGTTTTGTTGGAGAAGCATCCAGAGCACCGTGAACAAGTTTCATTGTTGCAGATTTCGGTACCATCACGTACCGATGTGTCGGAATACCAGCAGCTCAAAGAAGAAATGGATCAATTAGTCGGTAGAATAAATGGTCGATTCACCACCGCCAACTGGTCGCCAATCCGTTACATTTTCGGTTGTGTTGGACAACAAGAGCTTGCCGCTTACTATCGTGATGCTGACGTCGCTTTGGTCACACCATTGCGAGATGGTATGAATTTAGTGGCCAAAGAATTTGTTGCATGTCAAATCAATCAACCGCCGGGTGTTCTGATTGTTTCCCCATTCGCTGGTGCTGGTGAGATGATGCACGAAGCTTTGCTTTGCAATCCATATGAAATTGATGAGGCTGCTGAGGTTATTCATCGTGCGTTGACGATGCCAGAAGATGAGAGATCATTGCGAATGAACCGCTTGAGGCGTCGTGAAATGGAGTGTGATGTTAATTTCTGGATGCGATCATTCTTGAAAGCAATGGGTTCGATCGAAGAGGACGATGTTGGTGTCACAAGAATGCAACCAGTTTCGGTTGATGACTTTGACTATTTGCTCAATTATATCGGATACAATCAAAAGTTGGCATTGTTACTTGATTACGATGGTACTCTTGCACCGATTGCACCACATCCAGATCTGGCCATTTTGCCACACGAAACCAAAAATGTGATCCAACGATTGTCGAACCACTCAGATGTATTTGTAGCTGTAATCTCAGGCAGAAATGTCGAAAATGTAAAGAAAATGGTTGGAATCGAAGGGATCACATATGCTGGTAATCATGGTTTGGAAATTCTTCACGCTGACGGGAGCAAATTCGTTCATCCATTGCCAATGCAGTACGAAGATAAAGTCAGTGATTTGCTTAAAGCGCTACAAGAATCGGTGGGATGGATAACTTTTAAAGTTCAAAATGAAGATTTAAAAAATCGAAGGAATTGCTCATCCGGAAAATTCTTTCTACATTTGTAGGTTTGCAGAGATGGCGCTTGGGTTGAAAATAAAGGTCCATTGTTGACTTTCCATTACCGTGATACACCCAACGAATTGAGACAGGAGCTAGTCGAAAAAACTAAAAGCATCATTGAAGCATTCGGTTTCAATGCCACTGAATCGCAATGTGCCATTGAAGCGAAACCACCGGTTCAATGGAATAAAGGTAAGAAGAATTGAATTTTTGTAAACATTTGCAACATTGAAAATGGTTCCAAGTAAATAAAATCTTCGAATTTTACCAAAGGTCGTGCTTCGATTTACATTTTGCGAACGGCATTCGGTGTCGATTGGTCGGAACGTATCAAAATTATTTACGCTGGTGACGACGCAACCGATGAAGATGCCATGTTGGTATGTATTCAGCACATCCATTTACAATTTCTTTGATAGAATAACTTTTCCCACATCTTGACCACATTTTCACACTCTCGATTGCAATTGCAGGCGCTCAAAGGTATGGCAGCTACATTCCGTGTTACATCATCGCATATTGTGAAAACATCAGCCGAGCATCGTTTGCCATCGACAGATTCCGTACTCACAATGTGAGTATATACTTTACTTACTTTTTACTTTTTATTGGTTTTACTAGCCAAAATTTCATGATATCTCCTCTTTCGGACCACTATAACGTCACGTCAAACTTCAAAAAGCACATATCTGTACACTAGGCAATGTATATGGGATGAAATCCTATCGATCAAGACTTATATGCCTCCAAAAATACGTTGTTTACTATGAAAAATGTGTAAAATAGCGATGTGCGTATGGCGTCGTCCGCGTTCGCGTCCGCGTTTTTTGTTCGCCGAATATCTCAAAAAAAATGACAAGGTAATTGAGATCTGTAAAAGCCAAAAGTTTTGGCATGTCGAGACAAAGCTTCGGATTGATTTTGAGCCCATTCTGATTTACCAATTTTGTACCATAAGCCTACGACTGAGGACCTGAAAAACCTTGAAAAATGACACTTTTGTACGGGAAGTACCCGAAAAAAGCATTTTTCAGGGTTTCAAGCCAAACTGCCATTTTTTTGCAAAAATAATGGGAGTCTGTGAACAACCGAACACCTACTTGCCCATAAATTTGGTCCAAAATCGACATTTCTTGAAATTTTCCTCGAAAAATGGACTTTTGTATGAAAAATCATACAGAAAGCCATTTTTTAGGGTTTTGGTCAGAACTGATTTTTTTTTTGCAAAAATAATGGGAGCCTTCAAACAACCGAACACCTACTTGCCCATAAATTTGGTCCGAAATCAACATTTCTTGAAATTTTTGAAATTTTGTTCGAAAATGACACTTTTGTATGGAAAATGGTCGAAATAGTTATATTTTAAGGTCAAAAATGCTATGAAAAAAGGATCCATTGAAATTTTGGTTAAACATTAAGCGGGAGGTAAACTAAATTGCTGCGGAGCGGAAAAGTTTGGATTACGTATGTAATTCGTTTTATTTTCAATTCTTCTTATCTTTTTGCAGGTTAAAATGGGTTGAACGGCATGTGATGCGACGCAAACCACGAGCCAATTCACTAACCTACCGCCACAAAAAGAATGATGGTGTCACAATGCAGGTATCGTTCGATATGGCACGACTGGCTCTTCAAAATTCCGCCGCAAACAGCAATTGTAATAGCAATCACAATAGCGGTTCCGAGGATGATTTGGTTTAGCACATTTTCACATATATTCATTTACAAATTGAAAGAGAATCCTACTTGTTGAGATGTTGTTCGCAGTAAACTCAGTTTAGATGCTCTTTCCACTCAAACTTTATTTGTTAAGTGTGTAGTTAATGTTATTTTTAAAGAGAAAAAAATCGATAAAAAACAATTCACATAGTTTAGTAATAGATTACGAGTTAGCACTAGTCTGAACAAATTTTTATGGAAAACAAAAGGAAAATATTGAATAAACGAATTTTGATATACTTTGCTAAAGCGTTGTCTTTGATTCTATTGAAAGATTGGATATTGTTCACATTACTGGCGAATTCCCGGGTATATATTCAATTTCATTTTGTCTGCATAGCAATTACGACTCTTCTCTTACACTAACTCGCAAAAAAATCGGTTGACTTGAAAGGACAGTATCAACAGAGACCATTTCTTGGACTTTGATTTGTTGACTCAATTGTTTTCCAAAAACTGGAAAAAAAATCTACTTTTTATTTAGTCTATGATCTGCTCGTCGCACACATCATGTCACACACGTCGTCGTTCCATCCGTGTTCTCAATTTGGAATTCTTATTGACAACAGTGAAAATCTGTACAATGATTAACACGTCAACCCTGCCCATAAGATACACATTAAAAAGTCCATGTTTGCTTTCCTTTGCCAATATTTTGTGTTTATCGCGTTATCATTTTTTTTTTTGCATACATAAATCGTCTTCCGTCATTGCATTTTATTCAAAATGAATATAAAAAATGGTGTTGCACTCTGATGAACAATAATAAATAAAATATAAGAACATATTACTGTCATTCGTTCGGCTTTAATTCAACATTTACAACTGTTTACAGAATTCAGCCGTTTATTCTATGGATGGTATATAGCAATAAACGATATAATGTGTAAATACGTGTGTTATCACACTGCAATTATGAATACAATTGGTCTATTTTTATTTCGTATTAATCAATGCAACCAACGTCTATTTAAACTTTGGACGGCTCGTTTGTTTGCTGCTGTTCATTGACCATAGAAGAGGGTGTGTGTTTACTCTGATGGGCACCATTTTTCTAATCACTTCGTCGCCGGCATTTTAAAATTCAACAGATTGCAAAGCGGTTAAATTGGATTTGTCACAAAAATGAAGTGATATAGGAATATGGTTGATCAACCATAATCAATTGTGTTTATTTTATGATAGGAAATATAAATAGTTTCGTCATTTTTGTTGGCATTGAACTAATCAAAATACGTTATGCTTTGCTCATAACCACCATGATAATTCCACAAATATTGAACGAAAACAACTATAAAATCAGGCAGTTAATTGAAACCTTCGATCAAATTATTTGTATAATCTTTGAATGGATTCTGGGTCTCTCAGAAAGAGGAAAATAATCTATGAATCGATAAGTTTGGATCACGTTTGAAATTTTTCTTGCCACAGATAAATAACTCTCAACAGATATAATTAATTACCACATCAATTCAAAGACTCAATTTGCACTGGTTTGATAACGGCAAATATGACTGGCTGCTACTTGAGTACGGTAAGTTCCAATTATATATGTTTAGGCACTGTTTTCAGAGCAATAACTAATATTTTGACTTTATCCAGCGTACTAACTGGACGAATCCGAAGAGGCTGCAATCGTGATTTGATTTCATTCCAATTAAGCGATTGAAGGCATCCAAACAATGATAAGTGCAAAAAGTGCGGGGGTAGAAATTGTAATTTGAAAAAAAATTCCAGGAGTGTATTCACTGTAACAGCAGAGAAAATATCGAATGCTTACGAAATGGAACTGTGCAAACATCACACATGTGTGAGAATTATTCGAGGGATTTAATTCTTGAATGAACTGTTTGAGGTGTGCCAATGCACAGACAATAAATGCAACACAGACATTTTCCCACCGAATCGTCTTCAGTGCTATAGTTGCGAAGGTAAGGTATTTATGTAAGAAAACCAGTAGAATTAAAAATTCTTGCAAACGATTTTGAGAATAATATGGTGCTTTTCAATCGAAATAATTGACTGTGACATTTGTGGAATTTACACTATTATATACGGAAAAAACGCAAAATTTAAACAGATTAAATCTGTTTGTCGGTGATATCAACATAAATATGAACGAAAAAATAGTACAACCATTCAAATGAACGAAATTTTGGACAAACATGGTCATGATATGATAGTGCATTTTAACACAAGAATAACAAATGAAACACAGTCCTTAATTGATCTCGTAACAACAAATGAAAAAGAGAGAGTTAAATGTGAAGCACTGCCGAACGAAAAAAATAAGTGACCATGAAACAATCTTGGTTAATATAAGTAAAGTATGTGCAAAAGAAGTCGTTAACGAAACTGTGATGTCCTGGACGAATTACGATAAAGAAAAGTTGCTATTCAAATAAAGACATTGTGATTGGTCCAATTTTACATTTTTAAATATTAATGATAATCTAGATAATTAAAGATATAATTTAATTTCATTGGTCGACCCGCTAATAAAACATGTGATAATAAAAAACACAATAAAGCCAAGTAAATGGTTCGATGGTGAACTTTTCCATCTAAAAAAACATAAAATACAATACAATACAATATTTGCCGCATCATCGACAGATTCGACTGAATTTGTTCGTACGAATGATTGTTAATAAATATGTTCTTGAGCGACGTGAAAACCGATAAATCAACAAACAATTGAATCACACCTTATTGTTTTCACTAATTCAATATTTTCAATTCATTTAAAACAATAGAATTTGAAAAGAGTACCTTGAATGCATTTCGGTACTATCGCACCATCATCAGCATCACGACTAAACAGAAAAGTCGTCGGTTGTCACGCAAAAACATCGGTCGGTGCAGCATCATAGTAAACGAGACAGCAAATTTGACTCGATGTTCCCGTTATCCAGATTCAATGCGTTGTTGCTCCTCTGAATAAAGTAACTTTCGTATGCGTCTAATTTGCGCGCGTCGCCTATCTCTTTCACCAGCCGTAAGTTGCTTATGTCGATATTCAAATGACCGCTGTTCAATGCATGTAATGCTAAGGCAGAGCGGTAGCCCTGTTTGTTTTTTATGCACAAACAATGTTCACGGAAACGAACTGAAATGTTACGTTTCGTTTGTCCAATGTATTCACACATACAAACGGGGCACTGAATAGCATAAATGCCAGATTTATGCAAAGAATCAATTGTGTCTTTGGTTGAGTGGGTTTGTGGTAAATGGCAATATCAATTTTATTGTCCACAGAAGTTGACAATTCCATGTCCAAAAACGATAATTTACACTTATCATTCTCCCTCTCACACGTAAATTTAATCGAATCGAATCGATTATTGAGCACGTTTAACACTGAGTCAATTTCGTCTTTCTTTATTATCGCGAAAACATCGTCTACATATCTCCACCAGATTCTGGGAAGCAAGTTTTCTTGTTTTAATTTTCGTTCGAATGCCGACATGAATAACTCACTAATCAATGGGCTAAGCGGATTTCCCATGTTAGTTCCAGTCGACACATGATAAAACGAATCACGAAATTGAAAATAACTATGATCCATACACATACGTGCTGCTTGGTAATAAACTGATTTTTGTTCGAATGGAATATCAATTTGCTCTAAATATTTTTCAAATTCCTTCAATGCAACATCAATTGGAATACTTGGAAATAAAGAACACACATCAAATGAAATTTTAGTCTCATCACAATTCACAACAACATTTTCAATTTTTTCAGCGAAGTCAATTGAGTTTCTGACTGAAAAACTCTCAAAAGGTGGCAGTGTGTTATTCATGTCGGCATTCGAACGAAAATTAAAACAAGAAAACTTGCTTCCCAGAATCTAGTGGAGATATGTAGACGATGTTTTCACGATAATAAAGAAAGACGAAATTGACTCAGTGTTAAACGTGCTCAATAATCGATTCGATTCGATTAAATTTACGTGTGAGAGGGAGAATGATAAGTGTAAATTATCGTTTTTGGACATGGAATTGTCAACTTCTGTGGACAATAAAATTGATATTGCCATTTACCACAAACCCACTGACACCTTGAGAACAATAACTAGTGATTCAAACTGTAGCATGCAAATTGCGAAAATAAATGGCTTCAAAGGAGATTTGGTCGACGTGTTGATAAAAAAACATTTAGACAAAATAAACAAATTTAATTTATCGACATTGTTTTCGCAAAACACGCCAGAAGTGGAAAGAGTTAGAGTTGCTTTGCCATATATCCCACAAATTATGAACAAGATTAAAAATAAGTTTCGTGAATATAATTTAACCATTGTGTATACGAATCAAACCAAAATAATGAATTTGTTGGGTTCAACCAAAGACACAATTGATTCTTTGCATAAATCTGGCATTTATGCTATTCAGTGCCCCGTTTGTATGTGTGAATACATTGGACAAACGAAACGTAACATTTCAGTTCGTTTCCGTGAACATTGTTTGTGCATAAAAAACAAACAGGGCTACCGCTCTGCCTTAGCATTACATGCATTGAACAGCGGTCATTTGAATATCGACATAAGCAACTTACGGCTGGTGAAAGAGATAGGCGACGCACGCAAATTAGACGCATACGAAAGTTACTTTATTCAGAGGAGCAACAACGCATTGAATCTGGATAACGGGAACATCGAGTCAAATTTGCTGTCTCGTTTACTATGATGCTGCACCGACCGATGTTTTTGCGTGACAACCGACGACTTTTCTGTTTAGTCGTGATGCTGATGATGGTGCGATAGTACCGAAATGCATTCAAGGTACTCTTTTCAAATTCTTTTGTTTTAAATGAATTCTACCACTATAAACGTCAGCGATCAACATCAACAGAGACACTATAGCATATAGCATTAAACGCACTATTGCTTCACTCTTTGTATACACTTTGACATCACTTATGCTTTGGCGCGCGTCTTACGTTTTTCAAACGTTTATGTTTGATTCAAGTATTTCACCGACTTCACCGAATTTTCTTACTCAATATCAATATGTTCATTCTTACTTGGAAGTTTTTTTTTATTGCAATGATGTTTTAAAATATATTTTGTCGAGAAATATTTTTTTTTTCAATTTCCAAAATTAAATGAAATCAAAACACATAACATGAAACGCATTCATAGCGAAATGCATATGTATTAGTTTGTACTTATTCATTATAATGATGTATTTAGATAGGACGCTAGCGCGGCCTGAATGAATTGAAAATATTGAATTAGTGAAAACAATAAGGTGTGATTCAATTGTTTGTCGAATGATTGTTTCTTCATAATGCGTTTCTTCAACATCATTCAATTGCGATAAATTAAAGATAATACTTGAATGAAACATGATAATTTATTTATATAAATATGAAAAAATTCTCCGTATTTTTACATTGAAAGGGTAAAAACAATTATTTAACTGACTGAAAATAATATAAAATGAACATAAGACCAGAATCAGGTATCAGTATCTGATCGTCGGTTTGATTTTCAACATAGCAGTTGTTTACAGTTATTACATCCAGAGCTGGAAAAAACACTCTGTGTGAGCGCACGTAACTAAGAACGCACACACAGTAGATGTGCGGCGCACACAGCGCTTGTAATTTTGGTGTGCGTGCACATTTACATAGATTTCTACTGTCAAATTTTGTCGTGGAATCGAGTGGTAGTTTCCGTTTTCCTTTCTGATAAGCTATTTTGAAAAATTTACCTGGCTAAAATAGAAGTAATAAGATGTTTTATTTCAGCCAGGTATTTTCCAAAACGGCTTATCAGATATGAAAACTTGAACTAGCACTCGATTTCTCGTCAAAAATTGAACAAAACTGAGGTTCAGAGATGTGGAGAAGCGTATTTTTGTTGGTAAGTTTGCTAAAATAAAAAAAATGTCCAAAAAATGATCACGTCTCATAGTGCATAGAATTGTCAAACCTACGAATGAAATAATTGTGGGAGTTTTCGGGTTAATCGACGATATTTTTTTACAATTAAAAAATTTGAAAGCTTGCATAGACAAGGCAAGATAGTATATATAACATTTAGTGCCAGTAACTTTACTGAGCTTACAATTATTGAATATTGAAATTTTTAGATTGGATTTTAAAAAAATATTCATCGATAAACTTCGGTTTCAACTCGTAGTTGTCATCAGCAGTAATTTTAGTGCTCCAATTGTCGAAATGTCATGAAATAACTGAACCCTCCATTGACAAGCTGAAAAAATTAATCGTTGCCGAATTATTCAAAAGTTGAAAAACGATGCAAATATCAAATTTTCACATATTTTCTTATTGAAGTTTATTGAAATTTATTTTCTAAACTGATTAATTTAATTTCGAAACGAAAATGTTGGAAATTTTCAACTCACGCTATCGAAAGTTTCTCGAGTATATTGTACATCGCAAAATCCGGAAATAATCACAGGCTGCTGTGTATTGTTAATAATTGTTGGTAGCATGCGCTGGATTTTCTCTGGGAATGAGTGCCAGTCGGTTTGATAAACCACGTCGTCGATAACCTCAAACCGTGTTGTAACCATTTGGCCATATTCACACAGCAGAAACATTGAAGCGAAAGACCAAAAGACAAGTGTTACCGGACGCAGCAATCCTCCTAGTCCATCATGTCCGCGTGACTGATTTTATGAAAAAAATACAGCAAATATAAATTATTTTTCGATACAGACCCAATACTCATAATTACAGAACAATCGCTAGAATAATTATGAGATACTTACCATTTGGATTTGAATAATTAACAGTGATGTACATGTCGTCACTAAGCCCCACAATATACCAGCAGTGATAACAAATGATAAAATCTCCGAAAAGTTGCCAACCGATCTGAAAAGAATTCTTCTCACTAAGTAACGGTTTCATCATTTCAAAAAATTTACACACTCTTTTGTGACACCGTGCAGTTGAATGAATTCGCCCACTCTTTTTTCCATTTCCTCTTCACTACTTTCGTCTTTAGTGTATTCATTAATGGCGATCAGCTCAGCTTCCATGTCCCTAGTGAATGCCATTAAAAATTCGCACACTCCCATAAAATAGCATAAATTAACGATTACAGCTTGAAGAACAAAATAATGTGAACCGGACTGGATGGTGAACGCAATTGTATACCCAATGGGATTTTCCCAATCAAATGGTATCCTTTGGTGAAAGAATTGACGTGCCAAATAATTCAATCTTTTTTCCAAAATGGGTTTGAATCAGAGGACGGCTCTTGGATGAGTACGCGATTGTGACGATGCATGCACCAAGTACCTGGTGGTGAGAATCGCAATTATAAATGTATTAAATAGAATACATGTCATTATATGAATTGCTTTGATAGTGGCGCAATGTATCGTATATAATACATTTGACAAATCCCACCACTGGTGGCGTATTGTATGCTCACTTTTGACTCTTCCGTATTATATGCCGTCCTCTGGTTTGAATAAATGTGCATAAAACGGAGCAGTGGGAATTGAGAAAAATGATTCTTTTGCAAACTACTCTAATTTAATTTGTTATTTAATTTGCTATCTAATTTAATTTGTGGAACTCACCACACTGGGAATGGTAACATAAAAGAATCGTTTCCCAAATCGGATATGAAATATTTATAGAAGCTTACAAAGAAATTTGTGAATAATAGACCTGGGATGCTAGCTTGCACAATGGCCAAATACATCCATTTTGTTCGATTTTCGACCTTTTCATTCACTTCCTCGTAAATTTTCTTTGAAACAGGATTCTCGATTCCTACAAAAAATATCACCCTAATTAAGAGGCTAACGCCTTTTGGGTACCCTCCGTTTTTCCGGAAAATATATTTTCCGACAAAATTGTCCAGAATTTCGGAAAAATATTTAATGTACGAATCTTTCATACTCACTTGTTTGAATCATTTGCTCGAGCGTGTCCATTAATTCATACATTTCCGGAATTTGCATGATCATGAATCCGAAAATAAGAAAATTAACCGTGGTTGTTGCTGAGACTTGAAATGAGTCCGCATAGTCGGTGAGCGATTCGGCCTCAGTGCATAGATATTTTATGGCCAATGTCATATACTCAAAGAGAATATAAAGAATGGCTACGTTTCGCCAATTCAGAATTTTAGTCGCATCCGTTTCGGATAGTGTTAGACCAGTGAATGCAAAATGTCCTCGAATTTGTGTAAAAATTTGCATCGTGAGTAAAACAGAATTGATTTCAACTTAAACACACACTTTAAATGATTTAGGTTAAAGATTAAAATTTCGTATTTCAACTCCAACTTTTTTCACTTATTTTATATTCTATTTTCTTTTTATTACAGAAAATATTTTTCTCTGGAAAACGTGAATTACACAAAGTTCTTCAAAGTCTAAAATGCGCGAGAGTCATCGTTGAAATGAAAACTGCGTGAAATATACCCTCGCTCTGCCTTTTATAGAGCTCATAATTGCTAGACAATCAAGGATTATGTCGAAAACTGATGCTGATTTTCCCATTATTTGGTAAAAAAAAGACAAGGGAAAAATAACAAAAAACTGAAAGTTCTGTTCTGAAAGCGTATTGAAAACCAAGAATCGATTTTTTTTATGGAAATTGAAGAATCATTAACGATTGTTTCAAGTATTTTCCCCCCCGAATGCAATCGCAATTACGGAAAAACTGGATTTCGCTTTGAATTTTAAACCATCGTGCGATAATAATGATGGGAATTTGATTGAATGGCATTGAATATCAGAAATGTATCGAATTGCGTTGTCAGAAAATGTTGGTTAGCATTCGAAATACCATCAATTTATAGCGATTTGACCTATTTTAAAGAACAATGGTTATGTATCATTGTGCATTTTTATAACCATTTTGTTAAGTTTCATTGAAAACATGTTGGGAATATTCCACAAAGAATCGAAATAATGACGCAAAAATACTAAATTAATGTAAATGAGGTCGATAATATGTGTTTTGCTCAATTATTGCTCGATTCAAGAATATCGAACATTCTGGGTCTAAATATTTCTTTTACTTTAACACGTGTTAAGTCGATTTTATTGATAAAATAACACTAGAACCTTTTCTGAAGTACTATTCCTACATTTACCACTATTCGTAAGTTATCATCGAAAATTGGTACTAACGGATGTATTTAACACCAAACGTAAATATTTCCGTGAAAATACCACCAATATTGGTATCAAATATGACGATTTGCCACTAACACAGATTTTCGTACTATTGTAAATACGTTCTTACTTTGGAGTTAGCCACAGTACGAAAAAAGTTATCACGAAAAAGAATATTCTAATGTAGTTTCTGTTGAGTTATCCCATAATTTCGTGTTATAGTTGTACCCACTATTTACTAGTATTAGGAATATCACCAGTTCTGGTTATATGTGTTGCCAATATATATTATTAGTTGCGATTTCGATAATAATTCTCAGTGATTAATTTTATTTAGTTCACACTTCAATTTTTTTGTTCAGTCAATATGAACTCACATGTTTCCCAAAGACATTTTTGTATCAAAGATCATCAAATTTAAAAAAATTAAACAACAATTTTTCTATCTCTGGAGTCTGCATTCTTATTGATACTGATCCAAAATTGGTATTTTTCCAATTTATAAGATTTTTTCGTGGATTAGTTTCTTAGGCTTGAAAATAACTCGAAATTTCCCGAATTTTCTTCAAAACTTCCAAAAGGTTTGAGAAGTTAGATTTTTAACCTGGACAAATTTTTAACGCATTGAATGATAATTTTGAGAAAAATAAATGAAACTTCTAGCAGACTTAAAACTTAGACTTTAAACCTGAATAATAATTTCAAGCCTTTTAAAACAATATCAATTTTCAGAACAAATAAATTAAATTTTCAATTTGGCTTAGAATTATTTTTCAGGTTTGAAATCTAAGTTTTAAGTCTGCTAGAAGTTTCATTTATTTTTCACAAATTTATCATTCAATGCGTTCAAAATTTGTCCAGGTTAGAAATCTAAGTTTTTAAACTATCCAGAAGTTTTGAATAGAAATGAATAAGGCTTGGAAAAAATCAAAATTTTATTTCTTAATTTGATCTTGTTTTAAAAATAATTCCAAAATATCCAAGAAATTTTTTGTAGATATAAATAGCTAAAAGCTTTTCAAACAAGTAAACAATGTTATTAAACAATGAAATATAATTGGAATTTGCAATCATCTATGTTAAAACACAATTTGACGTCATTTTTTCCATTTTAACACGAAATTCCACCATTAGCACCAAAATACGGAGATAACACGTATTAAATGCATAGACATATTTACATTTCCAGTTTTAAACTAGTACCGAAGTTATCACAAAAATCGACTTAACACGTGTTGAAGTAAAAGAAATATATAGACCCTCTATGAACTGATTCATACATGCTCTCTATAATCGAGACAGAAAAACCGTGGAATGATAATGAAATTGAGCTTCACAACATCTGATATTTTTTTATATAGTGTTCGATCAGAGTACTAATTTTATTGATGTCACCCTTAAAATAAACGACCCTTCAAACATATGCAATATGACGTAAGCTTTAACTTATACTCGCATGAATTTTTATACAAATGAACCGATAACATTGAATTTAATATCGATGCAATACTTAATGAATGCAATAAATAAAAAAAAAATAAATAATGATCTCTGTTAATGTCATGCATTTTTTTCTGTGGAAGAATCACCAAAAATCGTTTGAAAACAGGGCCCCCAGCGAACTTTGAAGTTGAATAAAAGTACTAAACAGTGTATAAACCAACCGGAGTTAAGTCTCATTGTATAGATTGAACATTTCTCTACACGAATGAAAAAAAAAAACATATGCATATGTGTGAGTATGTGTAAAATACAGCCTGCCGCAAAACATGTTACGCTGTTGTTCTTGGGGGACCACAGGGCCCCATGACTATTTTATATTATAACTGGATTACCGACCACCGACCACCGACTACCGACCACCGACCACCGACTACCGACCACCGACCACCGACTACCGACCACCGACCACCGACCACCGACCACCGACTACCGACCACCGACCACCGACTACCGACCACCGACCACCAACCACCGACCACCGGTAGTCTCGACCACCGCAACGCGGGAAAAATTCAAATCAAAATCAACAACAGATGGCGCGGACAACACAATAGACGACTACAACGCCAAATGACTTTTGTAACGTCATGCGTGACCTTCTGTCAACATGAATTGTGAAACAAATTGTCATTTCACTTCAGTATCAAATCGACCGGCTAACAGATCAGACGTGTTTCTCGTAGTGCTCAGTCATTTGTGAATATTTTTCGTACGGGTTAGACGTGTTTTCTTTTCGCTCCGTGATAATTCGTGTTTAAATATTTTCGCGTGTGTCTAGTGATAAACCGATAATTAATTAAAGACTCCGGTGGTCCGGACCACCGGTAGTCTCGACCACCGACCACCAACCACCGACCACCGACCACCGACCACCGACCACCGACCACCGACTACCGACTACCGACCACCGACCACCGACTACCGCGAGTGTGAACGAAGACGAAGAAGCTGGAAAGCTGAACTGGAGGTGAAAGTGATTCCAACGTGGGATAGACAGCTGTGTATAGGAGATCATCCGTGCGTATAGGAACAATAAATGAATCACTTCTCTACAAGTAAGTCGCATGCAATTATCTTCAATCAATTTACATTCGATAGGGACAGCGAATCCATACTTCAGGAAAGCTGTAATCTCGGTAATGCTCGTCTAACGTTACTGATGAGGCTTCTAAAGCCGAAACGAGTCACTGTCAAATGCCTTCTGCATGACAGTATGTTTCCAATCATGAACTTTACGTTCATTGAATTCCCTGATTCCCCAGTTTTGAATTGTAGTTAGTTTTCAGTAGTTAGTATTGCTCAACAACATATTTTCAATTCACTCGCGCGCGCATTTGTACACATGTTCTCGCTCATCATAAAATCTTTGGACAAGCAGAATCATCATAAACAAAATTTGTTCGCGGAATCGTATTCATAAGATAATTAACTTAACGTGACAACGACGAACAACACATTAATGACACAACTTTAAATTAACGATTAAATTAACACAACGATCTTGAGACACTAAGACATAGACTTTTGTTTTGTATTATAGATAGGACAGCTTGCTGTCAACGACTTAGACGAGATCGTAATGATCTTAGTGGAGAGAATCCTATGTATTCGTCTGCCAATGAAAGCCTTATGACATTAATGACTCCGCACGAAGATGGGAGAAACGCGTAAATCGATCTAGTAGTGCGTTCAACCACTACTTGGTAGTTGTGAAAGGTGGCCGTTCAACCCATCCTGAAGCAATGGCCCAGAAACTTTAAAACTTGTTAATCCATTCTTTCGGCTCTTGTGAAATCACAGAGTAACTCTCGTAAGTCGGGATATGGATCACCCGCTGCCTCTTTACCACGTGATATTGAGGATACCGTCGAGGAGAAGTTAACTAATATGGCAAGTAAGTAACAGCGTCCACGGCACTCGGTTTTTGACCGTTCAACTCGAAAACTGTGTTGATGTGGACTGACCAAAAACTCAAGAAGCATCATCCATAGCCAAATAGACACAGACATATACAGACTGTTAGTTAAGCTTAGTGACGGACTTCACTCATATTCGTATTCATATGAGCCACCGTTTGGAGTGTATCAATTAAACCGATACACAGTCACTTGAATGTAACAAGACCAGCAGATGAACAACTTGTTACATCAAGGAATGCAAGAAATGAGACAATTGTAGGGCCGCGTATTATATTATGTTCTGGAGAACCACCGAATGGAGCCAATATGATAAATAAATAAACAACATCGCATTAAATTTAAACAAAAGCTCAGGAGAGCTTCGTGGTAAATATTCAGGAGAATATCGTTATAAATAAATCAAACTAAATTCGCGTAAAACAAATACTCTGGAGAGTATCGCGTTAAAGATTCTGGAGAATCTCGCCATGTAAATACAATGTATACTCATTGCTCTGCATCCTCTGACAATAATGCGGTTGACCTGATTTTCAAGTCAAACGGCTTCGGAATTTATCTTCGGATAATATCTTTGGATAATACTGAGGTGTTGTTATACTTAAATATATAACATCCCTTGAAAACAATCCTAGTGATTGCAACCCAATATTCAATTGGATGAGATTAGAGATGCATCAATGATTTATGACAATAATAGACCGCGATAACTCTTAATTAATTAAAATAACCATTAAACAAATTAACCATAATTAAATTAACAATTACGCGAGAAACCGAAAAAA
>NW_022595253.1:3768309-3768392 GCF_009176505.1 Sitodiplosis mosellana
CCACCACGATCAACTTGTATGACGTTCCATACTCATCAACGACATTCAAATATATGGCCAAACGGATTTCCCGATTCGAGCAA
>NW_022595253.1:3768402-3781406 GCF_009176505.1 Sitodiplosis mosellana
TTCCCGATTCGAGCAATTGAATGGGATCATTTCCTGTCAGAATCAACCTATTTCATCTAATTTCTATGAGCCATTGCTTAAGGTGGGAATACACCTTGCAAGTAAAGCGCTTGCAGCAAGCACTTTACTTGCACTTGCACAGTGTGAGTATCCTGCAAGTGCTTGCATGCAAGTGAAAGTTTGCTTGTATGCAAGTACTTGCAAGAAAAATACTTGCAAGGTGTGAGAACCTTGCAAGCGTTTGCACGCAAGCAAAATTTCACTCGCATGCAAGCCCAATAAATAATCCACACCACACTCACGCTCACAACTGTAGCATACACTAATGTGCCGCTGGTTTGCTGCTCTCACACCATATAATACACAGTATTCTGTGGTGTTTGAGCGGCAGAGCGGCATCACATTACCGTATACTATACGTGTGTGCTTGCGGTAATGTCGCATGCAAATACCGTGCGGCGAATTCAACGAAAACTCTATCAATAGCTTTATATCAATGTAGAAATAGCTTTATGTTAAATGTTTTTATTCTGTTTTTTTTTCAAACAAAATCAAATATGAAAAATGTTCATTTGTTTAAAAAAAAAAAAATTTTATTGACCAACAACATTTATTTTCTGTTTATTGACTCTATAGCCGTTTTCACGTGTTTCGCAAACTTCTTTTTTCTGTCGAGAATACAAAACCCATCTTCTTCGATGCATTTTAGTCGCTGAATGTAAATATTTTTCAAATCGGCTGTTTTTGTTGGCGTTAATGCTGTTTTTGTGTTGTCTTTTGAAATGCCAGAATAAGTTTTGTTAGCAAGTGTCGACAATTTAGCAGCGTACATTCCACGCATACTTGTTAGAACGAATGTAGAATCTTCTTTTTCTGTATCACCAATATCTCGAAGCGATTGCAATGTTGCAGATGTAAATTTGCCCTCGAAATCAGTGAACCGTTCATCCTTTTTTTGTGCAACTAAACTTTCGATTATATAGTCTTTCTTTAAATTTTCGTTCAATGCCGTCATAAGTTCTCGTTTCCTTTCTTTTTGCTCCAACATACAAGAAGCTATTTCGTTCTCTATGTCTTCGATTTCCATAAAACATGTCTCATTTTGACAAGTTTCAGCAAATACAATATTCGAATCCAATATTTCTTGAATCAAGTCAGCAGAATCACCTAACACAACAAACAAAATTGATTTATTACAAAAGATTCTTTGCACTAAATGTAAATATTTATTCAATATTTTTCGTACCTTGCGCAGCCATTCGAACTACTAATTTACTATGACAATAAAAAAATAAAGCAAGGTTATGTCCTGAACGTACTCATTTCGCATTTCGAAAATGAGAGCACAAATGACATCTGTAGGTTAGGAAAATATTTATTGTATACGATGGCATCTCGCGCAGAAAAGTAGGTATCGGATTTCGAGCAGAATTTGAATTATAAATTAATTTGTTCGTTTGTTCTGGTTTTTAGCATCATTGGAAAAGTCCTTTCGGACTTGAATTTCCTAGACAAAGTTTTCTCAGATGAAGAACCTGAAGCGTCGAAAGATGCTGATATTGGCAATACACAACAACAAAGTTTACTGAAAACTGATTTTGAAAGCTCCATAAGCTTTGAATCAAATGATTCCTTCGAATTTTCAGCCATATCAATTGAACAACACGATAAAAATTCAAATGTAGAAAATATGAATGTCAGAAGCGAGCTTCACACAAAAAAAATGGTTGGGCATTTTCTTCAATACAATTCATCATACAAAGGCTTAGAAGGAATGGCTGAAATCGTCAATTCGACACCCAATGCATCGATTCGAGTGCCAGCAACAACATACAAAATAAAAAATTTAGTCAAACCTGAATTTGCGACCGAATTCCACATCAAGTGTGAAAGATGTCAAATTTATTCATGCACAACGAGCACCAAATCTCCCGCTGCTGTCGATTGCACTGAATGCCAAAGAACACTCACGACTTCTACCTCAAAATATTTCGTTTATATTCCAATCAAGCAGCAGCTGTTCGAAACTGTCGATAAAAATTGCAACGAAATTATCGCTTATCAAGCAAATTACAACACGAATGAAGAAGTCATGACAGACTTTCATCACTCCATTCAGTTTAGGCAAACTCAAAATAGATACAATCAAGCACACGTCCTATCATTAGTCGTCGGAACCGACGGAGTCGTTGTACACAAGAGATCCAACAAGTCGTTGTGGGCAATACAACTTTATCAAAACTATATTCACCCGAAGGAGCGCTACATGAATAACAATATATTGGTTGCTGGGTTGTATCATGGAAAACCAGATATGAAGGAATTTTTTCTCCCGTTAATGAAAGAATTGGATTCTATTCACCAAGCTGGCGGTATTTTAATTGAAAAAGATGATCGAACACACATTTTTATGCCAACCATTTTACACTGTTGCTGCGATCTTCCGGCTAAAGTAGAAGTGCAGTGCATGGTAAGCCACAACGCGTACAACGGCTGTGGCTACTGCACTCATTCAGGTGAATCTATCAAATCAACCAAAAATTCGAAATCATTCGTACGATATGTAAATAAAGAAAACATACAATTGCGAACGCATCAAAATACACTCAGCATATATAAACGCTTGAGATCGACTCCAATTGAGGGACTTAAAGGTGTATCATGCTTAGTCGCTGGAAAACATTTCGATCTAGTCAATGGTTTTTGCATAGATTATATGCATTGCATTTTGTTGGGTGTAATGCGCAAACAGCTGAATTTATGGCTTGATAGCGTTAATCATAATGAGCCATACTACATAAAGCCTACATAAAGCCTACACAACGCATAGGAAAAATCAACCCCACGTCAGACATGTCACGAAGACCGGGTCCTGTTACCGAGCGAAGTAAATATAAGGCTAATGAACTCAGGACTTTGCTGCTTTATTATTTGCCGTATGTATTGAAAGGTTTATTGCCAAAACCGTACCTTGATCATTTCAAATTGCTCTCGTCTTCAATATATATGCTGTTAGAAGAGAAAATTCCAATGGAAAATATCGAAGCCGCTGAAATAAAACTAAAAAGTTTCGCCAAGGGATTCGAAACGCTTTACGGAAAAGAAAATATTGCTATGAATCAACATTTAGTCACACACATTGCTAATGCTGTACGTCACAATGGCCCATTATAGGCACAGAGTGCATTCGGGTTTGAATCAAACAATGGAGTTTTGGCAAAAATAAGCAGCAAGAATCATATTTTACATGAAATAGCTTGGAAGTACACCACCAGACAAACATTGTACAGGCAAACCACCAAAGAAGTCGGCTCGGACATTAAAGTAGAAGGAAAACAGAACATTCAAATCTCCCAAAATGAAACATCAATTTTTCTTGATTTTGGAATACAAACTGAATCGAATTCAATGATAATTTACAAATCAGCTGTTTTCTTCGGCCAGAAATTTACTTCTCAAAACTCCCGAGTTGTGGCAACGGTCGATTATTTCATATGTGCCAAAGATGAAGCAGAAAGCATAGTCGGAGCGATCGAATATTTTTTTGTTCACAAAAAAACCGTTTACGCTTTAGTCAAAATTTACGATGTTATTGCCACGTCCGATCAATTCAAAGAAATCGAACCGTCAGAGCTATATAAAATAATACATTTAAGCGCCATAAAACACAAGCTTCTGTACATGAATTTTGCCAATAGTCATATCGTAGTCAAAATGGCAAACAAATATGAAAAAACCTAAAAAACAGTCTTCAATTATGTCGTTCATTAGAATAAGTAAATAAATATCACGTACAAAACATAGATAGTACACCAAAAAGTCAAGCTATTCTTCTACTTATATTCCCGAGAAAAAAAATTACGATTAATTTATCGACTGCTGCTAATTGAAAAGCACATTAAGAAGTAATTTATTACGGTTCATGATCAAATTACCATAGCAGAATCTCTGCACCAGTTTTTCGTACCTCCCAAAAAGAAATTGACACCAGTTTAGCGTTGGTTTGCTGCTCTCACACCACACTACACACAGTATGCTGTAGTGTGAGAGCGGCAAAGCGGCATCATACTGTGTGTAATGTGGTGTCAGAGCAACAAACCAGCACTAAACTGGTGTCAATTTCTTTTTGGGCTGCAAAAGGGTCGCTGTGTAGAATTATAAAAATGCCAATCACTTGAAATAATAAAAGCCAAAAAAAATTCTAAAATCGAATTGAACATGTTGATGAAAAATAATCCAACTAAAAATTGTCACTTAAAAAGCATTTATTTTCATTCGAAAAATATTCTGCATGCCGAAGACAAGACTAAATTTTGTTTTATTGTATTATATATTATTGTTTTATATATTTTAAGTAGCGTTTACTTCGACGTTTATTTTCTTTGAAAAGAATTATGAAAGGGTAAACGGACAAATACCGTGTTTTTGTTTACAAAATCATTCAACTGAAAGGCAGCGGCTACAGCAGCCAAAATAAAAAAAGATTCAATTCAAAACAAACGACGCTCAAGTGTATTTTCGGCATCAGTTGGGCCATATGAATCATCGCTTGAACCTTCCTGAAACGAAAAAAAAACAACGACGCGATTAAAAGAAATCAAAATTGGCACAATGTATAAACGAAAAATGAATCCCACATGATAGCTGACTGAAAAATATTCAATTTACTCACCGTTTGAATGTCAGTATCACCATCGCCATCGTGGCCCGTGGATGTGGAATCGTTCTGGATAGATGTCTTATCCAATGCAATCATGACTTGCAAAACATTCCGAATACGAATCAAAATTCCATTCGAAACAAGGAATTTTATTGGACGGTCACCAAAATTAAATATGACTTGATGCTGTGTTGTTGTGGGACGTTGATTGCCAGCAGAGTCATTTGCGGTTGCTCGTGCAAGGCATGCCGAAAAAAATGCACAAACTTGCAACCAAATATCATTGGCAATGAGAAATATCAACGATTGGCCACCCGAAACGAACGTAATACGATGAATTTGATCACCAAAGTGATTACCGGCAAATCGATCGGTCAATAGATTTTGATTGCGAGCTGTAGCCACTTGAATTGGCACATCACACAAATTCGATCGGGACAAAGGATTTTCAGCGCCGAACCAATCAGTTTCAAATAGACGAATCAATGATCTAATCGATTCGTTCGGTTCCTGAACACGCGGAATAGCGTTTCCATTTTCTGCTGTCGCGTTGTCTGTGACTAAAAGCTCGGTGATCTGGTTGAACAAAACATAACGATAAAACAATCCCAATAAATCGTTCGGCAAAGCCAACACCATGTGCATCCAAATGTCCCGTGCAATGAGAATTGTATTACGTTGACC
Source organism: Sitodiplosis mosellana (assembly GCF_009176505.1). Classification (NCBI taxonomy): domain Eukaryota; kingdom Metazoa; phylum Arthropoda; class Insecta; order Diptera; family Cecidomyiidae; genus Sitodiplosis; species Sitodiplosis mosellana. The sequence goes on from NW_022595253.1 coordinate 3,773,747, forward strand.
ATCGTTCGAGGGTAATTCAACTTCGATTGTGTTGTCGGATTGTAATTTAACGATAGCTCCTTCGAAAACCGTTAGCGTTCCAAGCAAATCACCCGACAAACCCATGTACAACCAAATTTCTCGTTCAATGCGTATTTTTGTGCGTTGACCATCGTTCAAGATCAATTCGATTTCGATTTTGTCATCGTTGTCGTTGTCGTTGTCGTTATCGTCGCACTGTTCGATTTCATAATCGTTTGAGCCAGTCGATTCAAGCCAATTGCGTGAAAATGACCCAATTAATCCGTCAATTGCATCATCGTCACAACTTTCATTCCATTCGGCACAGTCAGTTGAAGGGACATTTTCTCCATTACTTGGAAACATAAACTGGTGCAATAACATCAACGTATGGCCGGATGCACATTCAAAGTCGAGTTCGTCATCGACAAACGGCAGGTCTGGATCGTTCTGAAGAGCAATGTCGACCGCTTTCACAATTTTCAAAACTGGCAACAAAAAATACACTTGCTAAACACTATCGCAAAAATATTTGATGTATTGCATCTTACCTGGCAATTTCTTCAATTGCTCTTTGATGGCTTTGATTTTGCCGTCACGTTTTAGTTTTGCTTGTATAATTTCAATTTTTTCTTGTGACAAACGTTCAACTTTGACAAACGACTTTGGGAGTGTAGATGCCATGGTTTCAGCTTCCAATTTTTTCGGTTTCTTCTGGCCGGGTGTTTTGACGGATGGCTCAATGGGTGCGCGATTGTATTTTGTAATACTTCCATCGGCTTCCTTAATGTAAACCACGTTTCTGATTTTTTTGTAAATTTCTGGAAACGCACATTCGTACAAAAACATGAGAAAATTCGTTTTTCTCTGAAATCTCCATTCAATAACATGTAAAATATTTTCTTACCCATTTTGAAACGTAGCCAAATATCCAAATTTTGTTCCGATGGAATGAAATTGAAAATGCAGAAAAAGAATTTCAACACGTTATGAAAACGTTGAGTCAAGTGTGTGCACGCACGATGAGCATCAGCGAAAGAAAGAAAGAAAATACGACGCAATATGGCGCATAACCAGATATCTCTTTGCATCAGTCGATTCGTACGCGTCAAATGCGATAATTCGAACAAACCCTGCGCTTTTGCTCGCCCGAAAAGTATGACTTGTCAAATTCGAAAATCCACGGTGGACAATTATAAATTACATTTGTGCGATATTTGTTTTGAATTAATTCTGCTTTATTTTGGCTGCCGTCGTCGCTGCCTTGACCTGCGCATTTTGTCTTGTTCATTATTCCAAGTGATCAGATTTTTTTTGTAGTTTTAAATAGCGACCCTTTTGCAGGTACAGAAAATGGTGCAGAGATGCTGCTATGGTAATTTGATAATGAACCCTAATAAATTACTTCTTAATGTGCTTTTTAATTAAACACAGGCTTCATTTTTTCAGTAGCCAAAAGTGAATTAAAAATTCTGTATGGAAAAAGTCTAAAGGAAATTTGATTTAATACCAAAGATTGGTTGAAGAAATAGTTTTTGTTTATTAAGTAAATAGAGTTAATTCATTCTCCGTTTTCTTTGCCTTATTTATAATGTTGTTGATTGCCGATTTGATAAGGATGTTTAACCTCTTCATACGCACATCTTTTGGGCCCTTTTGTAATTTCATTGCAGTAAGGCGTTCTTCAAAAATTCCTCGAATGATTTTAACATTTGATGGCGACATCGGTTTTTTGCTTTTGTCTTTCTTGGATTGGCCTGTGACCGATGTACCTTAGAATTTTATGGAACGATTCAATTTTTATCGATTAGAAAATATTATTAAACGATTTTTCAATTAAATCAATTTGGTACTTTTGGTTTAATACCTTTTAGCGTTTCTAAATCGTCTTTATATAAAGACCGCATTACGATTAAAACAAAAGTCGAATCGGTGCTGATCTCCGCATTTTTTGATCGCATTTCGGCTAGAACATCGGCTGGAAAAATATGTGCGTAACTTTCAAATGGCTCTTTCTCAGGTGCAATGATCTTTGAATGGTTGTTAATAGACGAGTCGGACTTTTTTTCTGGTGTGGTGTACGCTACATTGTCAATATTTGATTCTTCCTTTTTATCAAGCTCTTTACTCAGTAATTCGATTTTTTTATCTTTTTTTTCAATCATGTATAGGCATGACGACAACGCTTTTTCAATGTTTTGTAGTTTAGATTTTTCTTCCTCTAAAATACGTTTCAATTCGACCTTTTTCCCTTCACACTGCGAGCAACAACTTGTTTCTTTGAGTTTTTTGTCCAAACAGTTTTGATAAAAATCCTGTTTATCCGATACGGCTGACACTGTTTTCACTTTAGAAAAAAAACTTGTAATTTTTCCATCTTTTTTCAATTCTTCCATTATGAAAATTACTTTGACAAGTGAAATAAACTTTCTGTGTCATACGATTTGTTCCAGTTGTTTGCATAAATAATGTAAAAAGACAGAAAACGGCCGACACACACAAACAAGTGTAACATTTTCGAATTTTACAAGTCATACTTTTCGGGCAAGCAAAAGCGCAGGGTTTGTTCGAATTATCGCATTTGACGCGTACGAATCGACTGATGCAAAGAGATATCTGGTTATGCGCCATACTGCGTCGTATTTTCTTTCTTTCTTTCGCTGATGCTCATCGTGCGTGCACACACTTGACTCAACGTTTTCATAACGTGTTGAAATTCTTTTTCTGCATTTTCAATTTCATTCCATCGGAACAAAATTTGGATATTTGGCTACGTTTCAAAATGGGTAAGAAAATATTTTACATGTTATTGAATGGAGATTTCAGAGAAAAACGAATTTTCTCATGTTTTTGTACGAATGTGCGTTTCCAGAAATTTACAAAAAAATCAGAAACGTGGTTTACATTAAGGAAGCCGATGGAAGTATTACAAAATACAATCGCGCACCCATTGAGCCATCCGTCAAAACACCCGGCCAGAAGAAACCGAAAAAATTGGAAGCTGAAACCATGGCATCTACACTCCCAAAGTCGTTTGTCAAAGTTGAACGTTTGTCACAAGAAAAAATTGAAATTATACAAGCAAAACTAAAACGTGACGGCAAAATCAAAGCCATCAAAGAGCAATTGAAGAAATTGCCAGGTAAGATGCAATACATCAAATATTTTTGCGATAGTGTTTAGCAAGTGTATTTTTTGTTGCCAGTTTTGAAAATTGTGAAAGCGGTCGACATTGCTCTTCAGAACGATCCAGACCTGCCGTTTGTCGATGACGAACTCGACTTTGAATGTGCATCCGACCATACGTTGATGTTATTGCACCAGTTTATGTTTCCAAGTAACGGAGAAAATGTCCCTTCAACTGACTGTGCCGAATGGAATGAAAGTTGTGACGATGATGCAATTGACGGATTAATTGGGTCATTTTCACGCAATTGGCTTGAATCGACTGGCTCAAACGATTATGAAATCGAACAGTGCGACGATAACGACAACGACAACGACAACGATGACAAAATCGAAATCGAATTGATCTTGAACGATGGTCAACGCACAAAAATACGCATTGAACGAGAAATTTGGTTGTACATGGGTTTGTCGGGTGATTTGCTTGGAACGCTAACGGTTTTCGAAGGAGCTATCGTTAAATTACAATCCGACAACACAATCGAAGTTGAATTACCCTCGAACGATGGTCAACGTAATACAATTCTCATTGCACGGGACATTTGGATGCACATGGTGTTGGCTTTGCCGAACGATTTATTGGGATTGCCAACATTCGATGGTGTCGAGTTTCAGCAGCCCAATGCAATCGAAAATATTACTGCCGATCGTATTTCTGAAGAAAACGAAGAAGTCAACAACGACCACTACGACGGCGACGCCGAAGAAGAAAGTGACACTGACACGGTGAGTAATTTGAATATTTTTCAGTCAGCTATCATGTGGGATTCATTTTTCATTTATACATTGTGTCAATTCTGATTTCTTTTAATCGCGTCGTTCTTTTTTTTCGTTTCAGGAAGGTTCAAGCGATGATTCATATGGCCCAACTGATTCCCCAAATAAACGAGATGCTGCTTTGTTTGCTCTCTACCACGGACAATAACAAAAAAATCTTGGGCGTCGTTTGTTTTGAATTGAATGTTTTTTTATTTTGGCTGCCGTAGCCGCAGCCTTTCAGTTTAATGATAATGTAAACATAAACATGGTATATGTCCGTTTACTCTTAAGTAAACGCTACTCAATAAAAAATGTCTCAGTCTTGTCTTCGGCATGCAGAATATTTTTCGAATGAAAATAAATAAATAATTTATTACTACTAGTGACACTTTTTGGTTGGATTATTTTTCATTCACAATTCGATTTTAGAATTGTTTTAGGCTTTTATTATTTTAAGTGATTAGCATTGTTATAATTACATAGACTTTTTAGAAAGTGCAAAAAAGCCATAGCCTAGCTTACATAAAGCTATTGATAGAGTTTTCGTTGAATTCGCCGCTCGGTATTTGCATGCGGCATTACCGCAAGCACACACGTATAGTATACGGTAATGTGATGCCGCTCTGCCGCTCTCACACCACAGCATACTGTGTATTATATGGTGTGAGAGCAGCAAACCAGCGGCACATTAGTGTATGCTACAGTTGTGAGCGTGAGTGTGGTGTGGATTATTTATTGGGAGTGAAGCACTTTCAGTATGCTTGCGTTCAGAATTTTCACTTGCATGTGCGATGTCAAAGAAATTAGGGAAAAAACCATTGTAGGAAGTTTTGCGACTTATCCATTCAAACTCACCATGATTCATATGGTCGCCACAACTTTAAATCTCTGTTTATATTAGAAAATTTTCAGCTTAAATGCAGTTCACAAAGGTTTCAGACTTACCATAATCTCATCACACTACATGTACGAGTAGGAAAAATTGTATCTGTTTGTTTATGTCAAATCGTATAAAAAAATGCATGGCTCTTCTACCAAAGACATGGGTGTTGCTCGAGCTCTCGGATTAAAGGTGTCAAACGGACACTCGTTTGTCCGTCCGTCCGTCCTTTTACAAATTTAGGACGGACACAATTTTTTGTCCGTCCGTTTAAAAATTTAGGACGGACAAATTTTTTTGTCCGTCCGTTTGAAAATTTAGGACGGACAAATTTTTTTGTCCGTCCGTTTGAAAATTTAGGACGAACAAAAAAAAATTTGTCCGTCCGTTTGATATTTTGATCGTCCAAAAATGCCCGCAAATCTAACTTTTAGAACATCCAATAAGCTATTATAACTTAGTTTTCGACGAGGAATTCATTTCTGATCTTGTTTTATTAAAAATATCGTCAGGAGTCAAACGAACATATACTTTTGTCCGTCCTTCTGTAAGAAATGTCCGTCCGTCCGTCCTAAATTTTCAAACGGACGGACAAAAAAATTTGTCCGTCCTAAATTTACGAGCATACGAAGACGGGCGATGACGTAAGCAAAAATTGTGTAAAACACAAATGGCTGATATCATTTTCTCAAGCGTTTCTGGCTTATGCTCTATTTCTTTTCGGAGTATTCGCCAGCGTGCGGAGGCAATTCCAAAAGCATTTTCGATTTCGGGCTCTCGAGACTCTATAATTGAACACATGATCAGATCTTGATGAATTTTGGCCAGGAATAGGTTTTATCAATCGATCGGATGCCGCAAATGCATCGTCTGCAACAACGCCAATTGGGACGGGTAAAGTTCGGCCTGGCAGTGGGCGATGATCTGGTATATTCAGACTGTTATTCATCAGCGCAGTAGAAAATGGACAAGCATTAAAAATGCTACCGTCAGATGCTGAGCCTTTAGCTCCAACGTTCACGTATAAAAATTCATAATTAGCATTTGCCATTGCTAGTAGAACAATGCTAAAGTAGCCCTTGTAATTATAATATGCACTTCCGGATTGAAGTGGAGCTTTGCAGCGATTATGCTTGCCGTCTAGGGCGCTAATACAGTTGGGAAAATTCCACATTGTTTCAAACTGTGACGCCACTTGATTCTACGCCTCTGCCGTCGTTGGTGTCTAGAATTTTTTTCGTAATTGCATTATTACATGTACATATGGGCGAGGGTCAGGTCGGTAACGTTACAATTCGCACGCCTATTTCGCCCATATCTCTGAAAATAATAATGAAAACCCAAAATTTCAAAAGTGCATATGATAGTGCTGCCCATACCACACATTTCAAAGAAAAGTTTTTATTTTTATCACCTATAGTATTGGACTTATGAACGATTAAAGGCGTCGGTAACGTTACAAAATTTTGGAAGTGATTTGCGAGGTTGCTCAACGTTTTTATGAAAATTAGCGAATCTACCCAGGCATAAATCTGTTGTCACTCATTATATCGTAGATGAAGGATCAAAGAAAAGATAGAAATACAGGGTGTGCATGAAAAACTGTTTTGGTGGTCTCTGGACCCAGTAGGCGTAGAATCGGTAACGTTACAAAAAAAATCGGTAACGTTACACGTGCGATTTGAGTGCTCCAAAAACCAGAAAAGAAAATAAAAATCATATTTTCTCGAATTTATTATTAAAGTTTTGGCCCATTTCTACAAAAATATGTAAAGGTTCTTGTAGTTTTGTAAAAGCATAGTAGAAATCTTGTGCTTTCAAAAAACGGTCGGTAACGTTACAAAAATCGGAAAAAAATCGAAAATTTGTAGATTTTCATATGAAAAAATTATCCGAATTGGATAAAATTTTCAGAGAATATAAGTTTTATGAAATAATTAAGCTATGCAAAAATTCATTGCGATCGAACGACGTTAATATACTTTTTTGCTCCTTAGAAACATTTTTTGCGTGGTTTCGTCTTACTGACCCTTGCCCATATGTACATATCAAATCAAATCAATCATTCACCTTCAAATATTCATTTTTCAGACAATCGTACAATGCTTGGCAAACTTCTGGCAAAATTTTGTATATTGTTGATGGTGCAATGCGAAATAAGTGAGAGAGCGTTGCAATACTGTCACCACATGCTAAATATTTCAAAGTTATTGCCACACGCTCTTGAACTGTAATAGCCACACGGAAGAATGTATTTTGTTTTTCTACACGGTTTCGAACCACTTGACACAATTCTTTAAATTCAGACTGTGATACATGCGCAAAACTTCGGTAAAAACTATCGCCTTCACTGGCGGAATTGGCCATTAATCTTTCGAAATAACTGTTCGATTCACCTCTAAACCTCTTCTTCGATTTCGTCTAATAATAGGGCTGCGGCAACAATTGCCATGTTTCGATTCATTTTCGGTGTTCTGCAGTTGCTCGTTCTGAATAAACTGATTAATTTTTCAAAATGCATACAACAAATGTACTTGGCAAGAGCAAAAATTCACTTGCTGCAATTGAAAATTTACTTGCAAAGTATGTAGGTGCTTGCAAGCACTTGCGCGCAAATACTTTCGTCGCAAGTAAAATCCAACTTGCAGTAAGCAAAATGCTTGCAAAGTGTAGAAATGCTTGCAAGCACTTGCACGGAGTAGATTTTGACTTGCACTTGCATGCAAGCGCTTTGCTTGCAAGGTGTATTCCCACCTTTAGTTATGATATCAATACCACCACGATCAATTTGCATGACGTTCCATACTCACCAACTACATTCAAATATATGGCCAA
>NW_022595253.1:3781416-3784277 GCF_009176505.1 Sitodiplosis mosellana
CTAATTTCCATGAGCCATTGCTTAGTTATGATATCAATACCACCACGTCATCAACCGTCACAGCAGCATTGTATGACGGAAACGAATCATAATGCAACGGAAGTTATTGCATATTCATAACTTCCGTTCGCCTCAAAATGTAAACAAAGAAATGATATAAAAGAGCGACGCATCCATATTTTTTTTATTCGTTTATAATGGTAAAAAAAAACAGGATAAATCCCAATTACATTTTTCACCTAGTGGTTTGATCATGATTTATGTTGATTGATGATGATTTATTAAGGAAAAAAAAAAAAAAAAAAAAAAAATTGAATTAAACATATTTTCTTGTATAAAAAGAGAATTAAAATTTGTATTTAAATTTGCGCTCGAACTCCATCTAACTGGCATATTGACAGTTTTTTTCATGTTTGTAGGATTTTCCGTGGCATATCCATAAAGAGCCATCGGGGATAAACAGGATGGTGCATGGTGTGTTTTGCTTGCATGGTGGGTTTTGCTTGCAGTTGACATGGTATTTGACCTGAATTGCGGGGTAAAGATCGGTCCCATCGACTTTCACCATCAAATCCATGTTTTCAACAAAACCGTTGTTGTTCTTCATGACCTTTGTTTTGAAAAATGATGGCTTCATCGTTGTCGAAGTGATGAAAAGAAAATTGTTGCAAACGATGCTGCTATTTTCTTTTTCAAGGTTGATTCGTTCGTATGCTGTTTTGCGTCTCAATATCACGATATCATCTTTCTTGTTTTCTACCTCTGCCAATGTATCAATGTAATGGCTTATGATGCGCATTTCACTCTCACATTTTGTCGCTCGAAGCTGCTCTTTTCGAATTGCGTAATATTGCAGCACACCTGCAAATGTAGGCTTTGTGAAAACTAAATTGAAACATAAGAAACGAACAAAAAAAATAATGGAATAATAAATGAAATACAAATTCAGATTGATTGCTATTGGTAAACAAATTATTTTCAACTATTCATTGAGAAAAATATCGGTAAAATCAATTTTTGGAAGAGTTTCGAATTTGTTATAACAAGTAACATTTATGTAACGCTTAAACCCAACTTTTCAGTGAAAAAATGTAACGCTTTAACCCAAATATAGGGTCAAATATGAGCGTAGGAAACCCAGTTTTCCCCTCGATATTGGGTATATCTTGGTTTTGTACAATACCATGTTAAACCCACGGAATACCTGGGCACGTGTATTCCTTGGGTGTAACATGGTTGTAAAACCAAGATATATCCAATATCGGGGGAAGCTATATAGGTTACCCATATGGGTTTAAATCCAAAAGTATTTTCATAAACTATATGTAGTTTAAAAATAGGGGGAGTATGTGTAAGTTGACCCACTTTGTAAGTTGACCCACCCCGCCGATTTTGTATTTTGACCGACAAATCGTCAATTTGGCTAGTCCCAATCGATTTAGGAACGTCAAAAACCAATATAAAAGTAGTTCCCAAGAGTGAATACGCTTCTTAAACGACTCGGATCGGCTCATGAAAAAATTTTGCGAAAAAGATCATTTTTATAAAAACTAAATTTTTTCGGACCATCATCAAGTAGACAATTTCAAAGATATCAGCAAAGCGAGTATAAGCTTTCTTTGCTAGTTTTTCGTGTATTTTCATAATCCGAAGTCATTTCACACATATCATTACATGGCGAAATTCTTTCCGAGCATATTGAAATGTCGACCAATTTTGTAAGTTGACCCACCCGAAAAAAAATCAGAAAAATGAGACAACTATTCAGCGTAAACACTCAATATACGAGATTCATTGAATTTTAATAATTTTCCAATCGTTTTCGGATTTTAAAAACACGAAAAAATCGATGAAATATGAAAAAATTGAGAATAGTATGTATTTTCTTACTATTTGAACGCATGAGAATATTCTTGACCTGCGAAAAAAAGTTCGTTCCGAAATGCCTCATACATTCGTATAGCAACAAAAGAGACTCAAGAAAAAAGTGAGCATAAAAGTGTCCCATGATTATGGGGCACTTTTATTCTCACTTTATTCATGGGACTCTTTTATGCAATACAAATGTATGAGGCGCTTTAGTTGTGCATTTTGACTTGAGGCTTTTTTATGATAATTTTGATAAAAAGGAATGCGAATTTCGATGTGGCGATAGCACCAATGGATTGGGCACAATACATACTGTATCAAAATCGAAAAAAAATTTCAACTTTTTTTCGATTTACGGCTGTATTGCGACCGGCAACATGGGAAGTTGGTATGAAAACCTCGGAGCGCCGCTGCTATTGCATTGGCTTCTATGGCCAAATGTACACATGGAAATATCTTGAAAACGGCTGGGTTAATCGGCAAAACGGACCGTGATGTCACTCCCGAAGGGAGTGTAAACACCCGGCTGGTTTGACGGCCTAGAATACAAATCCGGTGGAATTTGGGCTGATCCATGGATTCTCGGGATTCGACCTGATTCTAGCACTTCAATTTCTTTCATAACAAAACATAGGTAGAATGTGTTTACGGATGCACATAAAAAAGGAAGCACTGGAATCTGGTCAAATCCTGAGAATCCATGGATCAGCTGAAATTTCACCGGATTTGTATTATAGGCCATCAAACCAGCCAGGTGTCTACACTCCCTTTAGGGAGTGACATCACGGTCCGTTTTGCCGATTTACCCAGCCGTTTTTGAGATGTTTCCATGTGCAAACTTTAATAATATTATATTCAATTGCATTGGCCTATATGGAAAAAAACTCGAGCGTCGAAAACTTATGCTATTTCGCTCACACTTATGTGCAATTTTCAAGTGTATTATAATCGGTTGTTCGACGAACAACACAGTTGCTTGCTGGTCCGATGCT
>NW_022595253.1:3784677-3854582 GCF_009176505.1 Sitodiplosis mosellana
AGTTTTTTTCCATATAGGCCAATGCAATTGAATATAATATTATTAAATTTTTGCACATGGAAATATCTCAAAAACGGCTGGGTAAATCGGCAAAACGGACTGTGATGTCACTCCCTAAAGGGAGTGTAGACACCTGGCTGGTTTGATGGCCTATAATACAAATCCGGTGAAATTTCAGCTGATCCATGGATTCTCAGGATTTGACCAGATTCCAGTGCTTCCTTTTTTATGTGCATCTGTAAACACATTCTACCTATGTTTTGTTATGAAAGAAATTGAAGTGCTAGAATCAGGTCGAATCCCGAGAATCCATGGATCAGCCCAAATTCCACCGGATTTGTATTCTAGGCCGTCAAACCAGCCGGGTGTTTACACTCCCTTCGGGAGTGACATCACGGTCCGTTTTGCCGATTAACCCAGCTGTTTTCGAGATATTTCCATGTGTACATTTGGCCATAGAAGCCAATGCAATAGCAGCGGCGCTCCGAGGTTTTCATACCAACTTCCCATGTAGACGGTTGCAAAACAGCCGTAAATCGAAAAAAAAGTTTAATTTTTTTTTCGATTTGATACAGTATGTATTGTGCCTAATCCATTGGTGCTATCGCCACATCGAAATTCGCATTCCTTTTTATCAAAATTATCATAAAAAAGCCTCAAGTCAAAATGCACAACTAAAACGCCTCATACATTTGTATTGCATAAAAGAGTCCCATGAATAAAGTGAGAATAAAAGTGCCCCATAATCACTTTTATGCTCACTTTTTTCTTGAGTCTCTTTTGTTGCTATACGAATGTATGAGGCATTTCGGAACGAACTTTTTTTCGCAGGTCAAGAATATTCTCATGCGTTAATTTCTATATTTTTCTACATTTTTCATTGTTTTCCGTAGTTGTAAAGACCGAAAACGATTGAAAATCCAACGAAATTAAATGAATTTCATATATTGAGTGTTTATACTGCATGTTTTTCTAAAAAAAAAATAGGGTGGGTCAACTTACAAAGAAAAAATTTTGTTGCCAAAAATCAGACCTCTTAGAAAATTGACCGAAATTTTTTGTTTTCACAACTGAAACTAATGAATTTCCTGATCAAATTGTAGCTTTTTCGGCTCTCTATCCATTTATCTTCATTCCATAAAAAGTTATGACTAAAATGATTAGTGCGGGTCAACCTACACATAATTCCCCTATATTTTTTAAAATGCAGTAAAAATTTAGAAGAACACACACTTTATGGATGTATACAACTTTTGAAATTTTAATTATTTTTCATCCAATTACACACTATAGCAGTTATGCCTAGGGGAATTTAACTCTTACGAGTTCAGCATGTTTTTTGCCAGTTTGCTTGATTCGCGGGAGTTCGACGCGTTCGTTGTACGTACTGACGCGCACGGTCACAAGTTTACACAAGTTTGTTTATGGTTTTGCGCGTTTTTCAAGTTGTTATTTGACAATTAAAACGCGTTTCAAGCTAAAAATCGGTTGTTTACGTGTATAAAGATTTTTCACATCCTTTCCAAAAGTTCAAAGATTTATATAATTATAAAATGGACAAAGGAAATATTTTTAAAGAGCTGGAGAAAGTGTTGAAGAAAAAGTTAATCCAGATATAATAAATGGAACGACTGATGTGTCGCGTCGTTCAGCTACAAGTTTGCACACGAACTCGCGCGCGTTCGCGCATGTTGTTTTAATACGGAACTTGTCAACTGAGTGGAATCATGCAAGTTTTCTGGTGAATGTAACAATTTCGTGCGCGTTTATATCATTTTTTTACAAGTTCTCACGTAGTTAAATCCCCCTAGAGTTATGCCTAGGGGACAGACACGATTAAAAAAATAGTGATATTTCGTTTAAAAATAGCAAAATTAGCAGAAATTAGAGAGACTGAAACTTTTTGGTTCCATACATTTAGCATTGCCAATACATTTCCTTATGGAGGTTGTTTTGTTTATTTACCGTTATTTGTCAACAAGTCTGTCTATATCAACGCATTGCATTGTACATAGTATATGTCCATAAGAAATACATAGAGACAATGCAAAAAGATCGCAGATTTGTTTACAAACAACAATAAATAAACAAAACAAAAATCTCCATAAGGAATGCATTGGTAATACTAAATGTGTGGAAGAAAAAACTAAAAAATTAGCAAAAACTTATGGAATTAGAAGAAACAATAGAAAAATCGTTCAAAATAGTTGAATTAGGACAAATTGATACCGTGTCTTGCCCCTAGATATATGCTCGTATGAGCTATTTCTGAATCGTATTTTCATTATTTTATTATAATAACGACGACTGTTCAAACAAAATGAATTGCGCATTGCATGTGCTCGAAAACATAATCGAAGGGTTGTAACAGTGATATGATCGGCACATGAGCACCATTTCTACTGATGGCCATTATTGCCGTGTAAATGAATAAAATGTCTACTTCTTATTCTTCTTTTTCTCAATATCAATTTCATACTACTTATGGTAACTCTCCGTAATCATTAGAGGTGGCGCTACTTATGCGCATCAATTGACTTTTGCATTGGCTCTTATGTACTGTGCGTGCCTTTTGAACATAATTTACCCAGCCAAGAAGCTTGAACCGGTGTGAGTGAAAGGGTTTCGTTGAGATTGTGACAATTTGGAAGGCCTGTCAATGGTATTATGATGAACGGAAAGAAATTACACAGTCCCATGTCGAATTGCAACATGTTTTCCACTGTCGTTGCCGCGAACTATATCGTAGGTCATCGAAATAATAGTTTATTAAAATAACTTTAGTATCGTAGATCATTGAGTGGTGATTTCGTTTGTGTGAGTGTGAATTTATTTGAAATTCCATGGAATATTGGAATTGAAGTTAATTTTACATGTAAATCTTTGAATCAAAGCTTTGAGACAAATTCATAGCATTCTCTTGAGTAGAATTGACTTCATTTTGAATCCAATTCATTTCAAAATTGTATTTGAGACTCAAATTTTGAGTCGACACTTTTATTTGACAACTCATCGTTATAAATTACACTTAATTTTGCTATCTTGAATTGTTTATTCTTTTGAAACAATGTAACAGTTTTATTTGTCGTTCTTTATTTATTTATTTCTTTCTTAAATCGTTTTCTCTTTAGTTTCTTCATTTCTCTCGTGTGCATATATTTTGTCTGTCACATTTCCTTATTTTTCGCCACATTTTCTCGATGAATTTGAAACTGCAATTAAGTCTCGAGACAAAAGAGAGGGAAAAACACTGATTCAAAATGATTCTTGATTTTAAATGTAAATTACGTAAACGTAGTTCACATCTGAGCAAATGATGTACCAACAATTAAAAGTACGGAATTTCCCAAAGATCAACGATTGATTCAAATAGTGCTAAGCACTTGGCAGCTGATTGTTTAAGTATGCTCTGCCAAAAATGGACGATCGATGTCTTTTCGAGCAAATTCGTAATTTATACACGACGTTTTATACTATAGTTTTTAAATGCTCTGAGCTGAGCAACCTCTGTGAATACTACATACGCAACCAAAAGGAGTGGAAACAGGAGGTAAATGGGAGAGAAATAATTTGTTGTTTTGAACAGACAGAAAATTGAAATGAGTGTCACAAAAAATATAAAGCAATCATTCTAGTCTACTTGTCTTCCGACGCCTTATTCAGCATGGTGATTTCGGCCGAGTCCTGAAGGTGTTCGTAGCACAAATCCAGCAGATTTTTCTCCATGTTCAATTCGCTGGTCAGAAATTCGTATCTGTACTCCTTTTGCAGTAAATGTTGCAGCATATTAATGTTCCTTTGGATCATTTCATACGTGTTGATCACTGGTGGTTGTTGGCGGTCACCAAAACTGTGCGGGAAAATCGAGTAGAACTGATTCGATGCAGCAATTATTTGATTGATGTTCTCGGAACTTTGCAACGATGAGATCGTAACCAAAAGACTGATCACAGCCTGAATTTGAGTCTTGTTCAATTTACCCAGCGGCATACTGTCCAAATCGAAACAATATGCCACCAATGTCGATTTGAACACCTTGCCATCACCGTACAACAGCTGCATCAATTCATACAGCGGCTTTGAGAGTTTTGTCGGTGGTGCACCCGATTGCGGGTTTCGACACTCTTTGGTCAGTCTTTCATTGTCAATCGACACCTGATTGTACATTCCGGCAGGTTTTTCAAAATTGATGGCACCAAAATCATTGCCCGTCTTTTCCAGGTACATTTTCTAGAATGCCGCTTTGGCTTGGTCCAAATTTAGATAAGATTGACTTTGTTTACCGTTGACAAATTTTGTTCCAGTTCGACCCGATGACTCGGTTAATACATATCTGAGAAATACAATCTATTTGAATCTTCTGCGCAATTAAATTTACGTTGTTTCTTTCTGACTCTAAAAATGTCAGGTTTCAGACAGTCTCACCTTGAGTTGTCACCTTGAGTTGAAAGGTCTAGCAGTTGCATCTTGAAGTACGTGTTTTTGTTTGAACTGATATCGACAAAGTCCAACACAACTTCGTATCTGGTATTGCCGCTAGTGTAAATTTTTCCATATTCACTTTCAAGCACAGTTTTTGGATCCAAATTGAAAAGATTCGCATTTGTGGTGCTCTGTTGGGTGGCGGCGGGCTTTCGTTCGGGCATTAGTTTGTATGGCTAAATTGTGTGGAAAAAATTGATTAGTAGTTTGGAAACATGTTGCAATAACAACAACAACAAGGAAAAATGTGGATTGTTTGAGAAAAATAGATAAATTTTCGATTGAATCAATCATATCAATCGAAAACACAATGCAATAATTTCCGTTTATTTAAAAAAACGTACATCTTTTCCCCATTTGCTCAAATTACTTCGAGCGATAACCTCAATTGGATGGTGGTCCATGACTTCGTTGAGGAAATCGTCTGATATCACCTGGATTCGTTGAATGAACGCCTCTCTTATCATTCCTTCGCCAACTTGCACTTCTTCGGCATTCGAAATGACTGCAGCCAAATATCCGTGAATCGTTGATGTCATTTTACCACCCATGGCCTGAATCTTGTGTTCGATGTCTTTTCGTGGCAATTTTGTGGCGCCGACAATGAAAAATTCCATGTTGAACAGTGGTTGCTTTGTGTATAGCCTGTAAAGACGAGAAGAAAATGAAATTATTTTATTTTTTATTTTTTTATTGAATTTTTCTAAATTTTCTTGACGGTCCAATTTTGCCATCAGTTTATTTTTTTCTTGATTTTCTGATGTATTTTTTTCAATTCATTTTTTTTCTAGGGCATTTAATTTGTTTTAATTCATTTGTGGTTAAATTCAGACAATTTTTTATGTTTTTGTGGCATTGGCTATTTTCCTTAGCTCACTTTTTGGTTTGAACCAAATGGTTTCAAATTAAGTCAATTTACATTTCCTTCGTTATTTTCTTCTCACAAGTAGTGGAATTAGTTTCGAAATATTTTCAAAGAATTTTTTAGATAAATTTTTTTTTAATTGATGATTAATAGGGAATAACCGATTATTATCGATAGAAATTATGAACTCATCAAAAAAGCATCAGAAGATCACTCAAAATTACCCACTCAAAGTCGTCGTCATTGAATTGAATGGCATCGAGAAGAATGCGTGTGCAAACCACGGGTTCGTCAATCAATATTTCTCGAAATTTTTCCGGCAGTTGGACTGGAACACGTCGAGGCTCTTTGACTGAATTGATGCACGACGATCACGGCGAATCGTACCCGGTGCATCGATAAACGGAGCCTTGCAACACAAACACGGTGCTAACGCACCAAAACATATGATGTCGGTGAGGTGATTTAATATCTGCAAGAAATTTTTTTTGAATATTTGACAAATGAATCAATTGAACACATCAATTGGAAAAACGTTCTGGCACATCGGAAAAACGTTCTGGCACAAATTGATTGTTTGCCTTCAGTGTGGCTATAAAATTGACGGAATTGCGCTTCTTGAGCTGGTCATGAATGTTGAAGAAGTCATTGCTTTGGAATTTGATTTGTTTTTCCATCCATGCCGCATATGCGGTATCGGCTTCGTTCGATAGTGGCTGCCCGGTCGCTGTTATTCCATTAGCATTGACATCGACGCCTGATGTAGGAAGAAAATTGTGGGGGAAAATGTGAGTTAATTGAACACAATGAGAATTCTATGTTTTTTTTCAACGATTTTTTTTGAAAATATTTTTCGTACACAAAAGTGTTTTGCTTTCAATTATGCAGTATTTGTTCTGATCGAATTGCTAATAATAATATATTAGGCGATAGCCGGACATGAGAAACCGTAATCAGTAGAAGTGTCGCGTGCGATGAACAAACCGACGTTTTTGTTGTATTCCAAACCGCATGCACGAAACACGAATGTGCATGAACTACACTTTTTTTTGCACGAACGAGAGAGAAAGAGAGCAGCAACTGAGTTTTTTTTATTCTCTTTCGTTCTCTTCCATTCTCTTACTTTACATAAAGTCTGATTGTTTATTGCATACAGTCAACGTTGCTAATAGATAAATACGACTGAATCGCGCGATTGATTACTCCACACGACTCCACAGTATTCTATACAATGCCGGCTGTATGCCTATTGACGTCTCATTAGGTCAACACATGAAAAAACACATATTGAAAAGCGATCACAAAAAATGCACGGAAAAGACTTTAACATTTTTGAAAAACTTGAGCATTTTTTCTCACCTAATTTGGATTGAATTTGCAGTTGATGGTTGTATCGTAGATTGGCGAATCCATCGATGAAGTCCACTGAAACTGGCCGTCGAATTTGTAGAAAACACTCCATGTCATACCATTCGGGCTTCATACAATCGTCGGTCTTGCTCTATATTTGTTGAAAAGAATGAAAAAATCAACTTGAAATCAACATTTGTAACTCTTCGCATGGGATCTAATTTATTCACCTGTTGCATGATGCCGATTTGTATGGTGTCTCGTGGAATGGACTTACGGCATTTATTGCATCGAACCTCTGAGGTTGAATATTCGATGCGATATGGTAAAATGACTGGCATTTTTATGGCACTTCTTTTTCACAGCGTACACAATTGAATAAAATGCTCCTCTTATTCTTTCATCACTCACAAAACTGAAATATTTCTACGAAATTTTTGATTATTGAACCGATTTTTCTTCGAAATTTAGAATTAACACCAAAATATCCATCGGTTCCGTTCAAATGGGCACTATACAAACGAAAAATGACACGAAAATTGAATCAAATGAAAAAATGTGTTTGGTTTTGTTTTGGTTCTACGTCGGTGTGAGCACTTGACACTTGTGTTCTCTGAATAATAGCGCGAAGCAAAACAATAGAGAGATGATGTGTGACGATCACACTCACAAAGCCATCGTTTAATGTATTCACTGCGTCACATATACAGCAACTGCTTCTCATTCACCATACAGCACCCGACTCTGTATCACTTTCACTTGATGCTGTCTGCGCACGAGATTCGTGCGCCAATTTGTGTATTGAACACAATGAAGGTGCACGGCGTATGACAGATGCGGTGTGGAGAGATTTCAAAGCGCCAAAATACAATACAGTGTTTGTATATAGAAATGTTGGTGTCTCTTTCGGAATTGCTTTGCACTCGTTATTCGCGAAACTGATAAGAGATAACTGGGAGTTGTTGGAAATTTTAAGCTCTCGAAAAACGCGAAATTTGGTGTACAGTCGTGGTTTACCTTGTTTTTCGCGGAACTGATAAGAGATAACGACCTAACGTTTCAAGAAAATGTATAGTGCATGAGGTTCTTTACAACTTCGCTCTAGACAGTTATCAGTTATCTCTTATCAGTTTCGTGGAAAACGCGAAAAATGATAAGCAAAAAAACCTTGCTATATGCGCGAGTTTTTGATTTGCGCCTTACTGATGAGAGATAAGACATAGCAGTCTTGAGCAAAATTATAGAAGACTACGAGTACTACAACTTCGCCGGAGACACCAAACCTCTATCTTTGATCAGCTTCGCGAAAATCGCGACTGTCCGCGGACCATTCCCAAGCAAAAATCCACACTGAATTGAAGTTGCGTTAACGCATATCTGACACTGTTCCCACACGGTTTTGAACGTCAAACCGTGTGGCTATAGTATAATAGAGTGTGAAGCCGTTTGACATCATTTTTGATTTCGAATAACCGTGTGGATGCAGTGTAAGTTTGTTCAGGTATCAAGAGTTGACATCAAAAATGGTGTCAAACGACTTCAAACTCTACTATACTATAGCCACACGGTTTGACGTTCAAAACCGTGTGAAAACAGTGTCAGATATGTGTAAACGCAACGTCGATTCAGTGTGAATTTTTGGTTGGGATTACTCATTTTCAGTAGATTCGTCCATTTTGGAAGCTATTCAAAAGCATTCAGAAGTGCTCCGACAGATTCAGAAGATTTTCAGATTAATGGTTTCTGCAATGATAAAATTTGCCTATGTTTTTATATGGAGCACATGTTTATGCTATATTTAAGCGACATCTTGACGGTACACGCTGAACTATGAAACTTCTTTATAAATATACTGCCAACTATCAATGACAGCAACCAATGACAACAACAATAGAACGTATTTGTATTGCAAAATACTTCCACCTTGCAGATGGCGTCAAACCAAACGTCATTCTAGTCATTTTTCTCATTGGTTTCTGGTGGCAATTCAGTAGCAAAATTTTCGCTCGGTTACCATACAGAGAGTGGACACTAGACACTGAGATCTCGGCGTCGAGTGCAAAGCAATTTCGGTGTCAATTTGTGTGTTTATCGCTCACTCTCTTTTAAACAATATTGTACACTCGTTTGCTCTAACGTGCCAGGAAATCGGATTGGAGTGTGTACACAATGATTGTCGTCCAAAATTCAGCGTGGCCCATACATTTGTGAGCGTCAACGAGTGTTACATACATACACTACACAATCTAAATATATGCCACATTCATTGTCGCTCACAAATGTATGGGTCACACTCATTTCTGAACGACAATCAGTGTGAGCATAACTACAGCATAGCGATTTTATTAGTGTGAATTTTTACTTGACTATTTAGATTTACCACATACTCCGAGCATGTATATGGAGTTTCAATACATTATATTTGGTACGGGCGCCTAACTCCATCTACGGATTTTTCCAGTAGTTGTGAATCGAGTAGACATATAGCGATTTCAACTATTTTTGGGCGAAATTATCTCGAAAATATACAAAAATGAGTTATTTGGGTTGCGAATGCTCAAACGGCTACCGAAAATGTACGCACTCATCGTACCAATGTACAATATACAGCTGTCAAAACCAAGCAAATTTGAGGCTCGGACCAGCTAAACAGAATGGCTCAAATTCACATGTATAGACAAAAAATTAAATGCTGATATTTTGAATTTGTGCTCTTTTTACCTCAATAAACTTGTTGTAAAAATATCATACGGGAATTTTAATTTTTTATTGTCATGTTTTTTGGTAAATATCCAGGAGCGCGGATTAATAAGAAGGACATATTTTTTTCTTGTGCTTTAAAATACTTTCTTGTTTGTTATGTTGACTAAATCATTTTATTAGTACTATGATCCAGGAATTTTATGAGGTGATAGTCTACTATCACTGGCTCTTAGTCTAATGTTGTCTCACTGGCGCTCCGAGGTTTTCATACAAACTTCCCATGTAGACGGTCGCAACACACCCGAAAATCGAAAAAAAAGTTCGAATTCTTTTTCCGATTCTAATGCAATATTCGGTGTGCTGAATCTATTGGTGTTATCGCCACATCGAGATTCGCATTCCTTATCAGTTTGTTATCACTGCCCGTGTGAAAAAATAGTAACTGAGCAGTCAGTTAACTAATTTGGGACAAAAATGACTTACTTTGATTGACATTTCAGTACAAAGTGTAGTGTAAGTCTATCATAGTTAACTGAAATCATTTGAAGTTACAAGTCAATCTAAGTTGCTTCATTTGGGACCAAGTGATTTTCTTAGAACAAAAATATAAATTCAATCAACTAAAGTCAACTGAAGTTATAGTCAGTCAGTCATTTCTTTTTCACACGGGTGAGAATCAGTTCTTAAAATAAAGGAGAATCATGTTGAATGTTAACATAATAGAGAACATAGCTATGTTTCACTATTATTTTCACTTTGAACATGTTGCATTTTTATTTTAAACGCTTTCTACATATGTTTCTCTACTATTTTAAACCAACTTTATGTTACGGTTTTATTTTACGGAAAATTGGGGGGGTCAAGATTATTCTAACCGATTCAACTGGTCTGCATGTTTCAATCACCTATTTAAAAATGAAAAAAAAAACAAGTTATATTTTAAATGTCACTTGGGGCGTTTATTGTGTCTTTGGTTTGTTTTTTAATACTCATTGCTTGATACATTCATTTGTAAATATTGGTTTTGGTTGTTGTTCACAATTTAGCTACAAACACGTTTTTTTTTTTCAAACAAAATTGAATTCTACTACAACAATTATACGCTATTACAATACATGCGCAACTTACCCATACTGATAAACAGATTTACATGGGAAAACGAAATTGTATTTTCGATTTTCGTTTCAGATCTAGTCATTGAATTTGAATCTAGGAGAGATTTTCAAATTCTATTACTAATACAAATAATGTAGCTCATTGTTCTGCTTCTATTTCGATTTGAGATGGCTCTGCTTCATTTTTTTTAGTCAACATTAATGTGTGTATAAAATAAAAACAATCAAAGCATTTTAAAAATAGCAAATAAATAATCGAATTTCATTTTTTGTTTTGCATATCACGTCAAACTAAAATCTTAATTAAAAACACTCAAAATAACAGTAAAGTCAAAAAATACAAAAGTAAAATGATAAAAAAAACAGTTTTTCACAAAATACATTATTTCCATTTTGTTCACAGATCATCATCAATGAGATGGGAATAGCGCAAGCTTTCTCACTCTCGGAAACAGAGATATTGTTTCATTGAGAACACAATCGATCGATTATTGTGGGTTCTTATTTTCCTACTAAAAAATAAATATTTTATTTGATATAGATCTCATTTCTCAATACAACGGATTATAAATTATTGCATTGCATTCCACTAAAATATAAGTTTGTTTGTTGTTGTTTTTTTACACGAACTGTGGCTCTAATCGTCTAATCTATAGATGTATACATTGTTACATTTGATCCTCTAAATATATATGGATTCGTAATCTTAATGATTTGTATGTCAATAGGATGGTGTTTTTGTTGTTCTTGCTTTTTTCTCCGAGTGCACTTCAATCTCTGGACTTTTTGTATTTATTGTGAATCGACTGAATTTTGTCTCAGCGCTGCATAGCAGGTTTGGCAAACACGAACAGGCTTCAGAATCCGCAAACGTGATATTTCCGATTCAAAGCGGCTACATTTATTACAAAAGACCATACCGCAATTTCTGCAATGATGTTTTCGTTCGTATAACGAGAATCTGAAATTAATTGATAACAATTGTTTTTACAAAAATTTTCAATTTCATGACAATTTTCTTATGAAAATTAGTTTTTTTTACCTGACGTGACAGCCTACACACTGATCAGCGCCTTCATCTTTCAGCCAATGGTCTGCCATTCCACGATTCGGTTGCTCTGTTACACTCCACGAGAACACTCGACCTCTAGCATCGCCCACGTATAAGGTTTTATGATCTTTTGACACGGCCAATGCGGTTATACTAGCTGGTTCAGTATTGTCTTTGCGATCATACGCAGTGTGCATTGTGAGTTTTGATCGAAACACTAATTGACGATGCCACATAAAGCCTGCGAATAAAAATGGTGTCAAAGTTAATCAATAATCATAATATGGAATCCATATCGATATTTGTGAATAGCTTTTTCTCAAACAACAACTAAGGGATGATATGAACATTTTTTCAAAATGAATGGGATACTTCACCTTCACGCAGAGCGTTTGCGTTATTTTTCCGTCTCGCATATTCATTCTCGACCACCACAAACGAGTCAATGATACTGGTTTCTGATTTACTCGGTCGAATGCCCTTGGAAATGCTGAATGCTTCATCGCCAGTAGTCTTTGATTCATTATCAGCCTTTGGATCTTGATTTCCAGATGGTTCGTCAGGCAATGGCTCTCGTTTTAACTCGTGTAACGATTTTGCACTGGTCAAACTGCCACGTTTGCTCATACTTGCTATGGGTATCTCTAGAATCTCTTTTCGCATTGTTTTTGTTGCATCATCTCTATCGGTTGGTTCAACTGCTTCTGGTTGAGCATTCTTGGTATGATCGCACGCTTCGGATATACTACTTTCGGAATCAGATTTCGCTAGAGCTGAACAGAAATAGAATGGGAAAGTTACCATCAATTCTCTCCAAATTTTTGGACGGATCATTTGCAACTTTTAGCTATCTTTGGACTAGGATTCGAAATGGATGTCATTGTTTTCAAAGTGCTCAATACCTACTTTCTTTTTGCGTGATACTAATTTGCTTAATCAAATCGACTTTAGTTATTTCTACAGATGTGTTCATCGTCGTATTTTCATCAAACGACGATTTATTATCGGAGCTGTCATTATTGTCGTTGTCTTCCGATTCAATTGTTTCGTTCGACTCCTCTTTCTCAATCGGTTTTTGTACGTATTCAATGCTCCAACAGCGAACGACGCCATCAGTGGATCCGGTGATTATGACATTTTGTTGATCCCATTCGCGTGCTGTAGAAAATGTTACACACAATATTTGCTGCATTCGATCAGCACTGCCAATGCTTGTGTTGACTGTCGCCAGTGGATCGCCGTTGACAGACCAAATGTGAAGCCATGTCGCTGAGCAAGTTGCAATGTCACCTGTTAGATCGTTGATACTGAAAAAATGGATAAATTCAGTTAATATTTTATTTACTTCAAAATGAGTAATTAGGAAAGAGACAGTGCAGTGAAAGAAATTAGTTGTTTTAAACTATTACCTAACAGCCGCCACAAGTCCAACATGATCGCTCAACTGCCGGACAAATGTGAATCTGGACATGTCCCACACGATTGCCGTCCCATCTCTTGAACCCGATACAATCATGTTGTAAGGTGTGCTAAAAAATGGATAAATTCAGTTTACAACTTGAACTGTAAGAAAAAAAACAGTTTTGAAAGAAATAGATTGGTTTAAACTTTTACCTAGCCGCTAAACATGTGACCGCATCAATGTGACCATGCAAAGAATGCTTAACTGTCAACGACTTTCGGCGACTATCAAACTCCCACACAGTAACAACGGAACTTGTGCCAGCTGTTACGATTGTTCTCGCATTCGGGCATGCACATGCCAATATTTCACCGGAATTTTGAGCAGATGCTTCACATACAAACAATGCACGGTCTGAATCGTACATGCCAATTCGAAGTGAATGGTCAGCAAACCCCCATGCAATGTAGCGTGAAAATGTCGGTGCCATCAGCACTTTGTTTTGTTCCACAGCCAAAACGGTTTTATCCGGATGAATAATCTGTCCAACGGGTCCTTTTAACTCTTTGATCGGTTGCAGACTCTGTAATAGAATTCATGAGTAAATAAATTGTGAAAATTTGAAGAGAAAAATCGATTGTATAACTTTCTCAAAAGCATACCGGTTTCAAACTATCCAAGTTATTGAAGAATAGTTTGTCATTTTGTGCAACAGTCGATGATAATAATGGGTTTGCGTCGATGATGGATGTGCGACTCGATGACATTTTCTTACATGGATGCGGCTTTTTGAACAATTGCTTTGGAATTTGTCCAAAATTATTTATAAACCCAATTGTGGCATTCTTCTTCAAAGGGTCATCAATGTTGTATATATCAACATTGCCTTCATAGAACAAATGATGGAACACATTGGTCGCATCAACTGCTGCATTTCCTTGTTGTTTGCAACCAAATATCAAATCGATCCATGCATGCAAGTTCTGACTGACATAGTCACACTCGAGTGCTTGACGATGCACACGTATAAATTCACGAACATCTTGTTTAGCCC
This sequence comes from Sitodiplosis mosellana, assembly GCF_009176505.1. Taxonomy (NCBI): domain Eukaryota; kingdom Metazoa; phylum Arthropoda; class Insecta; order Diptera; family Cecidomyiidae; genus Sitodiplosis; species Sitodiplosis mosellana. The sequence continues at coordinate 3,798,700 of NW_022595253.1, forward strand.
AATGTGGCAGAACTACGTGATTCAATGTGTCACCATTTTGCTTTGTACCTGTTTCGAAGAAAAAGTAAACATGTTTCAAATCCATCCCGAATTGGTGAAACAAATTTGGAAGAAATCCAAATTATGACAATCAAAAAAAAGACTCCCATTAACCGTACCTAAATCAAAATTGTTAGAATTTGACAAAAACTCCGGCAAATAGAAGAATTCCGGGATTAATTCCTTAACATCAGCCATATTGAATTTGGATGCAGATAACCATGCCTCTTTCACGCTGTGAAACATTCGATCGGCCAAATCGAAGTGACCGCCTTGCAAACGTAGGAAATGCTGTGTGAATGGTTCCATGCGAACGAGATATGAGCATACAATCATAGCTGATGAATAATGAGTGCCGTAATGATATGGTGGTGTTTCGCCATGTGGATCGTCCCATTCTTTAAAGCGTTTTTGGAATTGTTCCAATCGTTCTGGACTCTGAGCACCCATTGGCTTTGCAAAGTTACGGAATGTTTTCGGACTGTTCAGATCCAACTCTTCACTATCGTAATCAGCCAAAATCCAGGGGAATACGGGATATTGCATGAGATCATTGTACGACCGTCCGGCCAATGTATTTAAATGCATCAAGTATTGAAAGTTACTTATTTCGCCGCGCTGAAAATGGGAATTTAAAATTTATAATTCGTTCTAAACACTTATGTTGAAATACGAATCAAGTGTAATAAATACCACCCATCTTTGTGTAACGGAAGTTTCACCAATCAAACTGCTGAATATTCCCGATGTTTGTTCAACGCTTGCGTTTCGTTTTTGACCCGCCACCGATTGCTGAGCATTGTCTGCGATTGCCGTTGCCAGCGCCATGAATCTTTGGTAGACCTTGTTTCGAACCTTACGTGGGAACGCTAGCAAATAATTGCGACCATCACCAGAGAATACTTCCAAAGCGATTGGCTGGAGCAAATATCGCCGTTTATGAACTTCACGAATGTCTTCGTACGAAAATTTCGAGCATTGACGCACCGTTTGTGGTGAACGTCTGGGGCTATTTGGACTGGGCAAAATCGGATCATACGCTCCAGATGGCAATGAATCAATGTCCCGAATTTCGCGATTCTTAATCAATGTAAATCCATCGATAACATAACAATACTCTTTCCCGAATAACAACAGACCCTCATAAGTGTCCAACCCTTGAATGCGAGCACAGCGAAACATGTGCGAAATTTTCTCTTGTTCTTCAAGCATTCGCAATAGTGTTTGATTGTCTGAAATTAACGACACTTCTTCTTCGCCTTCATTTTCTGCCTCCTCTCCGCCTGGTTCACTTTGAGCACGTGCCAATGTTGGCAATTGTTCACTGGGACTCTGTGTCGGTGAAGCACACTGTGCTTTATCGGATTTTTGTAAATCAAACGTAGCCACATCTTCGCATAGCACTCTCGGTGGCAATTGACAGAACTTGAAGAACGGCTTACTATCGAAACTGGTGGCCACTTTGTATTTTAGTTGCCTCTGCAAAAGAAAAGGCAATATTTTGTATTCTAATTGAAGAGAAATGTTAAAGGTATAGCTTACATTTTCTGGATCTTCCAATTCCGGCCGGTAGATGTATTGTGAATAGAATTGATCGTTGCGCATGGTCTTCTTTCGCATTCGATGCGGTCCTTCGGTTGAATCCAACACCCATTTGTCCAAGTAATTTCTCTGAAATTTGTAAACGGTTGTTAAATTCTATTTGTCCTTACTTCTTTGAAGAAAAAAATTACCACTCACCTTTATCGGACCCCATAGGCCACGTTCTCGAATCAGTTCACGTTCTGACTGTAGCCAATCTTGACAAACATATCGTAGCGTATGCTGTGTCATATTCACATGCTGTACATATCGTTGATCGCACAAATCTTTCACCAGCCCCACATTGATATCAGTCCATTCGATTGCCTGGCTCTTAAGAATCTGTGATTTCGTCCTCACATACTCATCTTTTTTAACTTTTGTCCGGCTGGCCAAACGTGTTAGACCACCGGTGACCTTTTGAATTTTCGACTGAATTTCTTTGTGGAACTCCCATGGAACTCGATAGGTTGCTTTCCGTTCCATATCAACGTAGTTGTACCAAAGTTTGCTAGCTGCATCAATGACTTGTTCTCGTGTCGCAGACAACGTGGGAGCTTTTGCATTGCTCGGTGGTGTAGTTAATGATATTTTGAATACCTCTTCTATAGCTGGCTTCTTGCAAACATACAACTCTTCCCATACACGGTGGGCGGCGCCAACAATTAAATTTTTACCTTGATGCTGATTCAAAAGATGATCCCGCGACTCAACCTCTTCCTTTGTTGGACTAACATGCCATTTGGTGCTACGATTTGCTGAATTTGGATCCAATTCAATCTTGAAATCACCAGTCAATTGCAGTAGACAGTAGGTCAAACACCCGATAAATTCAAGTTCATGGTTGCCAGCCCCAAAGATTAGCAGGCGATGTGTGGTCAATTTGTGAAGTGTTTCCAAGACAGCCGTTTGTTCGGTCACTGTTTCAGTAGGACGCGACAAAAGGTACAGAATAATGCGATTCAGTGAATGATGAAGTTGTTCGAGTGACAGTGATGACGAACGCCGCTTCGCCTGGCCAATTAATTTTATGATGAAATCGAAAATTTCATGGGGATCTTTTTGCAATTGTCCTTGCCACATTTTATCGACGATGCGTGCCGTTAAGTAAAAGACATTCGGCGCAATGTTTTGTACATGACTTTGTAGCAATGGAACAATTGGCAATGCAGCCTGTTCGCCAACTAGAACATCAGCGGCCAATAAATGATCCATGAGTGCGGTGATTATTTCCGTTTGATATGAAATTTGATGCGTTGAATCGCTATTTTCAGGCGATGCATCCAAAACCAAATCGGTAACCGGAGGCGTTTTTCCATTCGTTGATGCCAGTGATAGTGAATCAACGACGATTACACGCAGAAAATCAATAACGAATTTTCGCACAGAGCTCTCTGTTAGCTGAGCTTCAATCATTCGCGGGGAATTGATGACGACACCGTCATCGTTTGGCGTTGATGCATTACTGTTTTGCTCGGAATTATTTCCTTCTTTGTTGACAATTGGAAATAGCACCGCTGTCAATGAACTGATTACATCGCCCATCATCATAACGGACATGAAATCCGGGAGATTGTGATAAATGGAAAATAGCACATGGATTATGGTGACCGGATGCGAAATGAGCCAATCCAATTGATAATCACAATCGTGTACAATTTGTCGAATCATGCTCAGCAAGACGCACACACCTTCTGGGCATAGATGCACCTTGGGCGATGGTGATTGCAATACCGATGAACCCCATAAGAACGCCCAAACTCGATCTAAATCCAATTTTGTATGATCGGTGCCGAGCACTTTCACCGGTTGACCCATAATCAAAGCCGTTAGCAGGAAATAAAGTTCTGGTACTACCAAGTGATGGGGTAGAAGCCATTCCAAATATTGAAAACCAGGAATTCGCAACACAGCCGTCTTCACTTCACTTGCGATTTGGGCCGGCAACTGACAACCCGGCTGCACTTGTACAATCGATCCACTCGATGCCGGCTGTGGACTGATTTGCGAAGTAAACACCAGACCACCACTTTGTGACACCTGCTCGGTGAACTTCATGTAGCCACCGTTTTGCATACCCTCACGGAATCGTCCGATTATGGTCTCATTTGCACATACAACAACCAATATTCGCATGCCTAAACGTAGAATTCGAAGAAAAAATTGTTTGAATAAAGAGTTGCATGTTAAATAAATGATACTCAGGTATCAAATTGCCACTTGGCAAAAATATTAACCCAAAATCACTGTTGATGCATGAATTTGTGGCTGCAGCAAAAGTAGTAACCAATCTAGGCCAAGAATTCGGGAGATATCATCGCACAAGTGATTATTTACGGTATTTCTCGACGTGAATAAAAGTGAGTGCAGCAAACGTATACCACGATTACGCAGAAGAATATTTTTGATAGCATCTCTTTGCTGCTGATCTGGTACATCCTTTATAGCTGCATCAATATCTTTTTGATCTGGGTTAAACTTCAATTGTTTCTCACTGCTTGCTGTGCTCTAAAAATTATAAAAAAGCACTTAAATTTGATTCTTTTAATGTAAAAATGGAGTAGTCAACGAACCAATGGTATTTTAGCAGCGATGTACTGTCCGAAAAAGAGAAGATCCAAATGCCTAGGTTGACTGCCCAATAGAACTGAAAGCAATGAGTAGACAATTTCCGAAGTATTCGGATCATAAATATCAGGTATTACATGAAGCAGTTTGGTAACCAGTTGCAGATCACGCATTATTCGAATATTTGAACGTTTTTCGCTCGATTCAGAGCTCAACTCCAATAAATGCTCAAGAAGGGATCTCAGCAAATCATTTGGTGCACCATGCCAAATCTCTAGGTCACACAACAGATCCTAGAGAATGAAGAAGAGGATTTTTGAATGAGAACATTTCATTTAGGAATCATTTTTGATATTTGAGAATAAATTGATAGAATCGAATGAAATGAAACTCACTTGGAATGCCGTAATATTTGGAATGGCAGAGGATTCCTGGCCGCTATTCACCGTTCCGACCAGGCTAAATGTCAGATGAAGAATGTGTGAATTGAGTAAATTTCGCTTCTTTTTAAAGAACATCGCAAGGGTTTGGTAGCTTCTCTTTCGATCCATTTCACTTTGAGCGGCTCGATTACTGCGCACCACACACGTCAACGCTTTAACACCGGCATAAAGACTTTCAACGTCTTGTGCCATTGCAATAATTCCCAATAGGATATTGCATCCACCAACGGTGTCAATCATTTTTGAAACTGGATGCGGACTGAATACACGTACTCCCAAGTAACCGACAACAACACCACCCAGAGTACGAGCAGAGCCAGCTAAGTGTCCAGCCGAATTGTGCAGTATTCTGTTTTTGAAAAGAAAAAATAAACAAATTTTATACATAGAGAAAGTTAAAGCGGAGTTCAGTATCTACTTTTAACTTATTCAAATTCTTGTGTGTTACTAACCGGATTGGAGTTGCATTCTCATGTGAGCTCATTCCCAACTGCTTCGCGATTGCTTTGTTATCAGCACGACTATAGACTTTTCGAATCTTGGCCAATGTTAGATGTGACATTGCCTTGGCATTCAATCCAAACATGACACGTTCTTCGGCCACCAGTGGGTTCATGGGTTCACTTTGCTTTCCGAGCTGTGGCGCTTGCAATGAACCCATGTAATGTGGCCCCAATGCATATATCGTCGAGACCACTTGCGGAGTGATAATGTCTTCAATGAGGTGGCAGACACCTTGTTTCCAGCATAAACGCGATTGGCGTCTATAATCGGGCGGTGTGCCGATTAAACCGAACACAGAACTTGCAACCGCGAGATTCGTAGAACTTGCACCCGGATTTTGTGAAATGTAATGTAGTTTTTGAGTATGCATGTGCTGTAATTAGATTTTGGATCAAATAGAAAACAGTTAGCGGTTGTGTTGATCAAAAGTTATGTTCGATTTTGATTTGATTTGATTTTAATGAAATTTCACTCCCATGGAACTCTTACATGACCATCCAAAAATAATGAAAAACTGGAATTTTTCAAAACGGCTCGATTCAGGACAATCACCAAATGATGCCATTGTCCTTCGTGCAATAAATCGGGGCACCAAATGCGGGCACTGCTATCACCGCCACTCTCCGGTTCCCATTCGCCAACATCTGTTTCAATGGAATTTGAATTATTTCCAGGGGATTTTTTTAGTGGAAAAAAATCTCAACAAAAAATCTCTTCCACTCATTTAAAATTACTAACACAAAAGCACTTACTGTGTGGAACCAATGTCTCTTGTGTCGAAACGATGATCGCCTTGTCGCGCGCTGACAGCAAAACAGTCAAACACACCAAATTATCTTCACGTGGAATGTTTACAGTACGCACCAAAGTTAGCAGCCGTACACAATGTGGATCGGTTCGTGGATCAGAGAATTTGTCAACACAAAACCAGCTGGTGTAGCTCAGACCAGTTTGTGGCGGGAAAACTCGATCTCCTGAACCGATTCCACCGATAACAGAGCCATCAAAACTACTGCCAATTGATGGGGCCTGTGGTGCGATACTCGGTAAATATAGACAGCCAAATCCTTCACTCGACATATCCATCTCGACAAACGGTGGGAGTGTGCATGACGCATGGGCTCGGAAATCGCGCGGTGTTGTCATAGACACTAAAGTTTTGATTCTGGTTAATTGAACTGGACCGCCAGATTTATACGGTTTTATGAAATTAGGACTTTCACAGCACAAAGGCATGCCCAAGCGGAGAAATTCTCGCAATTCGGTTGGTTGTAGTGCTTGAGCAGCCAAACGTTCTAGAATGTATTGTAATGGCTCGTGCAGTGCATTTCCTTCCTCACTCAATGACTTTCGACCGATTTTTAGCAAATAACCAGCCAAACCTGTAAAAATTAACGAATCGAGCGTAATTTATTACCCTTTTCACTTTATAAAAGTAGAAATAACTCACCTGCATCACACATAACCTGCTGATTGCGTTCACTTCGCACCAAACTCTTTAGCACGTCGGCCAGATACATTTGCAGACTTAAAGATGTGTCGTTTTCCGTTTCGTGTTCAATTGATGGCAGTAGCTGAAGCATACAAATTACCACTGATGGATGCACAATCATTGGCTCTGGTTGTGGTGTTGTTAAATTCAATGACGAAACTGAGCTTCTTGGATCTTTGGACGGTTGGCTCGGTGGTTGTGATTGAGATGCACTGCTTGCTGTGACCGATGCAAGACCCGACAAATTGGGCTTATCGAAATTATCCAATGTGATGTCATACAAAAAGCGGTAGACTAGAGTAGCAAATGACAGCGACGCTGGATAATTGCTGTCGAATTCCGGTTGCAACGGATTGCTCATGAATAATGAATGGAAATAGTGTTTTGCACTTTCGTTGGCTCTGGAGCACCGTTTGTCACCCAGCTCGGTTGTTAAACTGAAGCAGCCCAGCAAACGTAGCGTATTGCACAGAGAAGTGTTACAAATTTCTTGTTGGAAAAATTTGGCGTTGGCCGGTTCGAATCGCATTGCCGTCGACAGAGTTTGACAGGCCAAATGTAGAAGATGCAGAATATCTTTGATTTGTTTGCTATCGTCCTTCATGTCATCGCCCAATTTACCATCCAACGACACGAAAACACTGGTAACATAGACAAAACCGCCGACTTTTCGGAATATGGTTCTCGTTCGATGGCTATCACGCAAACAACTGAGCAATGCTTTCAGAATTTGCATTTTCAGTTCAATATTCTGTGGAGGGGCTGAGTGCATTGTTGTCAGAATAAATGTCATATCATCATCACCGCTAGCCGACAGTACAAGCTCTCGTATAATGCCGAGTGTGTGATTTCGATTGTGCTTGAATTTAATCATTTCGTGAATACACTTTGCGCCGCCACTCTCTCGAAATACTTTTGCATTGTTGTTATTGCCATTCAATAAAATTCCCAACGATTCAATCACCAGCTTCCCAAACACTTCATTCGGATCTGTTTGACGAAAAATAACGAACGATTAATATTTTGTTAGCTGAAAAATTCAGTTAGAATTTTTGATCGTCCAAATTGTTACCATTTTCAATATCCTCCTCATTTGTTAGCTCCAAATCGTAGGGGTCCGATTCAACGTTCACATGTTTTTCTAGAAACTCGGAATATTTCATTAAGCATCCGACAAACACTTCCAAAATACCCACCTCCCGATAGACGTCTTTAAATATGCTATTGTGTCTGTGTGAATAAATGGTCGAACAAAACAGCATTGTCTTAGAATGAAAGGCAATTGTGTGGAAAATGTCAAATCATTTGATATTCTTACCTTAGAATATTCAGTAGTGTACGTATGCATAGCGTGTTACAGCTAATTGATTGATAGCCTTTGATTAGAATGGACAGTGATATGAGCTCTTTGCATGGTACAAAATGCAATTGAAACACGATAAACTCGAGCAGCTCAAAGCATTTCTCTTGAACGATGTGACTTTTCAAATGAATCTTTTCGATGAATTGACTGAGTGTGTTCTGCGGTTCAAGTATAAAATAATTGGCGTTGTCGGAATGGTAAACACTGGAAATGGCATCAATTATCGTGCAGCACAACGAGCTGGAGTTGGATTTAAGGAAAACCGTTTGCATCACTTGAAATGCATGTATATTCCGTACGGATGAACCGCGCGACGATGTTTGTGGCATTTGAAAGCCCTGAATCTGGAACAGTGGATTCGATTGGCTTTGATTAGGCCGTAACTCGGTGTAACCGCACATGCACAACGATGCAATCATTAGCACAAGATTCCGTATCGCTGCATTTGCATCACTATTTTTGGATCGTTCAGCCTCCAATTTCAGCAGAAAATCCGCAAGGAAAATATACCCTTGACTACTACGAAAGTCATCCAACAGCACTTGAGACACTTCACTGGAGTCTTTGAGAAAACAAAACACGGCTACGAACATTTCGACGATCTCAAGTGGCTGCAACTGTGGTGCACGTTGCATATTTTCAATGCACAACGCTACACAGCCCTTCGAATGAATGTAGTTGACAACGGGCTCGGACAAACCATGCCGCGAGAGTGTTGTTAGCACTTCGGCGGCCGACTTTCGCCAAATCACATTCTGTGGAACGCATTGTGATGTTATCGCCGAGAATAGCAACGTTAAATCATCCATGCGCGCTAGCTCTTCAGCTGGATACGGGTATGAACACAATCGAACCAAAAGTTGCACGAAAATTTTCTGCAACAAAATTCGACGTTCACGCTGCGTAAAATCACTGCCATCTTCTCTGTCCGCATCGGCTTCAGGAATTTCAGGTAAATCGAAAAATAAATACAAACATTTGACTAAGGTCGATGGGACCGAGGCCGATGTCATGGTTTGAATCAATGATGAATCACCAGCTGCCAATAGATTCAATGTTGTGAGCAACATCCATCCATTGCTTGACTCCTCACAATTATCGATTTCCAAAAACTTTACAATCGCTATCGATGCCGCTTCAGTACTTTGATTTGATGCACGTTTCCGTATTTCGGACACCATCAACCGTGATACTTGCTGACAAAATGGTAAAATGTCCCAGAATTTTTCACTCATATCGCTGGCATGTGTCGTTCCAAACACCTTGCAAAACAGCGGCAGCATATTGTATAATTTGAAGTCGCGTTCTGCTTCGTTAAGCACCTCTTTCGGATGTGTGTACTCATTGAAAAGTTTCTTCAAATGCTGCAAACTGAGTTGTGTGTGTGGCGAATCGGGTGTCTCAATGGAATCGGCTGGGCTGTCATTGCTGGCTGTACTAGTGGCAGGTGTTTGGCTCGTGCCACTGCGCAATTTTCGCATAATATTCATGGTGAAGGTTGTGTGTGAAACGTTCTTAGTACCTCACCTTCTCTTCCTTCTCCTCCTTCTCTTTCTTCTTTCACTTTTTGTCGATTGAATAGAGCTGACGACACAAACAAATTCGCCTACCTATTCTCGACTTTAAGTTATATCTTCAGCTTCAATGCTATAATTATCTTGTTATCAGCATTCGAAGAACGGCTCTAGTTGAATGCTCGCATTCTGCCTCAATGAATCTATTAAATATTTTGTATGAAACAGAATAAAAAAATATATTTAGTTAACGTTATGCGCATCAAACTACCACAAACCCTAGCTGTGCAAATTAATTTTTTTTTCTTTCGAAATGCGTTATAACACTTTTCTCTCTCTCTCTTCCACTCTCTCAATCTCCCATATTTAGCCGCTAATTGATCGAGAATGAAACAAGAATTCGAATTGATAATTAGCTAGCACTTCAATTGCGAATCCGCCTACAATAATGTTTTGCATACTGCCTTGGCGCACCACCGTATGTTTTCGTTTTATTCATTCCACGCTCTTCACTTTGTTCATTTGATTGAACAACGAAAAATCAAGCGAACGACTGAAACTACTGAATACCAAATGAGATTCGAGTTACAAAAACACAGAGCAAGAGCGAGAGAGAGAGAATAGTCGGGCGAAAGACAAATTCTATTTGAATCAATTGATTATTACTCATAACATGTTGTAGTCAGTCAAGTCTCATTATTCTTGAATTATTCAATCGGTCCTCCTACCTCAAATGATACACACTTTATATAGCACATTATTCCATATAAATACTCATAATTCAACAGAAAAAGAAATAAACAGAAGAGAACAGAGATAAAAAAATATGGATTGTATGCCTAGCTGAATTTGTTTGTGTTGAATTATGTTTTTTTTTTATCGTCGGATAAAATGTCAAAAGTTTGATAGAACACCATGTACACAACCGTTTGCGATTCAGCCGCAACACACAGTATCCAACACACGCACACTCGACTAACATCAATAAGATGTACCACCATTCATTCACTGACAACAGCACAGAAAAAAATGTCCAATTGTTTCCACTGTAATTGCTATTATGGATTTTCCAGATTGTGTTTTTTCTGCTTTCGTTTCGTTTATTTCAAAGCAATCTAAGAAAAATAAAAGCGATAAGAACCGATTCATCCGTTGTTTGCATGGCGTAAAAAAAACCAAACAAATCCACACATATTCACATAACATACAGAACGACACAAAACTATCGATTGATTTTTCATGTCTTGGTTTTTACGTATGCTGAAGAAAGAAATCGCCCTTTTCGTCGATTTCACACTATTTCCTATTTAATTAACAGCTCACCATTTTTGTGTGACATTCACTTCACATCGATTTAATTGATAACATTTTGCCAAATTTGTTACAATCACTTTGATTGTTGAGAAAAATTGAATTGAAAAATCTGCTAAGTTTAATGAATGCGAACAGTTTTCATTGATTGCACTCGAATACTGAAGCCAGAGCGAGAAAAAATCGGAGCTGTCATTACGATAGCGGCAAGTATGCGTTGCGTCGCATGGGTCGTACGGCCGATGCGGATGGTGGCGCAAAGCTGTGTCAATCCAGACCGTGGCGGCAATTCAATATTCGGATTTAATTCAGGGATTTTTTTACGCTAATTGAGCTTTTCCATCGGATTTTGAGTGGCAACTACTTAGTAAGTAAAATTGATAAATTATGCCATTTGAACGATATAGCACAACGACGGGTGTACAGAAATGTTGAATATGGATTTTGCAATTGTTTACATTTTTGAATTGTACACTTAAATCCAGCGAGCAACTGAAGTAAGCTCGGGAGTTTAGTTGTGCTGACGGAGCGATAGATGGACCTTCTATTGCACAGACTCATTGAAGACAATTCATAAACAAATGATTTACGTTTCAATTTGATTACATTTTTGTGTATCTTTGAATTATTTTAGTGATTTTACTTGTTAAATTGTAGTACTTTGAAGGCATTCATGGTTGAAATTGGAGTATTTTGAAGAAATTTCGATTGAAATCGATTAAAAAATCAAAGTATCAATCTCTTTCCACTCATTCATTCATCATATGGAACAAAATTAATTAATTTTTTTCATTCCTATCACATAATTTTGACGTCATGAATGAATTTATTCTCAGCTGTACGGTTCGTTGGACGTTCGACCCATCCGTACTTATGCAACTAGGCGCTAGATGTCACCGCAGAACGTTTTGTTTACATGTTCCATTTACGGAATCACCACTACATACGCACACTTTGACAGATCATTGACAACAAGTCAAAAGGTGCAAACCGTAGTAAGACACACATTAAGTGAGAAAAGTGCGCCATATCGCAGCTAAATGTCAGCTGGGCTTTGAAATTGTTGCGTGTGACTTCTTTTTTCTATTTAAAGTTTGAGCAAATATTTGGAACACCACCAATGTAAATAGTCGACGATTCAATGCATAATTTTATTGCGAATACGAGAATATTAAAGTTTGTGCCGTGTAAAATCAATTGACGCGAGATTTCATTAAAGTTTTTGGACAAGTTTTTTCTTCGTGGTCTGTTCTGAGTGTTTGCGCATAGTGTGTAAAACTGAAGATAGCAATACAGAAAAAAATTATGTTTACATGCTTATCTGCAGCCGCATTCAAGCCAAAAGAAGTATGATTGCTTTCGAATTCATTGAGTGCAACATTTTTGCAAAGAAATATCTCTTGCATTGATATATTTTATGAGCTGAGCACAAGCAAAGTGTTTCTCTATCTGTGTGGAACAACCTGTGAATTATTCTTTCATTTTTTTTTCTCTTTTTTTTCGTTGTAAGTGTATTTGTGTGTGCTATTTAAAGATGTATCAAGTAGAGTGTTCGACATTTGTTCTGGTTTCAAAAATGAAATGATGATGTGAGGTCTGAATTAAATTGCCCTGTTCAACGACCAAACGAGTGCAAACTTGAAATTATTTATGCTCAAGTGGTGTGTGTGAAACGAGAAAAAAATTTCCTTCTTGCAACCAATAAAAGTTTAACATAAGTGTGCCAGTACTTTATCACGACGATGAACTCATCGAAATATTACAAAATCGCAAACAAAGGTCACCGGCACTGAGCTAATCAATTTCATGTTGTTGTTTTTTTTTGCAATAGAAAACCAGTTTCATCGAAGCTATATGAATTTTCATATTTGAAATCTATTTTTAAACATTTTTGTGTGTATTTGTATGTGCATGAGGTAAGTGTGTTTAAATGATAAGAGCATAAATTGTGGTGTCGCCTTCAGCTTCGTGCACCACTTTCTCATTTGCTTATTTCGATGCAAATTTTTGGATCGAAGTATTCAAATGACCGCGAACCACGTGAACGGAATTTCGAAAATCTCATCAATCAATCAATCAATCGAACAAACAAATAGTGAACAAAGCAAACAGAGTGACAGAAACGTTCATGAAATACTGAAAGGAAAATGAGTGAAATAAACCCGGAATCACAGACTGATGGAGCGGCTCAAGAGCTGCAGAAACCCGTACGAGCACCGTCACCGACCCCATCAGAGAAATCAATTAAAAGTGATGTGTCGACTGCATCGTCCCGATTGCTAAAGCCAACGGGCATGAGACCGCCATCGTCCACAGCTACCATTCGAAAACCATCTACCTCATCGATTACGGTAACTTCAACACCGGTCTCAAGCAGAATCGGCCGCTTATGCACAGCGCATGGCCACGGTGCAAAAGCTGGTCCACCTCCGTTAGAATTACACAAAAGTAAGTACCACTTTTCAGTTTTTTCTTTGTTTATCTGTGGTAGAAGCAAAAAAAATGTGCTCGTTTTTGATCTCCTGCCGAAAGGCGAACGGAAAACATGAACGACGCCAAATTGTTTGAGAAATTGTGTTTTTTTGCAGCAATTAAAATAGCATGTAACGCAGCAAATGACTGCTCGTGCATATGACGCAAATAATAATAATAATAATTAGGTTAACCTATTTAAAGACATTTAATTAACATCAATGTTGATAATAATCAAAGGCACCATTTAATCGAATATGTTCACACACACAAAATAAAACAAAAGCACATATGCTCCGTGAAAATGATTAAGTAGCAAAAAAACGGTTGATCACAACAATCGGCATTCATTCATCGTGCAATAGAAATGGATGAAAAGCAGCAAAATGTAGAAAATGTGTTAGTCACCGGAAAATTGTTCATTCCTCTTTATTTGTAAACATCGATGGAAAACACTTCTTTTTTGTTGGTTTAACTGTTTCTTCGTTTCTATGTTTGTGCGTAATTCCATTTCGTATTTTTGTTCATTATTCCATGTTCGTCGTTAAATGCCAATAAATTTCATCTCATTCGATAAATCAGGATCAAACTTCATTGTTATTTATGAGAACTCGAGGAACAAAGAAGGTCAAATGCAATAAATTCAATTTACGCAACGCAAAACAATCGATTTGACTTGTGAAGAACGAATAGCTTTCTTCATTGAGAGAAGCAAGAAGAAAGAACAAACAAGAGACAGAAAAAAGAAAAAGGAGAAAAAGTATTTAAAAAGTATTTTAAATATTGAGCGAATAATCAATAAATTTTATCTAGCGATCGGCTGTCATGTGCGGAATAGATTTGTTCAAACTTAAACACCGACGATCGGGTGTTGCGTATTTAAAGAAGAAAACGAAAAACATGCACACATTACATACATATATACTCATTCTCACGCTGTCTCTCCTCTGACTCAGCGTGCAAACAATACAATTTATATCATATCTGGTTTTCTCCATGTACATAGTGTCAATGCGCGTTCACGATTCCCATGAACGCTTGTTGTTTTTTTCGTTTATTTCTGTCGAAGTGGTGGTGTGTAACTGAGAGCGTCAAAATCATCACGCTTACGCGATCACTGTTTCGCGCTTGTTGCTTTAGTCTTTCAGAAGATCGCAAAGCGATAGCTGTTCTTCGATTCAGTTTAAGCGCTAAAAAAAAATCAGTTGATTTCTTCTTCACACGGAGAGCCAAAAAAAACATTCTTTCACTGCAACAAGTTGGAACAACACGAACAAATAATAACACAAACGCCGAAGGTCATTGGGGAAATCGTCGAATTATTCACCAGGGATTTGAGTCAATTCAACTGAGAACAAAATTACCGTTTTTTCCTTCAAACAATTACGATTTAGGTAATTTTTTGAAAAAAAAATTTCATCATTTCAATCGTGTCTTGTTTTTTTTCTCGTCAAATGTCAAAAGAAAAAAATACTGCGAAGCATCGAAACATGAAACGTGTTCAGTCAAGTTTGTTCATTCCGAAAGCCACATCGCCGAGATATAATCGAATTCAAATTCTTATTTAGAATTCATTCGAGTTTTTTCTTCTTCTTTTTTCCGTCTTTGAAAAATCACAGAAGAGAAAAAAAACGTTGGATGGTACTGCGATGTGATCATTGTGTACAAAAGTGAGAAATATTGTTGATGTTGTTTGTTTCGAAAGCACTCTGGAAATTTTATTCCATTTCTATAAACAGTATATAGTTGGCTGGTGGTTTGGTGGAGCCAATTAATGCGAATTCAAATCCGTTTTGACCGTATTTATAGTAAATTATTTAAATATATGCGAGTTTAATCATCGATCCCAAGTCATGTCTGCTTGTATTGTGCGCGAATTGCACGCAGAGCATATATGATCATCATTGTAAAAGAGAGAAGAAAAAAATCGCTTTATCAGAATCATTTTGTACGTAATGATTTAATGTTTATTCATGTCGGCGCAATAGTACGCATATATTTGTATGTGCATGTCGAGATTCGTGTCATGCTCATGATCATTGAAACACAGTGACGTGAACTCTCAAAAGCAATTTTTCATTCACACATTTTATGGGTTTTGAAAAGTTAGCTAGTCCATAGTTGGGCGCACAAGCGCAAAAATAAACGACGTAAAAAGTCCCAAGTGTTGTGTATCAATATGTGCCGATTGTTGATATTCGATGACAGAAAGATAAAATAAATCAGTGTGACGTAATTTTTCAACAAGAGCCCTCAACATCGATGAGAGCTCAGTTTGTGTCCGAAACACAGAGATTCAATACTCATCATTGTCACAAGCAATTATTGTTGCACATTGATGCATTGCGCTCGGCTTGATTTATGTGCAAATCAAGGGGCTTCGCGACAGCAAAAAAAACACCGTCCAAAGCGTTCTAGATCATTGTCATTGCGACGGGTCGTGTGTTTTTTCTCTCACTTCGAATTCAATTGCAAATGACATAATGCAGTCTGATATGCAATCAATTTCGTTGCGAAATAACCGTCAGCTGGTTACCATTTTCAGAAGTAATTGCAAAGTTCACGTCTTGACTAGTTTTTCTTCGGTTGCCTTGTTGATTCACATTGGAAAAAAAAAACAAACGTGAATTTGAAAGAAATTCCATATGATTGATTCGATGGGAATTTCGTCGCTGATTTCCATTAAAAACCGATGGCAGTGAAATTCAACAGTAGTACAAACGCTTTTTCTTTGAATGAAACACAACAAATGAAGCATTCAAATTGAAAATTGCACGAGAACAATTGGGGCCAAGAATGAATTTTTTTGCATATCAATCGAACGCAATGCATCTCATTTTCGTCCAAATTGGGATTTTCGTAATGAATGTTAGCATTGTGGAGTTTTTTTTATCCCAATATCATGAGCTGATATCTTTCCGGTGATATCTTTAATTGATGAAAAAAATAACAACTTTTCTCGCTTTAACAAGTTTCTTATCAGCCAAATTATAATTATCGCGCAACATTTTATTATCGCATTCACACCTAGGCTTTTTTACACACCACAAACATGTTACAGCGTTGTAGAGTCGATAAAACATGGTAAAACTTGACATAAATAGTTCCGCTAACGTTTGAAAAGATTTTGTGTGTACAAAAAAGCGAACATTTATAAAGTGACACTATGCATATCGCGGGCTGAATAAAAACAAACCATTCCAAAACGGTCGTCACAAACAATGGCGAAGAATGTGGTTCAGATCGTTGTATGAAAACAAAAGTGTACAAATGCAGTAAATACATCAGAAAAAATCGCTGAGATAAATTCATAAACAAATTAATCATGGACGATCTAGCGAAACAAAATATTTATGTCAATTCGAAAAAGACCACTCGAAAAGTTCCAATTTTAGCATGGTGAAACCTTTTAAAATAGCAACAACAGCTGAACAAAAATATGGTTATGATGACGGGAGCGGAAAAAATCGTGCAATAAAACATAAATGCTATTAACATAAAAGTGTTGTTTCGCATTTTGGAATCGGAATTCAAGAAGGTATGCTATGCTTTCGGTTTCATACACTGGGCTCTCTCGGTCTCAAACTACGTACGCCATAGACAATAAAAGACGCAGATTTTGATCGCCTGTCATGAGCACACACATGACATCATTTTTTCCACTGCAAATCGTGGAGGCGGCATTCGTGCCAAATGAAACGACTCTCTTGGATTATTTTAATGTTTCGTTAAATGGATTTCAAATGCTGTACGCTCAAGCTTGCGCTCTCGATCGTATGTCGATGTTAATAAATTAATTTTTTTCACACAGTGTTTTTTCCCTCCGATCGGCTCGTTTTACTGCTTAATTTTTTTCCGCTTTTTGACTGGCTGCAGTTGAGCAGCATTGCACACACACAGAGAGAGGCCGTTAGTCATTTTGTAAATACCATTTGATTAGCTTCAATTTGGTCTACTCTAAATTACTATCCGAAACAAAATACATGAATTTTTTTTATTCAAAAAACATCTCATTTTCGGTCGAATTCATCGAAGAGAGCGGTTGAATCAATAATTCACTTGTGTGGGAGCCGATCATCAGTTTTCTACGTCGTAGATACATTATATGCGGATCGGCGGCTACTTTTCCCCAAAAATCAAAACCCATCAATTTGGCCGTGATGAAAGATTTTCAACTTTCTTCGCCAAAAACAATGAACTTTGATGGGATCCATCGACTCAAAATCTGCAGCTGGTTTTGATTCAGCTTATTGGCGGTCTCTGTGTGACTTAACGTTATTTCCGTCATTAATTAAGCGGAATCGTTTTTAAATGCAAGAGCGCCGCATCGAGCTTAAAAAAAAAACAAATTCAAACAAATCAAGTTTCATTTAGATCTCTCACAACAAATCTCCGCTGAAATAATGATGATGATGATCATTCATCCATATTTCATTTCAACAAAATGATATTGATGTGCATGCAAAACACTTATTACATTCATTATCTAATTACATAGGCTGTGCACGTGGTATTTTATGGTTTGTCATTGGCATTTTAGCAGTTAGGCTAATGACTCCTACAAGCAATATTTTTTCCACGTATTTGGTCAACGAAAAATTGAAACTGAATTCGAAACGTGAATCCGACTTTCTCCACTTCCGATGGAGCACACGGTGATTAGCAACAAGGTTTTTGAAATAAATAACCAAAATGAAACCTTAAGGTTAAGAAAAATGTTAACTGCATTAAACGGGTGTATTCGCAAAAACTGTTTATGCAAACTGTTTTGTCGTTGGGGTTATTAATGTTCATAAAACTGAACTGTAAAACCAGTTTCATTCAGCTTCGTTCTTCATGAAAAAGAAGATGATGATTTCAGCTAAACATTCAGAATTCGCGACTAGTAACTAGTAACTCGCGACTAGCAATTGAATGTTTATTGTTGGTTTTTTCTCTGCTCTGATTTATGTTTTATCGCCATGACTAGTTCTGAAGTCCCATTGTTCGGCGTTGTTTATATGATATGGGCCGCACATAAATTTGTCAATTGAGTTCATCTGAAAATGGTCAAAAGAAATTAACACTGACAACGAATTTGATTTTAAATTTGCGATTATCTGCGTTTTGTCAGTTTTGAACAGTCACAACTCTTTTTTAAGTTGACATTATTAATGGCTGGGTGATGCTGTTTTTGATTCCGTAAGAAAGAGAGAAACAACATGGAAACAATTGAAATGTTGTGATTTTTTTTATTTGGTGTCTTTTTCGACAACAAATGAAGAACAATCGGCCATAATATTCATGAAATAACAACGTGATGGGATCCATTGTAACAATTCAAGTCCAAGGTCAAACACGTCGAAATACACACATTTCGTTTCTTTTGCTTCCTTTTACTGTTTTGCGTATTCAAATTGAATCCACGAGAGCGAAAAAAGCGAGCGTTCTACGATGACGATTTCGTGCAAATTTTTTTGATATGGCTTGAGTGCAAAATCAAATGAAGAAACTTATTTTTGTTTTCAAGTAGATTAGCATAACACTTTGGGCAATAGAATGCCATGAGTGGCTTAGATTCCATAGTGTTTGTTTAGCCATAGTCATAATCTCATTCGGAGTTTTTATTATGATTGCGATAGGAAGATCAACAAAATTTCGTGATATTTTTGACGGAGCCAATCAGTTCCAGGCCACTGACAAAGTGAACGCAATTGAAGGTTTTTTTTCTTTTTTTAAATGTCAATTTCTGACTCAGCATCTCAAGGGGGGTTCCCGTTGATATTTTCAAATGTGGTAAATGTTACCAATTGTCAGCTGAGCAAACAGCTGAATGATAACAATAAAGTCACAACATAACACGTGACTGTAAAATAACTCTCTTGCAAGAATGTAACATTTAATACGTTTACACTCGTCGCGCACCACTTACGCTTGAAATAAAAGATCAATCTCGATTCAAGTGAAAAACACACACTCTATCGGTAGATATCGAAGCGGTATCGAAGTTGGCGGCACCAGTATTGGTTCTTTGCGTCGCAGCGAGAAAAAAAGAGAGGGAGAGAGAGAGAACAATCTGATAATTATCGTGATATTTTAATTGATTCTTTAGGTGTAAATTCTTTTTGAGCTGGGAGTTGAGTCGTTTGAGTTGTATTCCGCGATATAAAAACCGCGTTTTCATTCATTTTGTGCAAATAAATACACACTCAACTGAGTCATTCGATGTGAGAAAACAACAGAATGGATTCTATCTCGGTGACTTTGTCGAGGCGAACCGTTATCACATTTCAAAATATTCATTGTGTCTATTTTGAAAAAACCGACGATTTAAAGCTACTTTCTACGAGAATGTGAAATTTTAACACATTGTTGTCGACAACGACGATAATCGACATCAAACATACGCCGACGCGAATGGCGTTGAAAGCATATTCTCCGGCATATTGTGCTGGAGATTGGCATTGTTTTAAGCGATCACAAAACCGTTTCAAAGCCGATTAAAGCGCGATCAACATCCGACCCATTCAAATGATGATTTTCACGGTAGTGAATTCACACCCAATTTTCACCACACACACATACACACACACTGTTCGTCACACAGCCGAAGTCGGCATGAGCAAGCAAATCCAAATGGTAAATTGTATAATTGTCGCGACGGAGCGGTATGCGTTTTATGTTCGACTTCTTTTCAAAAAATGATTGGGCAGTATTTCTGTGATAAATATAAATAATGAGGCGTCAAAAAATCGACACAAGACAGATCTCAATTCTAAATGAGACACAATCCGGCTGTTTCTCAATACTCGATGCTTTATTATATTATTTTTCTCAACGAAATCCAAAGCATTTGGAAACGAATTACTGTCAGGCGTTACGAACGGAGGTGTTGAATTATTTGGCATTGACCCGCTCGAAATCGATTTGCTTGGTTTTCTCTTCTCTTGCTTCAGAAATCCAGAAAATTCAACAAACAGCAAAACATATAAAATTGCACGACGAAAGAAAATGAAGAAAAAAGTCAATTTCAACTGTGCACAAATTGTAAATCAAATGTGTCGATTTTTAAATTGAGATTTCATGGTGATTTCGATTATTGTGTCGAATATATCAAGTCGAGCCAACATGTAAATATTGCGAAAAAAACACCTAGAGTCGCCCATTATAATCAACATATGCAGCAATGATATGCAATTTGTGCAAACATTTATTCACCGTCTAAATGATGGCGACAAAACGTTTCCGTTTCTAAATAGTCTGCGAATTACTTTATCAAATAGCCACTTCATTGACCATTCTGCAGTGATGTGATGCTAGTCATATTCAATGAAGTGATGCTGGTCACATATTTACTAAGATGGTCCCCAACTAATTCTTACAACTCAAATATTGTGAATCGAATCAATCGTGAAGAATAAATCTAGTCAATGGAGTGCTTTTTCACAACATATGGCTTGCACAAGGCATGCGCAAATAGTCAAATACGTTTGTTACGCAAACACACGACCACACATTGGCCTATTTCAAGGCTATCTAACAAATATGATCAGGTACTAAAAAAATCAGAATCTCATTTCAACTGTAATAAAAGATAACGGTACGTTCTTTGGTGCCGCTATGTAACACTCAAAGTAGGCGCAATCCCATTCGATTGAACATCTCATACGTTCAATTTGCAGATGTTTGGAAAACCAACCGAAGAGAGCCATTCGATTCACAGTTGTGCGTATTTGGTATTTATTGCAAATGACATTATTTCTACGCGAATCTCATATGAATTTGTCGATTGTTGTCTATGGAAATATCTTTTTTGTTGAATTCTCATCGTTTGTGTCGAAAAGAATTTACTTCGTTGAAAAAAACAACAGCATCTCTTTCAGCAAAACAACAGCATTTCTTTGTGCGGTGCACGGTGTCGATGTGGTTTTTGTTATCTTTCTCTGTTTTTGCAGTGTATTTTTTTCAAATACTTCATTTTGCGGTTCTTCTGCTCATTCTTTTTATTTTTTTAATATATTTTCTGTTTGCTAATTTCCGTTTTTATGCATGCTTTTTCTTTTCGGTTTACGTTTATTTTTGTTGTTGTTTGTTTGTCATTCAGACGAATCCGAAACATCAGCCGATAAAATGCGACGTCAAAGTGATGAATATTCACGTTCACATCTCGCAGGTAATGTATATTTATATCACTTAAACATTTGCTCATCGCATTGTTTTGTTCTTAGTTACATCTTTTTTCCCATTTTCGACATTCATTTGGCTTTAGGTGTCATAAATTTTAATTTAGAATTCTTTTCAATGTGCCATATTTTGTTCAGATTTTGGCGCATGCTTTTGGCCATTAGTCATATTGTTGATTGTAAATAAGATACATTGCATTTTGAACACATTGATATAGCAAAAGAACAACCGATTCAACGATCCATAAATCACGGATTATTCTGATTGCAAATCATAACCATTTCCATGAATAAATTTGAACGCTGAATACACCCGCCGATCATACTCGTTGCACACACACTTTCAAACAATTTCGATGCAAATAGAATAAACCCTCTTTTGAATCGGTTTATCTGTAAATGAAGTGGATCTTAAGCCGTTTCATTCATTTATCATTGCCAAGCCCACTTGACGATGTCCAAGGAGCTTAAAGACTACTTCAAACAATTTTTCAATTCTTCAATGAATTGCAATTACTTTCGATTTGTCATCTTCGAAACGATTCTGACTTGCAGCTTGTATAACACTTCAATTTTGTTATGATGTCGAGGTGTGCAAAAGTCGGTGGCTCTTCCGAGTGAGCTTAAGAGTTTGTTCAGTTTTTTTGTGACACATGTGTGTTTTAAGCATGCTTATTAAAGCAATTAAATAAACTGTTCAGGAGAATCGGTAACTCATTCAATGTTTCATTAGCAAAAGCATATTTGCTTCTAGATGTTAAGATTGGACTCTTTTTTCTGTAGATGTGGAGGTAGCATTTGATGCATGTTGTTTTAAGCATTTTCCTTTTGGCAATTAACCTACTGAGTAGTTACAAAATGTTGTTTCAATATTTTCAAAATCTCAAGCCGAAATCAATTAATCACTTTTGAATCACGATGGTGGTTGAAATCGTTTCAAAAAAAATTATCATTTTTTCGGACTTTAATCATTCATTCAATTTCGAATTTAAATTCAATTTTGGTCAAATTTTCTATCATTTTTTGGTCTCTCAAAGTATGACATCTGGTTTCGGCAAAATCTCATGCGAATTTTTTTTTCAAATTTTTGTTGTTCATAAATTCCATTTATTTTGGGATCATTTGTTGATAACGGATTCTTCATTGAAATTTTTACAAAATCACATTTTAACGGATAAAATTTATTCAAACGTTTCTATTTTTCGCATGGATTCGTTCCGTTCCGTTCTATAATGCTGATACGCATGAATAGATGTGTATGAAGAAAGTGAATCTGATTTGATGTCAGAGCGAAACAATAACGATACGTATCGATCCTCAATGTCTCAATCACCGGAAGTGAAAGGAATGAAAAACGATAGAAAACTCTCAAGTGGGTATATTGTCACTGTTAGCCATCCTTTTTATGTTATATGCACAGCTGAAAAATTTATGTTTTATTTTTTTGCATCAATTTTCTGTTTCTTTCATTTTATATTCATCATCATCATCTGCATCCTATTTGCACGCCACCGTACCATCGTTTCTGTATTGATTTTGTATATGAAAATTTTATCGTTTATGTTTCTTTATTCTGGCTTCATTATTGTACACTATTGGTGAATGCGGCACTCGTTTATATCTATCATTTGTTATGTCGTTCGCATCGTATTTTGTTGGTTTTGATTGATTGTTGCCTGTAATTGCACGAATTGATCTCATCGTTAAACAAACAAAGATGGATCAACCAATTCGGATTGGTATGTTGAAGCTACGGGTCGAAGACGCAGCTCAGGTAAAGCTCATCAATTGCATGAAAAAAAAAAAACCGTTTTGTTTCCTTTCTTTCTTCTTCTACTTATTTGATTTCAATTTGCATACTAAACATTTATTTGTGTTAATAATTTGTATATATTATTTTCACGAATTATTATACTAACTGTGTAATTAATTCCACCTTTGACAACCTCAAACTAATACATTTCGGTCGAGAGAAGATGCAAAAAATTTAAGCAATGCATCGAGATCGAGAAGAAATATTTGGAAAAAAAATTTAGCTTTAAGATATTTTTCACTCAATTAGAATTTAAACATATTTATAAATGTCGAACTGAAGAAAAAAAACAAACAAAATCTCTAACCATACTTATTCAACCGGTTTCAAAAGAAATGAAGACACAATTTTTAAGCATTTTCTTCTCCTCTGGGTGTAATGCATTGCAGACCAAGGTGTGGTGTTGACAACAGATACCGATCAATTCATTATCGGTCAGCGTGTTTTTGTTGGTGGACATCGCCCAGGCCAAATTGCTTTTATAGGTGAAACACATTTTGCACCCGGTGATTGGGCTGGCATTGTGTTGGATGATACAAGTGGTAAAAATGATGGATGCGTCTCGGGAAAGCGATACTTCCAATGCGAGCCAAAACGAGGCATTTTCTCCAGACTCACACGACTCACATTGGAACCCTTGGGTGATATAACATGTAGCTCGCCAACATATTCGATGAACACAAGCGTTCGATCAATATCATCGCCACCACGCTCCGGCACCGTCAGTCCAACACGCAGCGTGTCCAGTTATGTCGGCAAATCACCATCAAGTTAGTAACACATTCAAGCCGAGAGTGAGCGAAAAATTGCAGGATATTGAAATGACTCATTGAATTATTTATAGAAACCAATTTGAGTGTTGGAGATCGGGTGATTGTTTCGTCTGGAATGGGAAGTCGTGCTGGAATTTTGCAGTACATCGGTGAAACGAAATTTGCTCCAGGAAATTGGTGTGGTGTTCAATTGGATGAACCAAGCGGCAAAAATGACGGAACCGTCGATGGTGTGCAGTATGTTTTGAAAAAAAAAACACAATCGCATTTCGAAAAGCCAAATTTCATGGGAAAACCAATTCGTTTGCATTCATTTTAGGTATTTCAATTGTCCGCCGAATTTTGGTATTTTTGTTCCTTTGGCTAAGGTATCATTGTCACCGCTATCGCGTAAATCACGTTTGTCGCGTGCCGGTTCCAAGGAATCGCTCAATTCAATCGGCACCATGGGCAGTATTACATCAACTAACACATCTCGCTTACGAATGAGCGCACAGGTACCGCTCACAACCACCACTTATCACGTTGTCTACAGCACATACTAAGCGCGCAGAAATTATTCAGAAAAACAAACAACAATATCAACTCCCATGTTCAATTTCTTATTATGTGCTGCTGTGTGTCTGTTTTTATATGTATATTTCAGATATTTCTTTTTTCGTTTCGTTTATTCATTTTAACCATATATTTTTATTTGAATGTCTTTTACCAAATAATTTTGATTGCTGAAATAATCACATCTAATCGAATGAATTCCCAATTCATTATTCATTTTTTTTACATCATCTATCTCCCTCTATTTGCGTAAATGAACCTAAAAATAACACGAATGCATTTTTAGCGTTTATCGTCTGCAGCAAAACCTCCGGCGAGTACGTCGAAGAATACATTCTCACTGCAGGTATGACACATATACTATGTTTGCACTGAATAAAGAAACAATTGTGTAACATTTTATTTGCGAACAAACAAAAATGTACTTATAAACAATGTGTTGTATAATTTAGCTGTAAATGTGTGTTACTAACCAATCCCTTAAACATAAATAGAACAATCCGGTCTGACAGGGCCCGGTGAATGATTCTATCATCTAATTTTGTCTGGATTTTAATTTTAGTGCCATGTAATGATATAATTTGTAAATGGATTTAATGTGTAAGTGCTTGTTCATAATCCAATGGAATTTTTTTTTTGCAAAATAAACAAAACCAAATCAAACAAATAAAACGCTGCTGTAACGGGACAATTTACGCAATCACTACCATTGTACATATAAAAATAATTCTTGAATTTTTTTTTTCTTTGAAAAAATCGTATTTATAAGAATTGTAAATATTTGTATGTGTATATATAGCAAAAAAAGGTAATGGGTTGGTAGTTCCATCTACGCAGAGAATTCTTCCTTTCAGAACAAAAGTCATTTGAAAGGCGAAAAGTCAAAATTTGGTGTGTGTTGTTTGTCAAATTATCATCGTTACGCTAATTGATGGTAGTTCATGTAGTTCATTAAAAATCGTTTGTTTCCAATCATCGCATGTTTACTGTAGTACAGTTTTCGGAACAAAAACTACAAAAACAAGACGAAAATCAATGGTCAAAAATACCATAGGTTTCAGTTTATGTTGTATGTTTTTCTTCGTCGCCTCTTCTTCAAAAATCTGTCACCGACATCACCAAACTCCATACTTTCATCGCATTTTCGTATTGATAGATCATTTATTTTGGTCAAGAACATTTCAGCACATATATACCTTGACCACGTAAACATCGCGCTCGACAACAATACACTTTCAGTTCATTGCGTCTCATCGAAAAAAAAACAAAAACGCGTTCGTGCGCGTTTAGCACATTATTCATGAGACGGCGTGCAGTGTTGTCTTTTCTTCTTTTTTTTTCTTCACATCGATAAAAAGTTATTTGCCGCTTTTTGGAAATATCGACAAAAACTTGTTTCTCTTTTCGGCAAAATGAATCGAGAAAAAAAACCAGATGTTCTGTTTATTTTGTCGTCCAATTTGTACTGACTTGTCCATAAACAATGTTATTCCCTTCAGAAATCGATGAGCATGTATTGTTATTGCGATTTGAATATTTCATATTTCAATTTTTGCGAGAAATTCAAGCGCTCATTCATTCATTGATGAGCATCATTCGCTAAAAAAATCGTCGATTCTAAAAAAATCTTGTACTATAATTATTGATCCATTAGTTTGGTTTATGGTCGTAAACAAAAGAGACGTGACAAACCGATACACCGAGTATGGCGCACAGCGACAACAAAATGTTTTACATATTATTATGCGGCACACACAGTTGTCGCACGAATTTACGGCTCAAACAATCATCTGTCTCGGTTAAATTACTTAATTAAAGGTTCGAGATTGAACCAAGTACTTGCTTCCGACTTACAGAACCAATTCCTAAATCGACCAAAAAAAACTAAATTATCATAGTTGTTGTATATGCAAGTGTCTCAGATCATTAAGCAATTCATCTGTTTCAAATTGCCTATTAAAATCCAACAAGAATTCTGACGTGGTTTATGATAGCATGCTGAATCATAAATTCAGTGTGAGACTTTACTTGGCTTTGCATATTTCTAAATTAGTACCAACTTCGGGTAAGAAAATCGAATAGTTTTGGTCGTGCAATGGAAACTACAATGCTTCTTAGCTAATTGACTAGGGTCTTGTTGTTTTGCTTGATGTGCTTTGTGTCACCATATCCCGATGACGGATTTACGTTTTGCAATGTCCAATAAAAATCATACGTTAGACTACGTTTCGTTTGCCATATTAGTACATAATCAACTCAACCGTGTTGAGGTAGGTTTAATTAGCTTCTCGTTCGCAGTAATTTGCGTGGGCTCACACCAAAACTTAATGTACACGCTACATTAACGATACCTATCGTTTGAAACGTAGAGGAGTTTCCATTCAACACGTGAATATTAATGTTCACCTGATTCAATTGATCGGAAGTTTTTTCTTTTCTTTCAACGAAGTTTCGATGCTGTTGAAACAATTCACGAGCTTAAATGAGAAACTTGAGTAGCTTTGCGGTTGATTTAGCTGAGACATCTACAGGGAATTTTAATCAGAGTTTTTTTAATTTATGCATAAATATTACATCATATTCAATAAATTTCATAATCATAAGACTGGTGAAATTGTCTTTAAGGTAGTAAGCTTGAAATCTTAGGTTCGATTGGAATTGAATGAAATGAACAAGCGCTTGCCTTAATTTTAGATCTTTAATCATGAAATCTTATCACGAATGTCAACCTAATTCAATTTATTTGCTTAGGATCTGTTGCGAGAGAAGCAAAATCATATTGAACAGCTGATTTTGGAACGTGATTTGACTCGCCAACAAACCGAAAATGATACGATGGTGTTCCAAAAGGAAATTCGTCAGGTGAATTGAGCATGTTATCTTTACATCTTTACGTTGATTTTTATTGAATGCTTTTGTTATGTTTTGATGAGAAGAAGGCATCGTCGCCAGTGTCAAGAAAATCGGATAGCAGCGACAATGGTCAATGGGCGAATTTGATTCGTCGTCGCAACTCACACTTGAGCGAACTAAAACGGGAATTCCGTGGATGGCAAGGAACACATGAACAACATTGCATTCTACATGACATCCTTCTGACTAAATAATGGCTGCGATTGATTACTACTTATTATTATTTTACGTCTCCCTTTTCCAACGAGTACTTAAATTATACATCGAAATAAAGGATCTTTGAAACAAGTTTCGATTTTGCTACTAACCAGATTTTTTTGTGCATTTATAACGATTTTTCCTGATTTTGAAAGGCTAATGCGGATTTTGGGATAAAATTTAAAGGGCCAGCAAATCCACTAGGTATCATTTCAGTCGGTTGATGTTGAACGAAAAATCAAGTTCGAAGTGCTACCAGCGCCATAAACAAAACCGGTATGAATCTCATTTTTTTTTCGATACAAAATAATCTATTAAAAATATCTTCTATTAAAAAAAAGTTAGAATCAAATTGCAAGTTCCATTTCTGAACGCACAGTTTACAAAAAATCTAGGGGAATATCACGCTTAAATTATTTCAAATATTTCAAAAGAATCCAATTTATCTCTAAGAATCTGTCGTATGAAATATGGTGGATATTTGTGAATACGGCGGAATATTGTGGATTTTTGTGATTATGTATGATATTTAAATGTATTTATTTGGATTTAATGCAAGAAATCTCAAATATCTCCAAAATCCACAAAAATCTGATTTATTTATTCGAAATATTCGAAAATATGTCATACAATTGATGTTTATTTCAAATATCTCACAAGATTCAGGAGCGTGATATTCCCCTAGCAAAAAATATCAATAAAATTTAGAAAAACTACAATTATTCCATTTCAAATGATTTCCATTTGAAATGTGAAACGACAACGCAGTTGTCACTTGTCAATATGGCGACTGGAGTGTATATCCGTTGACTAACGTAAGATGGCGCTGTTGATTGCGAAGTTTCGAACTTCAAATTGAAATCATTTGCAGTGGAATAATTATAGTTTTCCTAAGTTACTGATGCAAATAAAATATTTTTAATAAACTGTGAGTTCAGAATTGGAATTTAGAATTTTATTCTAACTTTTGTTTCATTAGAAGATGTTTACGGATTATTTTGTATTGAAAAAAAAGTCAGACTCACAACGGTTTTGTGGCGATGGTAACGATTCAAGCGGCATATGATAGCCTTTTAAAATTTATACCAAATTTCTTAATTCAATTCGCATTAGCCTTTATCATATTAATTTCGAATCAACAATTAAAATTTTCCCTCTTAAGATATGCTGATATTTGTATAAATAAATGAGTTTTTCTGTTATCAATTATTTTTTGTCTTTCCTGCGTTTTTATATATCTGCTTGAACTGAACAATGAGCACACACAAATATAGAAATAGACATGAGATCACAAGACATGCTACAATTTCACGTAAAATGAAATCCAAACGACACAAAAATCTATATTTTAGAGGAGAGAAATAAAATTAATTTATCACCAGAATCCCTTTTTTGGCAACGATAAATTTTAGCAAGGAAATCGCCGCTGATTCTATTAATCTTCTGAATTTAGAATAAACATCAACTCATCTACACCTCAAATTAGCAAAATGGCCATAAATTGATTTTTTTCCATTTTTATTGATGCAAAAACATAAATTATTCCTTTTTGGCATATAAAAAACTACAAATGAAGAAATTTAAAGATATTTATGAGAATAAATTACTTTCTCTCGGTGGACATTATTCTAAATTATCTAAAACACACTTTCGGGAAAAATTCACAATATTTAAAGTGCCAATTCCATTTTAAGAGCCCCGATATTAGGAGTGGCACTGACAAAACAAATGAATTTCATGTGATTTTACCGCAATCGATTAGGAATCTGCAATATTGCGGCTTATTTTTGATTAAATTCGAGAAAATGCCATTACTTCTCACTTTTGCTTTTGAATTGCAACGCTTTCACAACATATCAAATCAAATGACAATCGGACATTCAATTTTTATATTGACAATTCCAAACGAGCATATTAATTCTCCATTTATTGCTGTTTAGTATGCGCTCAGCATTGATAAAACGTTTCCGCTCTAGTCTGTTTAAACTTTGAGAGCATTGCACAATGCACAAACCGTATTAACGATGGTATACCGTATTTAACAAGAGTTTCTATGCTCCGCATATATCCTCAGCTATCTATCATTGAATGCTAAATTTTAATTTCAAACCATTACCAATTAGGATAAATAGAAAACCTAGTAAGAAGCTCTAAAAAGACCACAAAAATTACAATCTTTACTCCGATCCCGTTGTTAATATAGCAATAAGTTTTCATATCATTACAGATCTTCGACTTTGACCAGCTATCCGATTTTCTTGACCAACGCATCCTTTACTTTAAACCACATCAAGCATGGCCATTTACTGCCCAAGCGCGACTCCACACTTAGCTTCTAAATGTGACACCGTAGTAAGTGTGGGCATACGTTTTGCGAATAAGCGACAAAGAGAATGGAAACAAGTGCGCGTGTATTAGTCGCTACATTGAGTAGCATCGCATCAGGCTACTCACTACCACACGCGCACTTGTTTCCATTCTCTTTGTCGCTTATTCGCAAAACGTATGCCCACACTTACTACGGTGTCACATTTAGAAGCTAAGTGTGGAGTCGCGCTTGGGTGATCATAACATCAATAAAAACCGAAAAATGTCAACCTATTCAACAAGAAACTAATCATGATTTTATTTGCCATTTTATAGTTGCGTGAACGAGTGGCCACCCTAGAGAGACAGCTGGAAGAGGAGCGATTGAAGTCCGAAGATCTTCAATTCCGAATCGATGAAGCGACAATCTGCGGAGGCAACGAAACGGTAAATTATTAGTAAATAATTTCTTCTTCTTAAAAAAATGTCATATTTAAATTGGTGAAAAGGTAGCTTTACTTTCAATCACCTTACTGAAACGTTTCATTTCTCCCGAACACACACGAATTCTTTTTGTTGCATCCAAAAAAAATGATATTATGATTGGCTAATCGTGTATTCCTTTACATTTTTTCTATTACATTCAACGCACTATGCATTTTGTTGTTTTCTTTTTCATCATTTCCTCATAGCAGAAAGTCCAGATTGAATCGAAGGCCGTAAGTAAATTATATTGGGAATGCATTGTGAACTCGTCTGACACTTGATTTTGTGTGGTGTCCTTCTTACTAGTTGTGTTCGTTTTTCATACGATTCCGTTTGATATGTAGTTTCCTAGTTTATTGCATGAAATCCTATTCGAAGTGGTCCAGAAGATTTCAAACTTGCTCAAAATTGATTCATTGAATTGGTCAATTGTTGTTATTATTATTTTCCAATTTGGTTTTTTCCTTGCGTATTAACAAAACGCCCTTTGAATAATCCGGAATTCTAATGAACGTTTGATTCACAGGCGCAATTGGACGAATACAGAGAGAAGATTGCTGGTTTGGAGAAACAATTGCTGGAGGCAAATGCTAACAAACCGAATGAAGAAGAAATCAACGCGCTTAAACTGAAAATCGAAGGTATTTATTTCTTGCAATTTGATCAAATTGTATCACTTTTTTTTACATTTTTCTTTTCTTCTCCAGAACTAACAAAACTGCAGACTGACTACAAACAAAAGTTGCAGGAGATCACTGAACTACAGACTCGTTGTGATAGTTTGTCGAAGGAGTGTGAGCAGCTCAAGGAGGATAAAGATGAGTTCGAAAAGTCATGTGAGATAAAAATATCCAGTTTGGGTGTGAGTGAGACGTGCTTGCGAGAGGAGATTGACTTTTTGAAGCGGCAAAATGAAGACCTCAAGAGTGAGCTGGTGGGCAAGGATGCGGCCAGTGAAAAACAATACTTGGATATGAAACAAATCGAAAACGATTTGAGAGATGAGCTCATCTCCGCACAGAATCAATTGAAACAAGCATTGGTCAGCGGTGAAAAGGATATCGAAAAATTGGTCAATGCTAAAGATGCCGAAATTATTGCTCAAAAAGAGGAAATCGAATCGTTGGAACGGCAATATGCCGAAGCCTTAAAGGAAAAAGAACAGGCGGTGTCGGTAAAAAGAACGGAACAAGCGGCACTTTCTTCAGCTAACGATAAATATGCTGAAATTCTTGGCGAATGGGAAGTTTCAAAAAAATCGGTCGAGGCTCATATGGCCACAATTCAAGATTTGCAAAAGACATTAGAAGAAAAGACACAAAATATTGAACAGCTTAGCAAAGACATTCAAACAACGCAGGCAGCTGTTGAGTTTAACAAGCAGGAAATTGCCACAAAAGAGGGCATAATTTCGACATTGCAAGCGATGAATAACGAAAAGGAAACCAAACACGATGAACTTCAAGGAAAATTGGACAAAACCAACGCTGAATTAAGCCAGGTGCGTGAAGTCGTTGTCGTCGAAAAAGATAAGCACATTGCGAAACTGGCTCAGGACATTTCGGAGTTGACGCAACGAATTGATGAGATTATGGGGGTGAAATCGAAATTTGAGACCGAGGCCGCATCGAAAACAAAAGAATTGGTTGAGGCCCAAAAGAAATATGCTCAATTACAGAAGACTTTGGAAACCGAACGGAATCAATCGAATAACGAAAAATCGAAGGAGATCGATAATTTAAGAACAACATTGAATACAGTCGAAGATAGTAATAAAGAATTGACGGAACAAATTACAAAACAGAAAAATGTTATCGAATCACATGAAAACACGTTGAAATCATTACAAGAGAAATTGGCAGAAACTCAGGTGCAAAACGACAACAACGAGTCGACAGTAGACAATCTTAATTTGGAGCTCAAAAAGCAGAATAATCAATTGGCAGATTTGGCCAAGGCAAATTCAGATCTGAAGTCAAAAGCTGCCGAGCTTCAAAATTCATTGGACACATCGCTCGAGGAAAATGACAAGAAAGAGCGGCAGCTCAAGAATTTGAAACAGAAATGTGAACAATTGCAAATTCAAGTCGAACAAGGAACCACTGATGCTGAGAAGGGAAAAGCATCGATTGATGAACTAAACACCAAAATCCAATCACTTTCAAACGAATTGACCGGAAAAGCAGAGAAGCTATTGAAATTAGAAGTCGATTATGCCGATTCGGAACGTAAACAAATTGTGTCTGAAGAGAAATTGGAGCAGCTATTGAGTGAAAAGACATCATTGCAGCAAAATCTCGAAGCCCTACAATCTTCGTCGTCAGATTCAAACACGGAAATTCGTCGATTGGTTGAAGACCTCAAAGCCAAACAAGAGGCGTATGATTTACTGGTTGATTCGTCGAACGAAACGAAATTGAACCTTGAGAAGTCATTGCATGAAACCCAACAGAATTTGGCAGCTCGCACTTCGCAACACGATAAACTTAAAAATGAAATGAATTCACTCACCGCACAGAAGATCGACCGAGAGAATGAACTGAATTTGGAATTGTCGAAAATTAAGGAGGCTTATGAATCGGAGGCTGAAGCTCTGAAAAACGAAATCGACGCGTTGAAAATGTCGTTTAGAGAAGAAAAAGAGCGATTGCATAACGAACGTCAAGAAAGTGTAACCGTGTCCGATCGTCAATTAGCTGAACACAAGTCTACCATTGACAATTTGGAAAATACGATCAAAAATTTGCAAAAGGAAATTTCCAATACGAACACCGATCTTGAGCAAAGAATGAATGAATTGACATCGGCTTCGAATAAGGTCAATGATTTGGAATCGATGTTGAATGAAAAAATCGCCCATACCAAGCAGGCGGAAGAAAAGGCAAAGGGTATTGAAAAGGCACTCAATGAAAAGTTGACCGCCAAAGATAATGAAATTCAATTGATCACCGCTCAAATTCAAAGCCTTGAAGAAAGATTGTCAGCTGCCGAAAGTGAAGCGGAAAAGGTTTCAGACGATAAAAATACTGTGGAAACTTCATTGAGGAAGCAAATCATTGCTCTTGAAGAGGCGAATAAAGTCATTTCGGAAGAGAAGAAGCAAACGGTGGACAAATTGAGTGAATTGGAGAGCAAATACAATACACTCGGTGAGTCTTTCCGTGATACAGAAGATGAACAGGTGGATTTGGTGAACAAAAATCTCGAGTATCAACGACAAGTCGATGAATTATTGCAAACCGTCAGCGCGATGGATGAATTGAAGCAGAAGATTCAACAGCAAGAGACCGATATGTCCGGTGCAACCGCT
The DNA here is from genome assembly GCF_009176505.1 of Sitodiplosis mosellana. Classification (NCBI taxonomy): domain Eukaryota; kingdom Metazoa; phylum Arthropoda; class Insecta; order Diptera; family Cecidomyiidae; genus Sitodiplosis; species Sitodiplosis mosellana. The sequence continues at coordinate 3,832,504 of NW_022595253.1, forward strand.
CAAATTCAATCGTTACAAAAAGAACTGGAAGAGAAAACTGCTACTTTCACAAACGAAAGAGCTGCTACAGCGGAACAAGTAAAATTGATCGAGTCCCAATTGCGAAACACAAATGAAAACTTCCAAAAATATAAGAATGATGCAGAACAGGCAAAGACTGAAATCGAAAATCTAATCAAGTCCACTGTAAATGAATCGAACGAAAAGGATAAAATCATCAAAGCGCTCGAAGAGAAAGTGTCACAATTGGCACCGTCAGTGAATCTATCGGATGATTTGAAGAATGAATTAAAGGATAAATCTGAAGAACTCAAGCTCAAGGAATCCAACATTGTTGAGCTCATTAAAACGGTTGATGACCTGAAGAAGCAATGCGCCGAAAAGGATGCCAATTTGGCCAGTGCACTGAAAGAAAATGAGGCAAAAAATAAACGGTCTTCGGATGAAATTCAACAGAAAACCCGAGAGTTGGGCGAAGCACACAAGAAAATCGCTGCTGCTGCAACGGTCGATTCGGAAAATAAACAGCTAAAAGATAAAATCACCGAGTTGACCAATAATTTGGATCGTATTCAAATTGAAAACCAACAAAAGGTCAGAGAAATGTCGGAGAATAGCTCAACTCAAACCAACGAATTGGCCAACCTTCGGGCAGAGCTTGTACAAATAGAAGAAATGAAAAAGAAAGAAATCGAAGAATTAACGCTGAAATTGTGGGATAGCGAAGCCAAAGTACAAGAACAATCGGATAACATTGATAAGTTGAACGAGAGCCAATCGAATGATGAAGAAGCAACACGAGCACTTAAGACACGCGAAGCCGAACTTTTGTTGGCGAACAAGAAATTAGAGGGAGAAATTATCACGCTGAAATCTACAGTGAAAGAGAAGGAACGTTTGCTTGCCGTTGTAGAGGCGACGACATTACCGAAACAAGCGGAAAGTTTCGTCGCTGAAGGTGAACCAGGTGCACAAATTTCATTCTTGAATTCCATCATCGCAGATATGCAACGGAAAAATGAGGCGCTCAAGGAACAAATTCGATCGGCTGAACTATTCAAGTAAGTGATGTTTTCTAAAGATTTCGAAAGTGAGAATTTTGAAATTAGAAATTCAGTTTAAAATCTAAACACCACGCAATATTCCAAAATCAGTATACTGCAATTTTCAATAAAAATTATTGGCAAAATAGAGAATTGGTAAAGACTACAAAAGAAAATAAATAAAAGTAAGACGAGAGAGAACGAAAATTAATTAGTTTTTCATTATTCTATTAGAAACCCGATATTCGACATGCCAGCGGTGAAGAGACTGCCAGCGCCACGTTTATTCTGCGACATTTGCGATGAATTCGATAAACATGATACTGAAGACTGTCCCGTTCAATCGTCTGAATCTAGTCCGATGCATACAATAGCTGGTAACTCGAAGCCAATTAATAATGGTCAAGTGAATGCCGACGGAACAAAGAAGCGCGTGCTACCACCACCTCGGAAATACTGTGAAGTTTGTGAAGGTTAGCATCTATTCTATATTTACATGTTCGTATTAATTCAAAACAAAATCTGCTTTCATTCCAGAGTTTGACCACGAGGCGGGTGAATGTAACGCCGAAGAGACGTATTAAAATGATCATTATATCGAAAATGCGACGAGTTACCACGAATTCGACCTCAGCCAGAATTCTTGTGTAGTATTAATTGAATAATGGAACGAATGAAATGAAAATGATTCATATTGTCTGTTTTTTGAATGCTTTAGTACAATTTAAATTATTATTATTATTAGAGAGAATATTCGAATTTTTTTTGGAGTTTTTAGCATGAAATTTCGTTTTTAATCTAACATTTACATCGGAAAACAAATATAGTTGAATTGTCTTTTACAATGAAAATAAAATATCAATGAATTCAAATCGACGGAAAGTATTTCGAACAAAGTGGGCTGTGGAGCTTTTGGTTTATATTGTGCTACCGAATGGGTCATTCAGTGAATGACGCTACTGTTTCATATATTTGCTTAGGGTATGTCGGCAAAATTGACCAGGCATTTAACAATGATTTCCAGCCTACAGATCAATACTTACACAGAAGTAAAAAAAAGGTATGTTATACTGTACTTGAACTTATAATCTTGAAGCGTTATGAACCTAGTATGTGTGGTTTTAATTGTATGTTTAATCTCTCAATTTAAGAGTTTTGCTCGAAAAAAAATTCCAAATGGGCTGTTATGCCCATTATTCATTTAATAAATGAGCACTGTTGGCATAAACAATACCAAATTATGGTACTTTTATAACTCGATCAGTGCGCCGTGGTCGTAATTCTTTTTTTCTATGCTCATCTTTGGATCGAATTAAATGGTAAAATGCAACAGAGTTTGATAAAAAAAACCAACACAGATAAAACCAGAGTGAAAAGAATAGAAAAAATCAGAGCAAATGATGTATAATCGTAATCGTGATCGAATAAAACGCAAACGAGGCGATATTTGCTGTTGCTGCTGCTGCTGTTATTGTCCATAGCGCGCTGATCAGATTCAGAGTTGTGGTGAATGCAGTGTGCCGATGTCCGCTAATAAACAACAGCAACACGTTTTTATGGTTATTGTGTGTACGTATATGAAAATTCATAAGGATTTCTAGTTGAGTGATTTCATTTGCGAAGGGTTTTGTAACGGTGTGACGGCAGCAGCAATGGAGGCGACCGCATAATAGACACACATAACAATTGCTTATAGAATGTAATTCGTATGCTGTGTACTGTTTTACATTACATGCATTTGGAATCGAGTGAATGTGAGTGCTGATTCGTATGTTCGATTGCTCGCCCGCACCCAACTATCTCAATGAGAAATGGTGTTGTACGCATTTTGAGTGCGCGGCGGTACAGTGATGTACCGTGGCTGTATTGGTTGAAATTTTGCCGATATGCCTATAATTAGCTGTGTTATAGTTTGGAAAGAAAAAAATATATGGTTAATTTATGGTTGGGATTCGGGCTATAATGCGGGTGTGTGTGCGAGTGCGCGCAAGCGCGAATCAGACAAAAGGCAAAACAATGGAGGCACAATTGTGCACAAATAGAGGCACAATAGATGATGATGACGGCCGATTCTCTCTTTTCAGCACAGTTTGGCTCGATTGCGATTCTGGCGCACATATATATATGTAATCTACGTATGCTAGACTGAGATGTATGCACAGTATAGCTGATTTTTTTGTTTTAGTTAAAAAAAACAGACGCGCATAACACTTTGAGTTCATCACCATCGACAGACAATTGCTACAGACAATACCAATATATCACGAGCGCTTGAGCATCTCGACTGTGCGCAGAAGCAATAATTCAGTTGAGCACCTGTTAGTCGCTCCAGTGATATTATTTGTTTCAGTTTTATGAGTGATTTTTACCACATTTCCATTTCGCTGCAGCCAGTGTTTCAATCATAAGTTTCACAGTGCGGTGCAGGCAGGTGCAGTGTGTGATTTGATGTGCGTAGATACCGAGTTTCGATATAAATCAACGTCAAAATCACATCTATCACAAAATCAAATTTTATACTCATCACCATCACATCTAGATAAGCAGATTGGAAATATAGAAAATAGAAGAAAAAGTAAATGCAATCATAACCGAGTTTCAGTGAAAACTGACACGATTTTGCGGAATCAATGAAAACGGTATTTTTTTTTGGAACGGGCGGACAATCACAGTTGACGACAAGTTGATAGTTTTTGATCATTTTCTGACTATTTGTGTTTGAGTGTTCTTGAACAATTTTCGGCAGTTTTTTCCGGTTTTCAATTTTTTGGCAGTGAATTTATTTTCGGACTAAAAGTGTTTATTCAATCAATATTTTTTATAATTTCGGATTGCACGGGGAATTTCAGCCAAAGTCAAAATCATGGTAAATTATTTTATTCTTTATGTCTCAAAATAAGAGAAAATATCAAGAATTTTAGAATTAAACATGATAAATGAATGAAAGGAAGTGCTAAATTTGGTGATACCTTTATTAAATGGTATAAAACATCAAAGTGAAAGAAACCAATGAAAATCACAAAGGTAAGACCATTCCTCCGCCAAGGTCTGTACATTTCTGCAAAAGAAGCGGTAATAGCTTCATGGCACTTACCTCATGAAATTCGTTTTATTTTTCTCACATTTCAAATCAACGGATTCAAAATGCACAAGTGCTATAAAATATAGTGCTTTGTGTGTATGCGTAGAATTACAGTGATATAAACATCCGAATGAATGACGTTTTGTCTGTGCCAACCGAATGGTTTCATTGGCTGCTCTTTTATATATTTCTATCTTAAGCTTTAATTTATTCGTTGTTCCAGTCGGTTATTGTTCATGAATGAAATCATCATTCACATTTCTCGATGGAAGTTAAACTCGTCATCCAGTTATGCTTATGTGCGTTCGTTCCGTTTTACCATGGAGATTGCTTTTGTGTGTCGACCGAAATTGTGCTGTTGTTTTTTTGTTTGTCACTGCAAAGTAATTTCTGTTCGACGCATATGTTTTCCACACTTGTTTCATCTATAATTAAATTGGTGAAATTGTTTTGAACTCACAACAATAATGTAAACAAACTTCAAGCAAGCGAGAAAAAATATGATGGTTTTATCAGTCAAACAGCACCCACACATTGTGAATTCGAGTAGATTATGATTGCGGAATTGAAATGCGAACAATATTTCAACAATTCCCAAGTGCAAATTAGATAAATCAATGCAAAATTGAAAGATAGCGTAAAACCATTTGCATATCGTGCAATTTTTCGTGTGAATTTTAAGTGCTATTGCTGTGAATGAAAAAATAAATACAAAGATCCATGTGAATCTCACTTCATTCAACACACAATTCAATTTCTTTGTTTATTTCATTTTTTTTACTGCCCCACTGAGATCTCGGTTTTCTTCGTGCTTTTCACGGAATTTGACACCAGAAAATATCTCGCAATTCGAGCCATTTATTTGTTACGCGGTTTTCGGTACAAATTGCATTCGTGAGAAGTACTCTTACTTTCTTTTTTTGCATAATTTCCACCAAATCTGCATTTTTCTCGACGCAATCCAAATAATAAATGGCGATTATAATTATGCGATCTTTTTTCCGTCTTCTATTGAATGTCTGAAGTTTTCGTCGAATTTAGTGTGGCTTTGCTGACACCGGCAATCATAGATTTAACGATTAAATATTAATAAAGTAATTTTGTCGAATTTGGGAAGACAACTTCATTGAATTTGGCAACAGATACAAAAACAATTGCTTCTATGATTGCGGCCAATTATTTTTTATTACTGCAATTAAAAGTGTGAAAAAAAGTATTTTGTTTATCAATTCATTAGTTGATACTACTTTCTCGGCGCGATTTTCGAAAAGACAATTTGGAAAATAAGAGAATGTATCGTTCGAAATAGTTTTTTTTTTCGATAAATTTTTTTGATCAATTGATTGAATTCAGCGACGAGCTGAGATAGATACAAAAAACAGAAGCAAAGATTGAAAATCGTTTATTGATAACGAAGAAAAAAAGAGCCGTAAATAGCAAATATGTTTGTAGGTGAAATTGATCCATGAATAATAATTAAAAAACTTTCGTGTTGCTTCGTCGCACATTTACACTCCCTTTTTTGACTGCTGCTGCTGCTGCTGCATCGTGAAATATCGCAGATCTTATAAATGGATGCATCGGATTTTTATTCATTTTATTTTTTTCTTCGACGCTTCTCTTGCCAAAAGAGAATGAATACTAGCAAAACGAGTACAAAGCGGTGGCGGAGAAGAAGCAGAAGAAGAAGAAAACACATCGTATCAAACAATAACTGTGCAATGAAATTCGATTCGAAAATGCAGAAACATAACTTACATATACGCTTAATGAGAATCATGTACGGCTAGCGAATGCGTGCAGCATTTTTAAATAATGAATATCTAATTGTATTTTCTTGTTGCCTCTTCTCGACAACGGAGAAGAATCAGCGAAATATTTCATGCGCAAATATTAGAAATATTTCATCCCGTGCTCCACAATTTTCTATCATTTCGTTTGGTCCGAATTCGGACGGTGAATTTCTTTTACGAATGAATTTGACACTTGATAATGCTTATTCTTCTTTTTTTATTATTGTATTTTATCATTCGCGATTCACTTGCTCAGTTTTATGTTTGGTTATTCTCAGACAAATACACTTGACAGCCCAGCTAGAACGCATCGGTGCGCATCGAATTTATGCATTCAATCATCATATTAAAAGCATTGATAAAATTATTATAAAACAGAATATTTTCTTGAGCGTATATAGAAATGAAGAGAAGAAGAAGCGAAAAAAACAAAGAAGAAATAGTTCGCTTACGATTGAATTGCAAATGCTTGGATTGAAAATGCTCAAGAGGTTTTGATTGAGTTAAATAGACCTTTGTGTGAAGTGGTTTTTTTTGTGGAGAGTGAAACCTCTGATGATGATAAAAAAGTAATATTCAACGCCAACCGTCGTTTCCTTCATATTTTTTGTTGCTTATGTGCTCATTTGAATTAAGAGCCACACTCTTTAATACCGCACCGAACTGCGATGCTTCTAAACAACACTTGCATATGTGTGAGTATGAATGAATGAATGAATTAATTAAATCAAATTTCTTTGAAATATTTCGTGATTGCATGCACAAATTGGCCGATTCGTCCGAATCGAAGTGAAGAAGAGAAAAACTCGTGATCATTTATCAAAATATTTTATGTAGATTTCATTTATTGTCGTAGATTGAAATGATGAGGAGCGTTGTTGATTTTTAGTGCTCTGCGTTCGGTTTGGGTGTTGATGTTTTAATTACTCTATTGTCTATTTGGCTGTGAAAATGCGCACATACTTTGAATGGCTGCGCTCAGCGAGACGAAGAGAAAGATTATTGGCTTTTCCGTAAATAACTCCTATTTTTCCATTGTAGCTTTTTCAGCTTTTGTTCGTTCCAAAATCCATTTGGAATCTTCTTCAGTTTTCGTTTAAAATGGAAATAATTCGTAGATGAAAGCTGAACAGCGGAATGGTATGCACGACATTAGTACCACATATTTTCCAAAATCTCAAAAATGTGCTGAATTCGCAAGGTGTTCATTGAATACCGTTGAATAGAAACATTATGACGTGCTACAGTACTTCAGAAAGTACATACATAGAAAAACTCTATTTTCAATGAAAACTATCAAGCCGCACGTTGGCCTATTAGAAATCCATAATTTCCACCGGTCAAGAAAACGATGATTCGTTTAGCGTGCGTCGAACTGCCAAGAAAGTGCTATGAAATCAAGTGCGTCGTCGTGGTGATTGCTCCACTGAAAGGTCTTTCATTACACACGCTGTATCTCGATACATTGAAAAAGAAAGTTGACGGTTCAAGTGCTTTGGATAAGACGATTGGAATGACTGCGTTCAAAAACAGTTATTAATTTTAACTGGTTAAAGATGGCTGAAACCAAGAAAAAAAGCCACGTACTGTAAAAGTCATTACTGTACAATTGTCCGTTTAAAGACTCCAATACAATTCGATGAATCGAAACGAAACGATTTACTGATCAAATAAAAATAACGTCTCTAAATATGAAAGCCAATCACACCTGAATGGGATGGATGATATATTAGTTAAGTAAAGAAAAAAATTTGGTATCGGAACAAAAAAAAAATTTTGCAGACGAATCATTAATTTACATCTAATTAACTTTCAATTAAAACGAATTTTTTCTTGTACTGCAATGTACCCGTTGATGTTGCCGCCTTCAGGCGTCAATTAATATGCGTGCAATGTTTCTACGCGATGCTTCGAAAGTGTGTGACTAGAGTAGGATGGATGCTATTTATGGTTTTCGTTGGTTTGCATTGATCAAACGAATTTCGTGAGCGTATGTACACATTTTGATGCGTGCTGTCTGCCGATCTTCATCTTCAACTAAACCACCATATTCAGGTGGTTACAAACTTTTCTGCGTTTTGATTGAAACACGCAATTGATTCAATGTAAATATTGGGGCAGTGATGAATTGGAAATGAGCTTGAACAAAATGCTTCATGCGTTGCACTTGCAGTTCAGTGCCGGTGCGCGCATCACTTTTCTATTTTGTGCAACGCTTAGCGTTTCAGTCGAGTGCTGAAATGAACCAAACCGAACCAAAAAGCAATGCGCGTCATATGAACACGCGCGCTCGCGCATCGACCAATTTCAATTGCATGTTGTATTTATACAATTATTATGTTAATGATGGCAAATCTTCCATTTCTATCCACATCTTTCTCATCATTTTTTTCTTGCTTCTTCTTCTTCTTCTTCTGCTCATTCATTCTAGTTTAAAAGCATGTTGCCAAACGTTTTATGAATTCTATTCGCTGTTGGTACGCATTTTTATTCGTTCAGACTCAATCGAATGAGTTGTGGTTTTTAATGACCATATTTATTCTTTCGCCGCGATTCATAATTGAAACGTGAGGCCAAAAGACGGCACGAGAACACTTTCTTGTATTGTTGCTGCTGGTTTTTTTCGACGAAAAAAATGCGTTCCATAGAAACTGGCCACTAACATAATTGTCTATACAACTATGTAATCGATTGAATGAGCACGTTTGTTTCGCACGTGCCAACATCTCCAGCGTTCTTTCCAATTTTACCTCGAGTATCAGTGATTATCGGCTCCGGGTGAGATTGTGCTTGAATCAATTTTCCAACATCTACAGACAATCAAGACCTTTTACACGGAAAACTTGGCATTTGATTAACGGTTTCGCTTTGCTTTTAATCTGAATTCCATGCGAAAACCAATCTCTTGTTCAATTTGATGCGCGGAATGAATTGCGTTGTGAAGAAAAAATGTTACATCGAGATTCTTGGCCCAATCTAGGCAATGAAAAAACATGGAATTACTATCATGCTGCGATTCTCATCGGGCCTTGTTCGACGGTTTCGTCTAATCGTCTTGGAAATTCGGGTTCTGGTCACAAAAAGGGTCAATTCACCATTCCAAATTTCATCAAATTGCTTTGGTTTCTCAGTAGCCGCACCATCAACGCTCGAAATTTCCACACATTTCGACGACGCTTTGTTTTGTTTATACATAGTGAAAGAGACGTTTGAATCGAACATTAACAAACCACTGGATTAGTGGTGAAATACCACCGTTAACATTACACGTTCAGAACAATGAACGTCAAAATATAATGAACAAATTACAATGATACTACAATAACAGACGAAGAAAGAAGATAGAGAGGGAAAAAAACAAGCACGAATCACGTTGAGAAATGAACCCGTGAGCATAAAAACGAATTACAAAAAAAATCGCCGATCAAAACGTAACATAGATTTGTCGGCGTAACATACCAGTGTACGATTTGTTCCGAATCGAACGAGTAACAAATAGGTGTTTCGCTTTGTTGGGCGACGTTTTTATAAGTCGTTTTTATGCGCACGGGTTCAAATGACATACTGAGAAAATTGTTCCATTTTTGAGTTTGTTTATGGCTGCTGCTGCTGCTGTTGCTGCTGCTGCTGTATATACCGAACCGAGATTTGTGGTAAATGAGTCATTTTCGGTTCTTTATCGCCTGAATTGCATTGAATCCAATTTGATCTGGAGCCGAGCCAAGCAAACCGCAACTCCGTCACATTCACGTTTATTATGTATTATGTTATTACTGCCTTAGTTTTTTGCTGTTGTCGTTGTCGTTGTCATGTTTGTAATTTTCTAATGTGTTTTTCTCCCCGGAGAATGAGAGATTGAGAGAAAGATCAGTGTCATCACAATAAAGTGAAAATCTCTCACAGTGTATATCAGCTGTTTAACGTATGGCGATCACGTTCCTCGCATTTTTTTCTATTTGTATTATTAGTTGATTTACTCATTGTGTTACGTTCTTTTGGCTGATTTTCCACCGTTTTTTTTCCTCCACTCGAATCCAAATAATGAACTACTATCCAAAAAAATGGCGAATAGCAAAATTGCGAGACAAATGGGTACAAAGAATGACGCGAACAACAACAATGACAGCAAAAAATGGTTGAATTAGTGCAAAACAGAAGAAAAAAGTTAATTCTGTCGCTGTGAGCGATTTGTGAGTCTTTTTTTCGTGAATGCTTTTTGTGTGTTTTTGCATCGAATGTGTGTGTGTATTATTTTTATTGTAAAATTTCATGTCCGATGTGAGCATGGTTAGAGTGGAACGACGAATCAAAAAATATTCGTGTCTATGTTTTGTTCAATGTTCTTCGGATTGTAATGAGGCAAATTATTTTCTCTTTTCTTTGATTCGGCGTCTTTGTCTTTTCCTCTGCTCTTTCTCTCATACTGGCTTCAATATTCGCCTTATTCTCATACCATCCCAAGCGTTCACTCGCTCACTCGCTCGTCCGTTCACTCACTCTACTCACCGCGCTTACAAAACACTCCAACCACAAGATTATATTAAATTGCGGCATTCGTTTTGCCCATTGCCATTGAGTGGCATCAGTTCATCATCGACGCTTCTGCATTAAACACATACAATTAATTCACTGTTGCGCGCGATCCGCAAAACACACTGCAATTTTCCATACTTGTCCATTCAATTTTCTGCACTTGTTTTTCGGTGTGTTCAAAAAGATCTTCGGTTTTTTTCGGTGTGTTTCGTTGTATGTATGTTTCTACACGCACAATATCGAACAAGTTTTTCGTGTCAAAAACATTCTTCGCCTGTGTTCGCTTCGCATTTGTTTATTTCTTTCGGTTGCTTCTCCCGCTCGCTATTCTCATTGATAATCAGTTGTTGTGATTTACTGAGATTAGAGTGTAACTTTGTGTTGTATTCGCATGTTTTTGTACGAGTTTTTTCTTCTTCTATCTTTCTTTCGATAAATTATTTAAACAAATTAGACTGCGAATCGTAAAATTTGTATGTGCGCGCGCTCGTTCATTCGACTAGAAAAACTGGAAAAATCCATCTTGTGCGGTGTGTGTGTGTGTGTGTGTATACCGTGATCGGTTTTCTAATAAATGATTCTTCATTTCAGTACGTTCAATCGAGTCATACAAAGCTGTGTGGTAATCTGAGTAGTCTCGACCAGTTTTAAAGTGATTTCTAGACTTAGTGTGTATGTGGTGTCAACAGAAAGTGAAACTATTCTTTTTTTTGTACACACGAGAGTTGATAGCATTTTCCATTTTTTTCTTGAAAAAAAAGCGGAGAAATTGCGGCCAGCCAACTGCCATTGCGTATAAGAAGTTCGTCACATTTTTTGGATTACGGAAAAATTTCGACGAAATGCAAGTGCTGGAACTCAACACAAAAGACTATGTAATTACGACAAACTTCCTTCTTTTGCACTCACCTCCTCAATCTTGGGTTTTGTCAATGGAATCTGACATAAGTATCTTATTTGACGAGACTATACTTCCCAAAGTCATTCGTTCGCTCGAGAGTCGCCAACAGTATTTTGATTTCGGTTTTTACGATTGTTCATTATCCGCAAGACGAAGACATGAGATTTCCGTGAAAGATTGATGCCCGGAGAGAATGTGAGTTTGCGCCAATGTGCAGAACGACGAACCAATTTCGACGACCAAACAACTGTGAAACGATATTATTTGTGACATGCAAAACAAGACAATTGCACATCAATGGTGATGATCGTCATTGTTCCGTGAAATTGATTGCAACAAAACAGAAGAAAAAAAACAATGCCAAACTCACGAAATGAAAGCTCAATAAAGTTAAATCGATCCGTAGAAAAGGCGCATATATCCAAAGTCACCGTTTAAGAGGGAAATCCATTGGCATATGTTTTCAAACAGAGCATTGAAGCGGCTGGCTATGTAGCGCTGCTGATGAACAGATCTGTTGTTTGCGTTCATTCATTTAATGATTCCCACACAGTGTTTGTCTCTTGCATTCACACGGAAACAGAAAGAGAAGCATATGCAACACACGAGGCACATCGTAAGCGACGCGCTCATACACACACATAGCTGTCGTTCGTGTCTCGTGTGTTTTATAATCTTATCTTTCTGTTTCTGTGTGAATACAAGAGAAAAACACTGTGTGAGAATCGTAAAGTGAAAGACCGCGCGTCACAGCGAATATGCACTCAACAAACAGATCTGATCACCAGTAGCGCTACATAGCCAGCCACTTCAATGCTCTGCTTTCAAACAATTTCTCGTTTGTGTTTCTTTGCATTCGACAAGAACGTCGCGATATTTGGCCACTTTCCGCCCCAAACGAGAGCAACCAATTGATCTCAATCGATCGGTTTGTCGAAACTCAATGGTTTCGTTTCACATTTCAACGGGCAATTTATTTTGGAATTGAATGTTCGATCAAACGATATGTAGCCGCAAGTGAAATAGTATTTCGTCCACAATCTGATTTTGGTATTATTATTGAAACGGTACACGCATTGAGTTCGAGTCAAATGGAGAGGTGAACGTTACCAGAAAAAAGAGAAAATCGAGAAAAAAAATCTTGTAAAATGACAATTTTTGCACAGTTTGATCGGGTTTCTAAGGGATAGAAACAAAAGTGGGACATTTGATACATTAGGATCGTATTGAATGGCTGGAGATACGAAAAAAATGAAGCGAGAGAAAACTTCGAGCTCCATTTACATATTGTGGCTTGTGCAATTTGACCCAAACATGATCTTTTAAATAACATTGTGGTTGCTGCGCAATTTACCAAAGGGTTTAATTACCCGATTTCCGTTGATCAAATTCTCGCACAACACACATCTCTCGATATACTTTCGATTAAATTCAATTGTTTGTTTATACTTGCAAATGGTCTGGAACCGAAAAAAAACGAATTGAAATCGCGTGCAATCAAAATGCATATCAAAAACAATTTGAACAAATTGATTTTCTATTTGCCGATTCTCTTTTCATCCAAAAAATCGTAAACAACATTTTGAATCTTTCATCATCATCATTTTTTTTGTTTGCAGCAAATTAACGAAAAAAAAAAAAACATAATGAATAATTTTTCTTTTGCATAATTTCGTACACACAGGATGGACTTAAAAGTGTCAGTGATGGCGTGATCGATGCAGCATTCCGAAAGATTCGAAAAAACAGCATTGGCTTTCATATATGGAAAGTCGAGGTAATTTATGGGATTTTGTTGTTTTTCTCCTCATCTCTCTCATCTGTTGATCTTGTTTGCTTGATGCAATTCAAATCATCTTGTAAACATCATCAAAAAATTAGAAAAAAAATTAGATCAAAGGACATTAACAAAACATTTTTGAAACTTTTTTTTCACTCAAAAACAAAACAACCGATCGATCACACAGAATAATCGTGTGGAACTGTTGCCCAAGGAAAAGTTTGGAATATTTTACGATGATTGCACGTATATAATTTATGCGTCGACGATCAAAGGCAACATTGTCAATCAATACACAATTGTAAGTCGTTTTCACTGCATTGCACACATTAATTACTCGTTTTTTTTTGCTTACTGCATGACGGTATGTGAAGATTGGTGGCAAAAATCCATGCTATAATTGATACACATCTATGTGCATATATGCGTTGTGTATTTACAGAGCCGTGAAATCAGACCGAATACGAATATTTTGTATGGTTTTATTCATTTTTGGTTGGGATCGAATACGACGTCAGACAAATCGGGCAATGTTGCGTACAAAGTCATTGAACTTGACAACCACTTGGAGAATATTGCGTGCCAGTATCGTGAAACGCAAGAGCATGAAAGTGCACGATTTATGTCATATTTCAAAGATGGAATTATGTAAGGCGACATTCAACTTGTTACTCATTTGGACGATGGTTTCAAGTCGACTAATTATTGCATTTCTTTCAATTTTCTCTCTATAACCACATCGTCTATTCTTGTGTAGTGTGTACTCGCATCACGCGCAATTCGAATCAAATGCGCAATTGTTTCAAGTAAAAGATAAAAAATGTCCACGCTGTGTCCAACGATCGCCAATTAATTGGTCACACTTCAAGAGCAACTATGTTATGATTTTGAAAACGCCAAAATATCTATTCGTGTGGATCGGACGGACGAGTAGCCACAGCGAACGTTTGAATGCATTCAAACTGGCGGCGAAAATGCGTGCACAATGTAAGCAAATGCCTGAAATGGTGGTCGTTGATGATGGCTACGAACAATCGATGAACGAAACCAAGAAGAAATCATGGAACGAATACTTATGCTTATCACAACGTGTCGTGCATCCATCGGATGAACTTCCAGCAATTCCGGTGCCGACATTTCGTTTGTACAAGTGTGGCTTTCACAACGGCAAGTATCGCATTGAAGAAGTGAAATCGTCGATTCTGCATCAGCGCGATTTGAGCAGCAGTCGTGCCTATATCATCGACTGTGGGCCGCATTATGGCGCCTGGATTTGGGTTGGAAGGTACTCCGATACCAAGGATAAATCAGAAGCAATGCGAAATGCAAGAGGTTTTGTTAAAAAGGTATACGTTAAGGTGAAACGTTTTGTCCACTTAAAACTAAATTTACATCATTTTGTCCACTCCAATTTAAATTTAAACTTCATTTCAGAAATCATACCCGGCTACAACACCTGTCGTTCGAGTGATTGAGGGCTATGAACCGTACGAGTTTGTTCGGTTCTTTCCGTGGTGGCAAGATTTCGACATTAATGGCAATCGGCCAGCAAATCTGTTGGGCAAGTATGATGCTTTGTCATTGATTCAGCGACAAGGCACCAAACCACACTTGGCGGCCGAGTCTCAATTGATTGATGATGGCCACGGCGAAATAGTTGTCTATCGCGTTGGACCAAAAGGCGACATCATTGAGATACCGAAACGCAACAATATCGCATTGTTTTCGGGCGATTGTTATCTTATCCATTACATCGTGACGGTGAGTCACCTCTTTCATTTCGTTTTTTTTAATGAATTCAATTAATTACATTTCATTTCACGTGTCTTTGTTTGCATAGTCGGTTGAAAACAATGGGAAAACGCCAGCCGAATCGAATGTAAAAAACATTCTCTATCTGTGGACGGGCAAACAATGCTCGGCTGAAATTGCACTGCAAGGCGAAAATTTGGCCGAAGAATATGCCAAGCACTTGCGCAATAAGGTGATGCAGGTGCGCGTGTACGAAAACATGGAGCCACCGCATTTCTTGCAAGTTTTCAAAGGGAAATTGGTTGTGTTCAAAGGGAAGTGCATCGATTTTGATCCGCAGGGCAGTTGCTGTATCTTCCCCAACACATACCTGCTGAAGGTAATGGGCAATGCAACGCATAATTCAAAGGCATTCCAAGTATCGAGTAAAATTGTCGATTTTACGGCGTATGATTGTTTCATTATTCGTACGGCCGATGGGAATAATTGGATTTGGTGTGGACCCAGCTCGACGGGTGATAATCGTGAGGTTGCCAAAAGTATTGGATCCATGATTGGTGAATATAGCTTGGTTATTGGCGGCAATGAATCGAGTGAATTTTGGAAATACATCCCGGATTCTGTGAGAGTTAAATTGAAAAATGCAAACAATAACAAACTCATTCGAAACGATCCCGATTTAAAAAATGCAATTGAAAAGAATTTCTACATTGACCGATCGAAAGCCGAACTCTATGTGGTCACTATCGAAGCAACTGGCACGATTAAAACCAAACAACTCGTTTCGTTCACTCAGAGCGATCTGTCGTCGGAGGACATTTATCTATTGGACGCTCGCCTATTTGTTTATGTTTGGATCGGTTCGCTTAGGTTAGTTGGGTTTTGATAAATTCGATTTTTGACTATTACTTTTTCAGAAGTACATTGAAGGAACAAATTTTTGTCTCCAAATTATTTAAATCAATTTAAATCAACGTTGAAAATATTTACACGATTCAAGCAAGTTTCAAATGTTTCATCATTTCAGTCCAAAAACGGAAAAGTCCAAATGCTGGCAAATTATCGATGAATATTTAGCAAATTATCCAGTGCCTCGTGATATTTCAACGCCTCACGCAGTCATTTATCAAGGCTTAGAACCATCCACATTCATTGGATACTTTGATCAATGGGATACAAAGTTTTGGGATGTAAGAGAAAAGAGTTTAATTTGTAATTTAAAAAAAATGAAATTTTTTTTTAAACGTCATAATTTTCGTTTATTCTCAAGAAATATTTATATCAATATTATCATCATCCCTTTTTCCTCTTTTCGCAGACGCATCCAACATACGAAATGGAACGATTGAACATTGAAGCATTATCAAATGGCCACATTACGATGCCAGTTACAAAATTGAATAAATACACGAACAATGATTTCGACAGCTACCCCAAGTATCCGGTGGAATTATTACGAAGTGAAGCGAGTCGTTTACCTGATACGATCGATCCAAAAATGAAGGAATTGCACTTGACGCACGATGATTTCGTTTCAATATTTCACATGAACTACACAGAATTCGCTGGTCTACCGAATTGGAAAAAACAAGAGATAAAGAAAATTCAAAAGTTGTTTTAATTCGACAATAAGATTTGCAATTCAAAGCAGAAGAAGAAGATAGAAAAAATTGAACGATATTTACTTATTGCTTAAGCTAACAAAAATGGCATATACTTTTTTTTATGTTTGCTAAACGTTGAACAATACTTTTTACTTTTTATAAATTGCATACAAATTAAATTAATTGTTTTGCGTACAAATCTATGGGAGATGTGTTTTTTATTGTGCAAATATTAAAATGAATTAAATTTGAATTGAGAGCAAACGACAATTAGGTAAACGTTCAATTTTCGAATGAGTAAAAACCTTTCAACGGTTGGTAAGTCTAAACCTATTGCTGACGCTTGCAATGCGGCCTGGCGGTGAATATTGAAACTATGCTGCCGCATACTGTCATTACACAGTCATCTCCCACAGTTCAGTTTCACGCAAATCAACACCTCAGTAACAACTCTTTTGTTTTGTTTCCTAAATCAATTCGTTTTTCCATAGTTAATTTAGCATTCGTGTTGACGGTCCAGAGTCCGCGAATATAAGAGAAATCGACCAATTGCTTGATTTTTTTAAATTCAAACACGAAAATCAACTGTGAAAGCTGTGTTCCAATTACCAAAGTATATAAGTAGGGTGTTGGCTACTTGACCATAAAAACAAATCCATATCAATAATTTGCACGGCATTTGGAATCGCATCGATTTGTTTTCTCTCGATTGAAAATCTCGTGGAAACATGATTGAAAAGTTTAATTTCAACGGAAATGTCAGTCCAATTACATGCCATGCATGGAATAAGGATCGAAGCCGTAAGTGTTGATAAAATAATCGAATTATGTTTCATTGCTGAGTCAGCATTGGTGTTGTTGTTGCTGCCGCTCAAGCAGAGCAAAACGCAAAACATAACCAAAACATGATTGATGCGGATGCAATGACTAATCGCGGTTTATCATTCGCGCACAAGTATAAATTACTCATCACCAATTCGTTTTGCTAAATATTTTTTTACTCTATAGAAATTGCCATTTCGCCAAACAATAATGAGGTGCATATTTACAAGCGAGATGGATCTGATTGGAAATTGCTTGATGTGCTGCGACAACATGATTTACGTGTGATGGGAATCGATTGGGCACCAAACACCAATCGTATTGTAACGTGCGGTATTGATCGAAACGCCTACGTTTGGACGCAAAATGAGCAGGGAAAATTTAAACCGACTTTGGTGCTATTACGTATAAATCGTGGTGCAACTTGCGTGAAATGGTCACCGCAAGAAAATAAAATTGCCGTCGGCTCTGGCGCCCGACTCATTTCGATTTGCTATTTCGAGTCGGAGAACGACTGGTGGGTATCGAAGCACATCAAAAAGCCGATCCGGTCGACAATAACGTCATTGGACTGGCATCCAAACAATGTGAGTATATACTTTAAATGAAATCATTAACTCAACTGGCTAGTAAAATCCAAGACATAGCTAAAATTTGAAGTTTCCCCCTTCGAAAGAATAATGGACACTTCTTATATGATTTGGTGATTGTTTGTCTTCACTTTGCAGGTACTGATTGTGGCTGGTTCAACGGATTACAAGGCACGCGTCTTTTCGGCCTACATTAAAGATATCGAAAGTCAACCGTCGCCGACGCCATGGGGAAATAGAATGCCGTTGGGCCAATTGATGGCCGAATTCAAGAATAGCAACCAAGGCGGTGGATGGGTGCACAGTGTCAGTTTCTCCAGTGATGGCAACAAAATCTGCTGGGTGGGACATGATAGTGCCATCAACATTGGTGATGCAGCAAACGGAACGTCCGTTGTCAAGTTAAAAACGGAATTCTTACCATTTTTGGACTGTCATTGGGTTTCGCCGACTGATGTCGTTGTTGCAGGCCACAGTTGCATTCCAATCATCTATTCGGTGGATCAAAACAATAAGATTATGTTGAAGGTTAATAATAATGATAATAATAATAATAATAATAATAATAATAATAATAATAATGATAAAATTGAAGGGTAAATTGGATCAGGCTCAAAAGAAGGAATCGACCGGTGTATCGGCCATGAAAATCTTTCAGTCGCTGGATCGTAATTTGCGTACCGAAAACGATGATGCCAATTTGAATTCGATTCATCAAAATGCAATCGCATGCATTGCAATCTACGAAGGTGATAAACGGTCGGGCGTTCGCAAAATCAGCACTTCTGGATTGGATGGTCAAGTCGTGATATGGTCCGATTTCAATGCAAATTAAAGCGTCAAAGCAAAAAAGCTTTAGTTTACGTTTTCGTTAACAATTTTATTTGTTCTGTTCATTTGCATAATTTTTTTTTCTTCTGAAATTTGATCTATTTTTTTTTTATTGCCAATATAATTCGTTTTGTTTTCACCCTTTGCTTCTTCATACATTTTTTCTCTTTAGTTCATTGCGTTAGCAAACATGTTTAAGCACACATATATGTATGAAATGCTTTGAAAAAAAAATTATTTGTTAGATAAAAAAAATTATTATAATTAGCTCATTTATAAGACATAATGAAAATGATTTATAAATAAAAAGAATAAAAATCAGCCCGTTCCTTTGCCGACACATCAATATATTCAATACTTTGTATAGCTTTGTAAGCGAGATCGTTCAACAAACTATCCAAATTGTGTAATACTTGGGTATTACTTGGGGATAAATCTTGACGAACATTGCCAATAAAAGAAAAACTCTCTTGTCTATAAAAGGAATGTTTGTTACCAAAATGAATATTTGAAAATAAGATATTTTCACCGTAAGAATAATAATTTGAGATGATATTTCTTTTCCAGCACTCATCAAATTATGAACACTTGAGAATACGTTTTATAATTGTTTCGTTTTTTAATCAATTCTCCACTCAACGGGATCGTAAGTGCACTCACCAGTTGATCATGATCTACTCATTGCAGAGTTGGTTTATGTGATAACTTTGCTGTTCATTTTATAGATTTACATTTTCGATATGTTATTAATATGTTAATAACCAAAATATCGGAAAATTTCTAATAACTCAAACATAACATAAATATTATTAGATTAATAAGATTCTACGATATTATTAAAATATTATCTTATTATTAATAAGATCACCATTTTATTAAAAAGATAATAAGATCCATCTTATTATTAATAAGATAATCTTATTAAAATATTAATAAGAAAATCGGATTTTATTAACCAATTTTCAAAAAAAATTGCGAAGAAAAGTTTCATACTAAAAACATATCAAATATCGTCAGATGCATTTTTCTTCAATATTTCGTCGTTTGAGGATATTTGATATGTTTTTAGTATGAAACTTTTCTTCGCAATTTTTTTTTGAAAATTGGTTAGTAAAATCCGATTTTCTTATTAATATTTTAATAAGATTATCTTATTAATAATAAGATGAATCTTATTAATAATAAGATGAATCTTATTAACTTTTTAATAAAATGGTGATCTTATTAATAATAAGATAATATGTTAAAATATGGTAGAATCTTATTAATCTAATAATATGTTATGTTTGAGTTATTAACGCCCCGTTAATAATATTTTAATAATTAATAACATTAGTATGTTAATGCCTGTAAATCTATAGTTCATTTTGAGTGATTCTCAATGAAATACTAGATTCACATATAAAGCATTTTGAATTAACTGAAAAGAAGAATTTTGATATGCATTTTTTACGACGATTAAAAATAGTTCGTGTTGGTGATATTTGGTGGGGATAATCCTTTATTTCATAAATTTTAATGATGATTAATAGTTTTTTTTTCAATCGTGACTATATTCTTTCAATGAATTCACTAACTCATCTGATTGCTCAAATCAAGAACTTGGCTAAAATTTAAAGATTCCGTCTTCGAAAGATTAATAGACGATTTTTATATAAAAAAGTAAAATTTTTGTATAAGACCTTGATGCGAAGTCACGATCATACACAGTGCGCAAAAAAAGTTTTCGGCCACCTCTTTTTTTGCAATAAATTTGATTTTGTCAGAAAACTATGACGCTTAGCTCAAAAATTCCAATTTCATTGAAAAGATCAAGGAATTTTACGATAGGAACATGTGCAGTTAACAAATTTTTTTTGAAGCATATGATTTTTGATTTTAAAAGAAGGGCAAAAAAGTATTATTGTTGTGCTATTATAGCTGATGACTGTTTTCGACACCCTACCATCAACGTCGAGAAAAAAACTGACAATTTTATATGGAAAAACGTTATTTTTTTCTCGACGTTGATGGTAGGGTGTCGAAAACAGTCATCAGCTGTAATAGTTCAACAAATGAAATTGTAGACTGTAACTTGATATGTTCTGAATATGCCATGCAATTTTGGTTTAAATCAGAGCTCGAAAAGTTATTCAAATAATCGTTTTTTCGCTGAAAAGTCAATTTTTTTGTATGGATGGCCGAATACTTGTTTCGTCATATTTTTTTGATTTAAAAATCATATGCTTCAAAAAAAATTGTTAACTGCACATGTTTCTATCGTAAAATTCCTTGATTTTTCATTGAAATTGGAATTTTTGGAGCTACACGTCATAGTTTTCTGTCAAAATCAAATTTATTGCAAAAAAAGAGGTGGCCGAAAACATTTTTTGCGCACTGTATTGTATATGTACGTGTGGAGGTTTATTCAATTGGTTTTTCAACTGATCCTGTACTGTACGATGTTGAACCCACATCATCCGCCGAATGTCTTGGTGTTGGCGTCAAATTTCTGCGCATCATGATTGTGCTAGTATTGGGTAGTTGAAGGGAGAGTCGATAAAGACTTTGTTCGACGTCCATTGCAAAATGCTTCCATTCTCTTGTCGGAATTGGTGGTGCTGGTGATGCGTTGCGTGGAAATAAAGTGGGTGCATCGGATGCTTGTCTCATTTGAGATATTTTCAGTGTAATCAGCTCTTGTCCTTCGAACTTTGTATCCTCTTCCTTGCACTGTTTTGGAGTGAGTAGAAGAGTCGTTGAAGAGTCGTATATCTTTGGTGATTGTTCATTATCACTTACGTTGACGCTTGCACTGCTTCTGCCACATACCTTATTTTCATTGCCAAAATGGAACGCTCCTCCTGATTTTGATTTGGACTCTTGTTTTGGTTTTATTCCAGGTGATTTTAATGGTACATCACGCCACTTTTTTTGCTGAAATTCAGAATAATTTTTTTTATATTCAACTCTAATCCAAATAGCAACACACTTAAAATACTACTGTTTTGGAACTACGTACGAATTTAATTGGCTGCTTTGCGTATTTCGGTTCCAGTCGTTCACTTTCTTTGAATACAAAGTCCAATATAGCCGCATTGCTCATTCCTTTGAATGGATCCAGATTCTCAAGGAAGCTCTGCAAACACTTCCATAGAACATGAATATTTATTCATATAAATTTATTTACTTAAACACTAAATACTCACTTTAATTTTCGCGTTGATATTCAGGCAATATGGTTGGTTCTGGTATTGTTGGATTTCCGCTATGATATCGGCAACTTTTCGACGCTTCGAAAAGTTAATCAGTTCTGTGTTTTGCAACTCATCTCGATTACCTTCCTCGATATGCAGAATATTCGTTAAA